>NC_133652.1:269329138-269641638 GCF_009905375.1 Apium graveolens | reverse complement strand
TTCAGACCATTATTTAAAGTACCACGCCCATAAAGAATATTATCTCTAAGAATAGAACATTCATTATTCTCAATAATAAATGAAAAATCCACCCAAGTCTAACATGGGAATAATATTCCTCACAATCGAGGGAACAAAATAACAATTATTTCAAATAATAGTCTTGCCCGTAGGCATATGTAAATGAAATGATTCTACATCTTCACCAGCAACTCTCGCTCTATTTCCCATCAGTAGAATCACCTCATCTTCCTCAAGAGTCCTACTTCTCCTTGGTCCCTGCAACAAATTGCAGATATGAGAACCAGAGGCGGTATCGAATACCCAAGTAGAAATGACATATTCACTTCTATCATGAACATACCTGAATCAGAAGCGGTAGTCTCACTACCCTTCTTCTTCAATTCTGCAAGGTAAACCTTGCAGTTCCTCTTCCAGTTCCCCACCTTGTTACAGTAAAAGCAAACAACTTTGCTCTTGGGGTCTTCAGCTTTTGGTGGAACCGGCATTTTCTCACCTACTTTCTTCTTCTTGGAAGAGTTCCTCTTCCTTTTCTTAGGATTGGAACCTTCACCAATTAGAAGAACAGAACTCTTCTTAGGGGAAAAATTCGATTCCGCAGTCTTCAACATGTTGTGGAGTTCAGGCAGGCTGACATCCAACTTATTCATGTGAAAGTTCACAACAAACTGCGAGAACGAACTCGGAAGTGATTGCAAGACCAAGTCTTGGCTCAGCTCCCCATCCATGGCAAAACCAAGTTGTCCAAGACGTTCAATCAAATTGATCATCTTAAGTACATGGTCATTCACGGATGATCCCTCAGACATCCTACAACCGAACAACTCCTTCGATATCTCATATCGAGCTGTCCTCCCTGCCACATCATACAACTCTTGTAGATGCATGAGGATAGTGTGAGCATCCATATGCTCATGTTGCTTCTGTAGCTCAATGTTCATGGAAGCTAGCATGATGCATTGAGCAACATTTGCATCATCTATCCACTTACGATACACAACATGTTCATCATTATGTGTATCACTAGCAGGTTCAGTAGGCTTAGGTGAGTCAATCACGTATTCCAGCTTCTCAATCCTGAGAACAATTCTCAAGTTTCGAAGCCAGTCAGCATAATTAGGACCAGTCAATTTGTGAGCATCTAGTATGCTCCTGAGTGATAGTGCAAAAGACATAATGTATATTATAAATCTGTAAATGATAAACACATACCAACAGTTAGCAAATATTCGATTTCATTTTAAAACACTATATGAATCGGGTCTTTATTCATAACTGGCTCCCACTAGTTTTCCTAATTTATTCAACCCCCTACGTGAAAAATTAAGCATTCATAATGCTAGTGGGAATAGGGATCCTACATTCCATTACACGACCCCGGCTGTAGCACGAACCGCCATGTAATGTTCAATAGGCAGACAACTCTTGTCAATTACATCTCATGTTATTCCCTAATTAAACTTTAGCCTCTTGAATAATTGAGTCTCGGCTGTAGCACGACAAACTCAATATTCTAAGTCAAGTATAACCCAACATTCCGTACAGTTGAATCAGTCCCCAAAGGCCCACGGCTGTAGCACGTACCGACCTTTAGATTCTTATTCAAAGTACACATCTCTATGTAATAGACAAGTATTTCTTATTTCGAAATCAAAGCCCTCGGCTGTAGCACGAACCGACAATGATTCAAAAATAAGAACTACTTTTCTATCATGTTGGAAGGCTATGACCGACACAAGCCCGTTGTATCATTGGCCAATTACTACTTGATATTATTTAATTTTAGAGGGATTATATTACGTTACAATCATAATCATATTATAAAGAAATTCTTCCTTTTAAATTAAATATTTCAAATCAATAATCAATAATCAGATGATTCCCAGATCGGGTGGAGCATTGTCAAGAGGCGTAACTTAATAACCCTTTCTTACAGATAGAAATCTGTTGTTGATAGAATCATCCTTTCTCTCATATCGAAAATTCATATTCAATTACGTGTTTCATAAATACAAGAATCTCATGATTGTATTCATAATATTATTATTAAGGTTATGAAACAATTTCACTATACTAGGTTGTCTAACAAACGCCTTATGTTCATTCAAGTTCACCTAAATCTATCATCGCATGATAAACTAAGCATATATCACATATATAAACATGAATAAACATCAAGGTAGGCATGTTACATCATTTAGCACATTCGACTAAGCAATATACATCTCTATGTATCACATGAAGTATTTAAAAGCAATTTAAACAGTTAAAAACAGCTTAAAAACACTTCTGTTAGCTATAAACAGTTCGAAACAATTTCATAAAATATCATATAATATACCATTAGAAGCGTCTTGAAAAGACGAATCCAACGGCACCAAAATCACCCAATTCTGAGCTGCCACGCGCTCTCACGCACCCCGAGAAGGTGTCCCACGCACCGCCACGCGCACACGTGCTGTCAGGCGCGTGTCAGACCTCCCCCACGCGCGCCCACGCGCCCACGCGCCTCACGCGCCCCTAACCCCTATGCTGACGTCAGCATGACGTCATCTGATGACGTCGGCATGACATCAGCATGACGTCACCAGCGCGTGTCTTCCACGCGCCGCGCGTGGCACGCCAGCGCGTGAGCCCCACGCGCGCGTGGTCGACGCGCGGTCTTTCCCTTTACAGCGATTCGCCGCCGCCTTCTTTCTCCCTCGGTTTGCGTGCTGTCAGATCTCTCTTTCTGTGCCGCAGCACATCACATGTGCTATATCTCCTTTTATTAATCCGTGCAATCAACAGGGACACACAGATGCATATGACAGATTTATACATACATACAATTCATATATATATATATAATTATTTAATACGAATTTAATTACTAGAACTTCAAAAATTCATAATAAAAAATCTATACATCCTAAAATTATGAAAAAAATATCTAGACGATCTACAACACTTGTCGAACCCAGATCAACATTCAAAATTATTCTGAGAAACGATTTCTCATCAGGCAAAATTAATCCATAATATAACTTGTAAAAATCATAATTAATTCATACAAGCACATAAAATTCTGAAATTTTTACCACAGATCTATATGCATACAACCTGTGCTCTGATACCATTGTTGGATTTTTAAATGCAGCGGGGCATGGCAAAACACTTTTACACATACAAAATTCAAATAAAAGCATATAAATCGTGAATAAAAATTTGAGCGATCGAATCGAACCTTTAAAATTAATTCGGAGACAACGATCAGAGATCCTTAGCAGTTGCTCCTCAAGTGTGAAGCACTCCACCGGTATCCACCAAGAAAATGACTTTTAGGAGGAGGAGGAGGTGGAGAGAATTTGGTTTTCTGAAACTTTTGGGTTTCTGGGGTTAGAATAAAATAGGGTCTATAATAGTGTATTTATAGACAAAATTTTCAGCTGAAATTTTCCCATAAATATTATTATTATTATCCCATTTATTATTCTCATTAATAATTAAAACACCTTTTAATTATTAATCCTTTTTCTAAACACTTTAGAATTAATTCTCTCTCTTGATTTAATTTCCAAAAATTAAATCCTTAATTAATAATATTAAGAACTTTTCTTAATTAATTTATAATCAATTAAATCTCATTTAATCAATTATTAAATTTGCCAATTAATTATTTATTTCACAAATAAATAATTATTAGCCATTATTAATTAATTCCTCCACCAATAAATCATTCTCATTTTATGGTGTGACCCTATAGGTTCAATATTAAGCCGGTAGTAGAAATAAATAATAATAAAACTATTTTATCATTATTTATATAAATTCTCTAATTTATTAAATATGATTAATTAATTAATCACATTTATTCTACATCGTGAGTGATGCTTCTCAACATATCGCGACTATCCGGATAATATGAATTCACTGCTTAGAATACCAAGAACCTGTCAGTGAATAGTCTCCGTACAATAAACTCCTTCTACCCTACAATGTCCCGATTAAATACAAGGCATGGATCTCGTGTCAAGCCTATCTAATTCAATCACTTGCTTACCATTTACTATGTGTAGTTCTATGCAAATTAGAAACTCCTTTCTAATTTTATTCACTCTGGCCAGAGATTCCTGAACTAGCATAAGTGGATCAGCCTTGAACATTCGCTTCCTTCACTGGAAGGGGTAGATCCTTTATTGATCATACACTATCTTCGTGTACAAATTCCTGTACCCAGAAGAGCCCTAATAATTGTCCCTGGAGACTAAGAACTAAACCAAAGCATAGTTCAGTGTACACAAGATGACTATGATGACCTCAAGTCTAAGGATACTTGTACAACTATCACTAAGCGAACAACTGCTGACACGTGAGTGACTCCATCAGTTGTTCAGCTGGGCGAGTCATGTTCAGTGAACTTATTCCATAATAAGCACCTACATACTAGCTATAGTGTCACCACACAAATGTCTATGAGAACAGACATCCTTCATAATGAAGCAAACATAGTATGTACCGATCTTTGCGGATTATTAATTACCAGTTAGTAATCCTATGACCAGAAACTATTTAAGTTTAGAGTTATCATCTTTTTAGGTCTCACTATTATGATCTCATCATAATCCATAAAAAGCTTTACTCTAAACTATGGTATATCTTATTTAAACACTTAAATAGATAAAGCCCGTAATAAAAATAAAACAAGTCTTTATTAATATCAATGAAATCAAAACAGATTACATAAAAGTTATTCCTAAATTCTAATACATGATTGGACTTAGGACATATTCCTTTCATCAGATACCAATCTGGAGGAGTCCACTGGGAGACTATACCATTTACTTTGAGATAATCTAGAAACACTCCATTAAAGTATTCACCACCTCGATCTAATCGAAGAATTATAATACTATGTTTGGTTTGTTTCTCCACTTCATACTTACACTCTTTGAACTTTTCAAAGGCTTCAGACTTGTGTTTCATCAAACACATATCCAAATCTAGATCTATCATCTATGAAAGTAATGAAGTATGAAAATCCACCCATGGCTTGCTAGACATTGGTCCACATACATCTGTGTGTACCATTCCTAGCAAATTTGCAGCCCTCTCTCCATGTCTACTAAATGGAGACTGCAGTGCCACTATGAAGTGAGATTTTCATCATCCCTTTTCTTTTATTAGTTTGTTCAATCTGAAGTAAATTATGTCACATTTATACAGACCATTATTTAAAGTACCACGTCCATAAAGAATATTATCTCTAAGAATAGAACATTCATTATTCTCAATAATAAATGAAAATCCACCCAAGTCTAACATGGGAATAATATTCCTCACAATCGAGGGAACAAAATAACAATTATTTAAAACAATAGTCTTGCCCATAGGCATATGTAAATGAAATAATTCTACATCTTCAGCAGCAACTCTTGCTCCATTTCCCATCAGTAGAATCACCTCCTCTTCCTCAAGAGTCCTACTTCTCCTTGGTCCCTGCAACAAATTGCAGATTTGAGAACCACAGGCGGTATCTAATACCCAAGTAGAAATTTGATTTAATGACATATTCACTTCCATCATGAACATACCTGAATCAGAAGCGGTAGTCTCACTACCCTTCTTCTTCTTCAATTCTGCAAGGTAAACCTTGCAGTTCCTCTTCCAGTGCCCCACCTTGTTACAGTGAAAACAAACAACTTTGCTCTTGGGGTCTTCAGCTTTTGGTGGAACCGGCTTTTCTTCACCTACTTTCTTCTTTTTGGAAGAGTTCCTCTTCCTTTTCTTAGGATTGGAACCTTCACCAATTAGAAGAACAGAACTCTTCTTAGGGGAAAATTCGATTCCGCAGTCTTCAACATGTTGTGGAGTTCAGGCAGGCTGACATCCAACTTATTCATGTGAAAGTTCACAACAAACTGCGAGAATGAACTCGGAAGCGATTGCAAGACCAAGTCTTGGCTCAGCTCCCCATCCATGGTAAAACCAAGTTGTCCAAGACGTTCAATCAAATTGATCATCTTAAGTACATAGTCATTCACAGATGATCCCTCAGACATCCTACAACCGAACAGCTCCTTCGATATCTCATATCGAGCTGTCCTCCCTGCCACATCATACAACTCTTGTAGATGCATTAGGATAGTGTGAGCATCCATATGCTCATGTTGCTTCTGTAGCTCAATGTTCATGGAATCTAGCATGATTCATTGAGCAACATTTACATCATCTATCCACCTACGATACACAACATGTTCATCATTATGTGCATCACTAGCAGGTTCAGTAGGCTTAGGTGAGTCAATCACGTATTCCAGCTTCTCAATCCTGAGAACAATTCTCAAGTTTCGAAGCCAGTCAGCATAATTAGGACCAGTCAATTTGTGAGCATCTAGTATGCTCCTGAGTGATAATGCAGAAGACATAATGTATATTGTAAATCTGTAAATGATAAACACATAACAACACTTAGCAAATATTCGATTTCATTTTAAAACACTATATGAATCGGGTCTTTATTCATAAGTGGCTCCCACTAGTTTATCTAATTTATTTAACCCCCTACGTGAAAAATTAAGCATTCATAATGCTAGTGGGAATAGGGATCCTACATTCCATTACACAACCCCGGCTGTGGCACGAAACGCCATGTAATGTTCAATAGGCAGACAACTCTTGTCAATTACATCTAATGTTATTCCCTAATCAAACTTTAGCCTCTTGAATAATTGAGTCACGACCGTGGCACGACAAACTCAATATTCTAAGTCAAGTCAAACCCAATATTCCGTACAATTGAATCAGTCCCCAAAGGCCCATGGCTGTGGCACGTAACGACCTTTAGATTCTTATTCAATGTACACATCTCTATGTAATAGACAAGTATTTCTTATTTCGAAATCAAAGCCCTCGGTTGTGGCACGAAAAGACAATGATTCAAAAATAAGAACTACTTTTCTATCATGTTGGAAGGCTATGACCGACACAAGCCCGTTGTGTCATTGGCCAATTACTACTTGACATTATTTAATTTTAGAGGGATTATATTATGTTACAATCATAATCATATTATAAAGAGATTCTTCCTTTTAAATTAAATATTTCAAATCAATAATCAATAATCAGACGATTCCCAGATCGGGTGGAGCATTGTCAAGAGGCGTCACTTAATAACCCTTTCTTATAGATAGAAATCTGTTGTTGACAGAATCATCCTTTCTCTCATATCGAAAATTCATATTCAATTACATGTTTCACAAACACAAGAATCTCATGATTGTATTCATAATATCATTATTAAGGTTATGAAATAATTTCACTATACTAGGTTGTCTAACAAACGCCTTATGTTCATTTAAGTTCACCTAAATCTATCATCGCATGATAAACTAAGCATATATCACATATATCAACATGAATAAACATCAAGGTAGGCATGTTATATCATCTAGCACATTAGTCTACGCATTATACATCTCTATGTATCACATGAAGCATTTAAAAGCAATTAAAACAGTCATAAACAGCTTTAAAACACTTCATGGAAATATAAACAGTTCAAAACTTTTATATAAAATAAAATTGATCACTCCATTAGATCCGTCTTGGAAAAACGAATCTAACGGTATATTACACGCCCAAAACGGAGTTACGAAACTCCCAGAAAATCAATTTTAAAATCAACAGAAGGGCTGTAACGCATTACAGGAACGCGTTACAGTACCTATAACGCATTCCGGTCATGCGTTACACCCCTTTTCAGCCATTAAAGGGTGTAACTCATTCCGTGAATGCGCCACAGGTGTGTAACGCATTCCCGGAATGCGTTACACCCCTATTTTTTTTCAGCCGCCGCCATCCTCCTCGAACTGCGTGCCTGACAACGCCTGACTTCTCTGTCTCTTCCCCGTGCAGCACAGACAACTCAGCAGCAGTACAGATTATGATAACTTACAGATGTACAAATATATATACTTACAAATAATATATATATGATTTATTTAATTACGAATTTAATTGCAAGATCTTCAAAAATTCATAATAAAAAATCTATTCATCATAAAATTATGAAAAAAATACCCAGACGATCTACAACACTTGTAGAACCCAGATCAACATTCAAAATTATTCTGAGAAACGATTTCTTATCAGACAAAATTAATCCATGATATAACTTGTAAAAATCATAATTAATTCATACAAGCACATAAAATTCTGAAATTTTTACCACAGATCTATATGCATACAACCTATGCTCTGATACCATTGTTGGATTTTTAACGCAGCGGGGTCATGGCAAAACACTTTTATACATACAAAATCCAAATAAAAGCATATAAATCGTGAATAAAAATTCGAGGGATCGAATCTAACCTTTAAAAATAATTCGGAGACAACGATCAGAGATCCTTAGCAGTTGCTCCTCAAGTGTGAAGCACTCCACCGGTATCCACCAAGAAAACGATGTTAAGGAGGAGGAAGGAGGTGGAGAGAATTGGGTTTTCCAAACTTTTTGGATTTTGTGTGGGTTAGAATAAAATTAGGGTCTATAATAGTGTATTTATAGGCAAAATTTTCAGCTGAAATTTTCCCATAAATATTATTATTATTATCCCATTTATTATTCTTATTAATAATTAAAACACCTTTTAATCATTAATCCTTTTTCTAAACACTTTAGAAATAATTCTCTCTCTTAATTTAATTTCCAAAAATTAAATCCTTTAATTAATAATATTAAGAATTTTTCTTAATTAATTTATAATCAATTAAATCTCATTTAATCAATTATTAAATTTGCCAATTAATTATTTATTTCATAAATAAATAATTATTAGCCATTATTAATTAATTCCTCCACCATTAAATCATTCTCTTTTTATGGTGTGACCCTGTAGGTTCAATATTAAGCCGGTAGTAGAAATAAATAATAATAAAACTATTTTATCATTATTTATATAAATTCTCTAATTTATTAAATATGATTAATTAATTAATCATATTTATTCTACATCGTGAGGGATACTTCTCAGCATATCGCGACTATCCGGATAATATGAATTCACTGCTTAGAATACCAAGAACCTATTCAGTGAATAGTTACCGTACAATAAACTCCTTCTACCCTACAATGTCCCGATTAAATACAAGGCATGGATCTCGTGTCAAGCCTATCTAATTCAATCACTTGCTTACCATTTACTATGCTTAGTTCTATGCAAATTAGAAACTCCTTTCTAATTTCATTTACTCTGGCCAGAGATTCCTGAACTAGCATAAGTGGATCAGCCTTGAACATTCGCTTCCTTCACTGGAAGGGGTAGATCCTTTATTGATTATACACTATCTTCGTGTACAAATTCCTATACCCAGAAGAGCCCTAATAATTGTCCCTGGAGACTAAGAACTAAACCAAAGCATAGTTCAGTGTACACAAGATGACTATGATGACCTCAAGTCTAAGGATACTTGTACAACTATCACTATATGAACAACTGCTGACACGTAAGTGAACTCCATCAGTTGTTCAGATGTGCGAGTCATGTTCAGTGAACTTATTCTATAATAAGCACCTACATACTAGCTATAGTGTCACCACACAAATGTCTATGAGAACAGACATCCTTCATAATGAAGCAAGCATAGTATGTACCGATCTTTGTGGATTATTAATTACTAGTTAGTAATCCTATGACCAGGAACTATTTAAGTTTAGAGTTATCATCTTTTTAGGTCTCACTATTATGATCTCATCATAATCCATAAAAAGCTTTACTCTAAACTATGGTATATCTTATTTAAACACTTAAATAGATAAAGCCCGTAATAAAAACAAAACAAGTCTTTATTAATATCAATGAAATCAAAACAGATTACATAAAAGTTATTCCTAAATCCTAATACATGATTGGACTTAGGACATATTCCTTTCAGTTATAACCATTTTTCCCGCCTAATTGTAGATAGATTAGAGTTTGGATAGTTGTATATATTAGAAGCTACACTCTGCTTGTAATAGATTTTTGATGAATGAATAAATTTCAGAGTTTTTACTTGTCTTCTACACCAAAATTAACATGGTATCAGAGCTAAATTAGGTCATGGAACGCAAATCTGCATTGATGCTGAAGCTTTGATTTACTTCATACGTTTATCTTCGCCTGAGATTTATCAGGTGTTTTCGAATCATAATCTTCATCGTAGTTAGAATTTTACAGTTCTTGTGATTGATTATATCATTTAGATTCGATTACTAGTTGTTGATTGACGATCATCATATCATTTCTTTATTTTACGGATTGATTTGTAGTTGATACGAATTTCTTTCTTGTTGTGATCATCAATCATTGCCTATAATTGATCAAATCTTGTGTACATCTTATTGCACATCACCTGTTCGATCAATTGCCTCAGTGAAACTTATAGTTTTTTTCTTATTGCATCTGATTGTTATACTTGTTTCATAACAATCAACTAAAGGGGGTGTATTCATTTCAGATTTTAAAGGATTGTTAATAATCTACGGATTTTAAAAGATTTTCGTTGATTTCAATTCTTCGTGGATTTTGATGGAGTTGATCCAAAATCTTGTAGAGTCTTGCAGATTTTGTGGAGTTTTTTTGAAATCCATCAAAATCTCATGTATTTTGAAGAGATTTCAAGATATTAAAAATGTACTAGCAAATCCATCAAAATCCACAACTTTTTTAAATAAAAGAAAATCCATGGACTTTTGAATACCATCAGATTTTGATGGATTTTTTAAAATCCAAATTGAATACCAACAAATTTTGATTGACTTTTTAAAATCTAAATTGAATACACTCAGATTTTAAAAGAATTTTTCCAATCCTTGTTGAATACCTTCAGATTTTAAAGGATTATTTAAAATCCAAATTGAATACCCCATGATTTCTAAAATTCATAAAAATCTTTCAAAATCCTAATTGAATACACCCCCCTAAAATCACGATTTCTCATGGCTAATGAATCACCAAATAATCGTGAAATTATGCCACTAAATCAGGACATTTCTAGTATATACTGCATACATCCATCAGATGCTTCAACAACACAGCTTGTTTCTACTAAATTCTCTGGCGTAGGGTTTCATAACTGGAAATGTTCAATGATGCTTTCTTTATCAGCAAAGAATAAGCTAGGTTTTGTTAACGGTACTATACCAGAACCAGATATTACTTCTACTGATCATAAATTATGGGCTGGGTGCAATGATCTGATTATTTCATGGTTGTTGTTTAATTTAGATGAAACAATTGCTAAAAGTGTTTTGTTCATGAGGACTGCCCAAGAAATATGGGATGACTTAGAAGGAAGATATGGTTATGCGTCTATGGCACATAATTTCTACCTTGAACAACAACTGTTGGACATTAATCAGGGTTCAGACTCTGTTTCTGAGTTTTTTTACTGAGATTAAAACCATCTGGGATGGAATCAGTGATGTTAATCCTCTACCACACTGTACTTACACTAATTGTACATGTGATTTGTCCAAAAGAATCAAGCAGCAACAGGAGGATCAAATACTGCTTCAGTTCATGATGAAACTTAATGAGAATTTTACAACTGTGTATGGCAACATCTTGATGATGCATCCATTACCAAATCTTTCTCAGGCTTACAGAGTTTTCATTCAAGAAGAGAGACACAAGGAGATGTCTCAGCTGACTAACCAAACAGAGACCATGGCTTTTTATGCTGACAGAAAGAGGTTCAACACTCAGAGGAACTTCAATACTAAGCCAAATGCTACTGAGTTTCCCGGAATGAATAATGTTGGAAATTATATTGGCAATACTGTCCCTAATTCATTCAACAGAAAGGGAGCTAAGCCATATTACTGCAACCATGACAAAATACCTGGACACAGTATGGAAAGGTGCTTTAAGCTCCATGGCTATCCACCAGGTTTTCAGGCTAAGAATGATACTAGGAAGTTTGCAGCATTATCTCAACATACTCTTGAGGGAAATGGAAATGATCCAGAAGGAAATGTCTCTAATTCTGATAATTGTCCGACTGTTCCTTTAGAGCAGTATAATCAATTGAAGGAGCTATACAATAAATAGTCTAATGTTTCTTATACTTCAACTGATCCTAAACATGCCTTATTAGCAGGTACATACTGTCTTTTATCTAATCTTAATCAACAATGGATAATAGATAGTGGGGCAACTGATTATATATGTCCTAATTTGGATAGTTTTGATCAATATTAATCTATTCAAGAACTTGATAGTTATATAACTATACCTGATGGAACTAGAGTCAAAGTTTTATATATAGGATCTGTCAAGCTAAATGATGAAATAACTTTGCACAAATCCTGCATGTCCCTGAATTTCACTTCAGATTGGTTTCTGTCAGAAAGCTTAGTACAGACTTACATTGTCAAGTTATTTTTACTGCTGATAATTGCTTTCTTCAGGGCCCTTTTCAGAAAAGGCCTCAGATTCATCTTGGTAAAATCACAAACGGCCTCTACAGTGTGGAGAACTCAAATTTATCTCTTTCTGACTTCAGTTGGCCTTGCTTGTCTTAAATCTGTTGAAGCAGTTAAAACTTGGCACCTCAGACTAAGTCATCTACCATTCTCTCAGATCAAATTCTTGTTTCCTGATCTACCTATCAAAAAATGTATTGATACATGTATTTGTCAAATTTGTCATGCTGCTAAGCAGACTAGACTTTCTTTTCCTGTCAGTAGTATCAAGACTTCTAAAGCTTTTGAACTATTACATGTTGATCTCTGGGGTCCATATAGGACCAAATATTTGAATGGATGTAATCAATTTGTCACAATTGTTGATGATTTTACCAGGTTCACCTGGGTACATCTGTTGATATATAAATCTGATGTTGGTCCTATACTAGAATCATTCTTCCAGTTTGTTGAAAATCAATTCAAAACTATTGTCTTAACTATAAGGACAAACAATGCTTTAGATTTATCTGTAAGATTCTGTAAAAATTTATTTCTTAGAAAGGGCATCATTCATCAAACAACATGTACTTACACTCCACAACAAAATGGTATTGTGGAGAGAAAACATAGGCACTTGCTTGATACTTCTAGAGCTTTATTCCTTCATGCTAAACTTCCTTATAAATTCTGGGGAAATGCTATTCTTTGTGCCACTTATCTCATCAACAAAATGCCACTTAGGAGTGTTAATTTTCAAACACCTTATTTTAGATTGTACAAAACAGAACCTCCACTAGACCATTTAAGGACTTTTGGTTGTTTATGCTTTGTGTCTACTCTTAACCGCAACAGATCTAAATTTGATCCACGAGCAATTGCTTGTATATTTTTGGGATATTCTAATAACCAGAAATGATATAGGGTTTATGATCTGCTTCATCATACTGTAAGTATGTCAAGGGATGTTCATTTTTATGAATCCCATTTTCCTTATCATTCCAGTTCCCCTGGATCATCCAATTCATCCTTTCTTACTGATGTATTCTTACCCACTGCTACTGCCATTGACTCATCTGAATCTGCTATTCATAATTTTTACCATCTTCTACAATTACTCATGATTCCATTGTCATTGATTTATCTCATTATGATATTTTTCATGAGACTTCATCCCATACCGTTGATGACAATTCTGCTGAAAGTGTTTGTCCTAAATTAAATCATGTATGATGAGTTAGGAAGAACTTTCTTGTATTCTTATTTAATTTCATTAATATTAATAAAATACTTGTTTTGGTTTTATTATAGGCTTTATCTATTTAAAGTATTTTGAATAAGATGTTCCATAGTTTAAAGTAAAGCTTCTAGAAATATAATGAGATTGTAATAGTGAGATCTAGATGATGATAACTTTAGACTTAAACAGTTCCTGATCATAGGATAACTAATCGGAAGTTAGTGAATCCGTAAAGATTGGTACATACTATGCTTGCTCCCTTTAGGAGGATTTCTTTTCTCATAGGCATTTGTGTGGTGACACTATAGCTAGTATGTAGGTGCTTATTAGGGAATAAGTTCACTGAACATGACTCGATAAATTGGACAACGAATGGAGATTACTAACATGTCAATAGTTATTCACCGAGTGATAGTTGTACAAGTGTCCTTAGACTTGAGATCGTTAAAGTTATCTTGTATATAATGAATTGTGCTTTGGTTTAGTCCTTATTTTCAAGGACGTCCACTAGGTCTATTCCGGGCATAGGGATTTGTGTATGGAGATAGTTAACGTCAATAGAGGATTTACCCCTTCCAGTATCAGAAGAGAATATCCTATGTTAATCTTAGTATGCGAGTTCTGGAATCTCTGGTCAGAGTGTATGAAATTAGAAAGGAGTTTCTAATTTGCATTAATATGAACTTTGCATTATGAATAAGAAATCATATGATTAAATTTGATAGGCCTGACACGAGATCCATGCCTTGTATTTAATCAGAATATTGTAAGGGTATAAGGAATTCATTGTACGGTAACTAGTCACTGACTGGTTCTTGGTATTCTAAGCAGTGAATTCATATTATCCGGATAGTCGTGATATGTTGCGAAGCATCACTCACGATGTATAATAAATATAATTAATCAGTTAATTATATTTAATAAATTTTAGAATTCATATAAATAATAAATCGGAGGTTTATTATTATTTATTTCTACTACCGGCTTAATATTGAACCTATAGGGTCACACCATAAAAGGATTAATTTATTGATGAAGGTTTGAGAGAGCAAGTTGTTTTCTAAAGAGTTTAGAAAAATAATAATGATTAAAATAGTTTTAATTATTATTTAAACATTTTATAAATTAAAGTATGGGATTTATATAATAATAAATATTGATATATTAATTATATGAAAACCTAGTGAGCCTTATATAAAGAATGAGATGAGAAGGGTTTTGGTATGTACTTGTGTTTTTTGTGAAAACTTAGTTGCCACCCTCTCCTTCTTCTTCATCTCTCTCTCTCTCAAAAAAAAAGGGCACCACTTTTATAAAGCTTCATCTTTATAAAAGCTTACTTGAAGGATTATTCTTGGTGGATACCAGTAGAGTGTTTCACAGTCTGAGGAGCAACTGCTAGCATCCATTGTTATAAAGCTTCGATTTTTAAGTTATGATTACGATTCCTCCGCTCCCTTGATTTTACATGTTTTTCTATATGTGCGATACACGGTTTTACGGAATAATTGTTATATCATGCTTTCGCTCGTCCGTAAATTCCTTCATTGGTATCAGAGTCAGGTTCTGCATATAGAGATTCATATAAAAAAATCAGATTTTTTATGCATGTATGGATTTATTATGATTTTTTCAAGTTTATTTAGATTTAATTATGAATTAATTCAAAATAATTTTTGCATTGGATTTTGACCACTGATCTAAGTTCTACAAGTGTTGTAGATCATCTAGGTATTGTTATTCATAATTTTGTGATATGTAGATTATTTATTATGATTTTTTTTTAAAAATTGTTTTAATTAAAATTCATAAAATAATTATGCATGTGAATAAATATGAATTTAATATTTGCTTCCATCCATTGGCTGACCTTGTAATTGTTGCTACAGTAAATGAATTCGTCAGTTTTTTTTGGGACATAAATGCAATAACAGTTACAAAAGGGGCCAATAATGATACTAATAATTGTTATTAATAATGCTACAATAAATGAATTCGTCAATTTTTGTTTTGGAATTTATATAATAGTTTTGAACTGTTTATATTCCCGGAATTGATTTAAAGCTTGGTTTAATTGTTTTAATTGCTTTTTAAATACTATAATAAATCCATACATCAAGATATATCAATGTGTGACATGATATTACTTGCATGCTTACTTGTTTATTTATTTATTTTTATATATGAGATATATGCCTATATTTACCATGCGATGATAGATTTAAGTGAACTTAAATCAAAATAAGGCATACTCTAGAAAATCTAGAATAAGAATCGTTTCTTGCCTTACCAATAATATTATGAATAAAATCATGAGATTCTTGTGTTTGTGAAACACGTAATTAAATATGAATTTTCAATATTGAGAGAAATGATGATTATGTTAAAAGTGGATTTCGATCTGTAAGAAAGGGGTATTAAGTGACGCCTCTTGACAATGCTCCCCCGATCTGGGAATCATCCAATTATCGATTATTGATTTGAAATATTTAATTTAAAAGAAAAAATCTCTTTATATTATGATTATGATTGTAACATAATATAATCCCTCTAAAATTAAATAATATCAAGTACTAATTGGCCAATGACACAACAGGCTTGTGTTGGTCATAGCCTTCCAATATGGTAGAAAGTAGTTCTCATTTTTGAATCATTGTCGTTTCGTGCTACAGCTGAGGGCTTTGATTTTGAAATAAGAAATACTTGTCTATTGCATAGAGATGTGTACAATGAATTGGAATCTAATGGTCGTTACGTACTACAGCCGTGGGCCGTTAGAGACTGATTCAATTGTATGAAATGTTAGGTTAGACTTGACTTAGAATATTGAGTTTGTTGTGCTACAGCCATGACTCAAATTATTCAAGAGGCTAAATTTTTATTAGGGAATAACATAAGATGTAATTGACAAGAGTTGTCTACCTATTGAACATCACATGGCGTTTCGTGCTACAGCCGAGGTTGTGTGATGGAATGTAGGATCCCTATTCCCACTAGCATTATAAATGCTTAATTTTTCACTTAGGGGGTTGTATAAATTAGATAAACTAGTGGGAGCCACTAATGAATAAAGACCCGATTCATATAGTGTTTTGAAATGTAATTGAATATTTGCTAAGTGTTGTTATGTGTTTATCATTTACAGATTTACTATATACGTTATGTCTTCTGCACTATCACTCCGGAGCATACTAGATGCTCACAAATTGAATGGTCCTAATTTTGCTGACTGGCTTCGAAACTTGAGAATTGTTCTCAGGGTTGAGAAGCTGGAATATGTGCTTGACTCACCTAAGCCTGTTGAACATGCTGATGATGCACATAATGATGAACATGTTGTGTATCGTAAGTGGATAGATGATGCAAATGTTGCTCAATGTATCATGCTAGCTTCCATGAACATTGAGCTACAGAAGCAGCATGAGCATATGGATGCTCACACTATCCTAACGCATGTACAAGAGTTGTATGATGTGGCAGGGAGGACAGCTCGATATGAGATATCGAAGGAGCTGTTCGGCTGTAGGATGTCCGAGGGATCATCTGTGAATGACCATGTACTTAAGATGATCAATTTGATTGAACGTCTTGGACAACTTGGTTTTGCCATAAATGGGGAGCTGACTCAAGACTTGATCTTGCAATCACTTCCGGGTTCGTTTTCGCAGTTTATTGTGAACTTTCACATGAATAAGCTGGACGTCAGCCTGGCTGAACTACACAACATGTTGAAGACTGCAGAATCAAATTTTCCCTCTAAGAAGAGTTATGTTCTTCTAATTGGTGAAGGTTCTAATCCTAAGAAAAGGAAGAGGAACCCTCCCAAGAAGAAGAAGAAAGTGGGTGAGAAAAAACCGATTCCACCAAAAGCTGAAGACCCCAAGAGCAAAGCTGTTTGGTTCCACTGTAAAAGATGGGGCACTGGAAGAGGAACTACAAAGTTTACCTTGCAGAATTGAAAAAGAAGAAGGGTAGTGAGACTGCCGCTTCTGATTCAGGTATGTTCATGATTGAAGTAAATATGTCACTAAGTCAAATTTCTACTTGGGTATTATATACCGTCTGTGGTTCTCATATTTTCAATTCGTTGCAGGGACTAAGGAGAAATAGGACTCTCGAGAAAGAGGAGGTGATTCTACGGATGGGATATGGAGCAAGAGTTGTTGTTGAAGTTGTAGGATCATTTGATTTATATATGCCTACGGGCAAGACAATTGTTTTAAATAATTGTTATTTTATTCCCTCGATTGTGAGGAATATTATTTCTATTCCCATGTTAGACTTGGCTGGATTTTCGTTTGTTATTTAGAATAGTAAATGTTCAATGGTATTTTAAATAATGGTCTGTATATATGTGACGTAGAGCATATTTTACTGCAAATTGAACAGACTAATAAAAGGAAAAGGGATGATGAAAATCTTAGCTATTTATGGCACTGCAGACTTGATCATATTAGTGAAAATAGACTGCGGACATTGCATAAGGAAGGGTTACTTGATCCCTTTGATTTTGAATCATATCCTACATGCGAGTCTTGTCTATTAGGTAAAATGACCAAATCTCCATTTAGTGGACATGGAGAGAGGGCTGCAGATTTTCTAGGATTCGTACACACAAATGTATGTGGACCAATTTCTACGCAAGCCATGGGTGGATATTCATACTTCATTACTTTTATAGATGATCGATCTAGATTTGGATATGTGTATTTGATGAAACACAAGTCTGAAGCCTTTGAAAAGTTCAAAGAATATAAGAATGAAGTAGAAAAACAAACCAAACATAGTATTAAATCCCTTCGATCAGATCGAGGTGGTGAATATTTGAATGGAGAGTTTCTAGATTATCTCAAAGAAAATGGTATAGTCTCTCATTGAACTCCTCCATATACTCCACAGTTGAATGGGGTATCTGAAAGGAGAAATCGAACTTTGTTAGACATGGTTCGGTCCATGATGAGCTATGCAGATCTTCCAGTATTCCTTTGGGGTTATGCATTGGAAACCTCAACATATTTACTGAATAAGGTGCCTTCCAAATCTGTTCCTCAAACTCCATATGAGATATGGAAAGAAAGGAAACCGAGTCTTAGACACGTTAAGATTTGGGGTTGTCCAGCTTATGTCAAGAAAGTTGACCCTGATAAGATGGAATCTCGATCCATAAAATGTAAATATGTGGGATATCCTAAAGAGACTTTGGGGTATTACTTTTACACCGATCATAGGGTATTTGTCTCCAGACATGCTACCTTTTTGGAAAAATAGTTTATCCTTGAAGGAAACAGTGGGAGCAAAATAGAACTTAATGAAGTTCAAGAAGCACAAACTACTACGGTTCAAGAGGAAACACCTGTTCAGACTGAACAACCTTCTGTGGAACAGCCCATTCGTAGGTCAGGGAGAGTGTCTCGCCAACTTGAGAGGTATTATGGCCTTGTCATTGAGAATGACAATGAGTTCTCATTCATTGATGATGATGACCCTATGACCTATAATGAGGCTATGAGTAATATTGACTCAGAGAAATGGCATAGTGCCATGAAATCCGAAATAGAATCTATGTATGCCAACCAAGTATGGACTTTGGTTGAAGCACCAGAGGATGTAAAGCCTATTGGGTGCAGATGGGTATACAAAAGAAAGATTGGAGCAGATGGCCAGGTGGAGACCTATAAGGCCAGGCTCGTGGAAAAAGGATTCAGACAAAGGCAAGGGATTGACTTTGATGAAACTTTTTCGCCTGTAGCCCTGTTAATCAATTCGGATTTTTCTTGCGATTGCTGCTTACTACGACTATGAGATCTGGCAAATGGATGTCAAACCGGCCTTTCTCAATGAGAAACTTGAAGAGGAAGTGTATATGACACAACCATAGGGTTTTGTTTCCAAAGGGAATGAACACCTAGTGTGTAAGCTGCTACGAACCATATATGGATTAAAACAAGCTTCTCGTAGATGGAACATCCATTTTGATGAGACAATCAAAGAGTTTGGTTTTATCAAAAACGTAGATGAACCATATGTCTACAAGAAGGTTAGTGGGAGCGCGATAACATTTCTTGTACTGTATGTGGATGACATACTTCTTATAGGAAATGATATACCGATGCTACAATCAGTCAAAATGTGGCTATCAAAGAACTTCACTATGAAGGACTTGGGAGAAGCATCCCACATTCTCGGTATGAAGATCTATAGAGATAGATCTAGAAGAATGATGGGTCTTACCCAGGGTACATACATCGAGAAAATGCTTAAAAGGTTTAACATGGAAAATTCCAAGAGAGGTCTCATACCGATGAGCCATGGAGTATCCCTTTCCAAAAGGATGTTTCCTAAGACACCTGAGGAAAGAGAGCGTATGAGTAAGATTCCTTATGCTTCAACAATAGGATCTATCATGTATGTGATGTTATGTACTAGGCCTGATGTTGCTTACTCAATTAGTGTGACAAGCAGATATCAGTCTGATCCAGGAGAAGACCACTGGAAAGCAGTGAAGAATATCCTTAAGTACTTGCGAAGGACTAAGGATATTTTTCTTGTTTTTGGTGGATCTGAGCTGAAAATAGAGGGTTATACTGACTCTATTTTTCAATCAGAAAGTGATGATAGCAAATCCATGTCAGGGTACGTTTTTACTTTGAATGGTGGTGCGATTAGTTGGAAGAGTTCCAAACAGTCTACAACGGCTGGCTGCACAGCGGAAGCAGAGTATATAGCTGCAAGTGAGGCTGCAAAAGAAGCCGTTTGGATGAGAAAATTTGTTTCTGAGTTGGGAGTTATTTAGAGCATTGAGGAGCCTATTGTGTTGTACTGTGATAACAACGCAACAATAGCACAAGCCAAGGAACTTAGGTCTCATAAAAATTCCAAACATGTTTTGCGACGCTTTCATTTGATTAGGGAAATCATTGAAATAGGAGATGTAAAGATTGAGAGATTTGACACACATAACAACATAGCAGACCCACTCACAAAATCATTGTCTCAGATTCACTTTGATCGTCATAAAGAGAAGATGGGTATTAGATACCAGGGTGATTGGCTTTAGTTCATATGGGAGATTGAAAGTGTTTGTCCTAAATCCAATCATGTATGATAAATTAGGAAGAACTTTCTTGTATTCTTATTTGATTTCATTAATATTAATAAAAGACTTATTTTGGTTTTATTATGGGCTTTATCTATTTAAAGTGTTTTGAATAAGATGTTCCATAGTTTAGAGTAAAGCTTCTAGAATTATAATGAGATTGTAATAGTGAGATCTAGAAGATGATAACTTTAGACTTAAACAGTTCCTGATCATAGGATAACTAATCGGAAGTTAGTGAATCCGCAAAGATTGGTACATACTATGCTTGATCCCTTCAGGAGGATGTCTGTTCTTATAGGCATTTGTGTGGTGACACTATATCTAGTATGTAGGTGCTTATTAGGGAATAAGTTCACTGAACATGACTCGATAAGTTGGACAACTAATGGAGATTACTCACGTGTCAATAGTTATTCACTGAGTGATAGTTGTACAAGTGTCCTTAGACTTGAGATCGTTAAAGTTATCTTGTATATAATGAACTGTACTTTGGTTTAGTACTTAGTCTCAAGGACATCCATTAGGTCTATTCTGGGCATAGGGATTTGTGTATGAAGATAGTTAATGTCAATAGAGGATCTACCCCTTCCAGTATAGGAAGAGAATATCCTATGTTATTCTTAGTATGCGAGTTCTGGAATCTCTGGCCAGAGTGTATGAAATTATAAAGGAGTTTCTAATTTGCATTAATATGAACTTTGCATTATGAATAAGAAATCATATGATTAAATTTGATAGGCCTGACACGAGATCCATGCCTTGTATTTAATTAAGATATTGTAAGGGTAGAAGGAATTCATTGTACGGTAACTAGTCACTGACAGGTTCTTGGTATTCTAAGCAGTGAATTCATATTATCCGGATAGTCGCGATATGTTGAGAAGCATCACTCACGATGTATAATAAATATAATTAATCAGTTAATTATATTTAATGAATTTTAGAATTCATATAAGTAATAAATCGAAGGTTTATTATTATTTATTTCTACTACCGGCTTAATATTGAACCTACAGGGTCACACCATAAAAGGATTAATTTATTGATGAAGGTATTTTGAGAGAGCAAGTTGTTTTCTAAAGATTTTAGAAAAATAATAATGATTAAAATAGTTTTAATTATTATTTAATCATTTTATAAGATAAAGTATGGAATTTATATAATAATATATATTGATATATTAATTATATGAAAACCTAGTGAGCCCTATATAAAGAATGAGATGAGACGGGTTTTGGTATGCACTTGTGTTTTTTGTGAAAACTTGGTTGTCACCCTCTCCTTCTTCTTCATCTCTCTCTCTCAAAACAAAAAAAGGCACCACTTTTATAAAACTTCATCTTTATAAAAGCTTCATCGAAGGATTATTCTTGGTGGATACCAGTAGAGTGCTTCACACTCTGAGGAGCAACTGCTAGCATCCATTGTTATAAAGCTTTGATTTTCAAGTTATGATTACGATTCCTCCGCTCCCTTGATTTTATATGTTTTTCTATATGTGCGATACATGGTTTTACGGAATAATTGTTATATCATGCTTCCGCTCATCCGTAAATTCCTTCATCTGCTAGTGACTCTCCTCTTGTTGATAATCCTAATAGCACCTTAATTGTTTCTCCACCTATACTTCTAGTCAGACATTAAACTAGAACAAAACAAACACCCTCTTATCTGTCAGATTATGTATGTAAAAATGGTAAATCTAACTCTATTAAGCATTGGTGCAACCCTATTGTTGCTCAATCTTTGCCTTCATCACATACGTCCTAGTTATTAACTAATCAGTCTTTGATCTCTGAACCTTCTTGCTATAAGGAGGCTTCTCAACAACCCCTTTGGGTTGAAGCTATGGACAAAGAACTCAAGGCACTTGCAGATAATCAGACCTGGGACTTAGTCCCTTTACCTAAAAATACTAAACCCATTGGCTGTAAGTGGGTGTATAAGGTGAAATGTAATGCAAATGGTTCTTTAGAAGGATGTAAGACCAGATTAGTGGCTAAGGGATATAATCAGAAATTTGGTGTTGATTTTTGGGAAACCTTCTCCCCGGTTGTGAAAATGAGTATAGTTAGATGTCTGATTTCTTTGGCAGCTAGTAATAAGTGGCAGTTATTTCAGCTTGATGTAAATAATGCCTTCATGCATGGTGATTTGCAGGAAGAGGTATATATGAAAGTACCAGAAGGAATTTCCTGTCCACCTAATATGGTTTGTAGTTTAAGAAAGTCATTGTATGGTTTACGACAATCATCCAGAAAATGGTTTGAGAAGTTATCTTGTGAGCTGCTCAATATGGGGTTTGTTCAATCCAAACAGGATTATAATTTGTTCATTCATAAGCTGGGTTCTGAGATCACAATCATGGCTGTTTATGTAGACGACATAATCATCACAGGCAGTAGTATTTCCCACATTAATTCAATCAAGGCTGTTTATGTAGACAACATAATCATCACAGGCAGTAGTATTTCCCACATTAATTCAATCAAGGCACATTTACATTCCACCTTCAGTATCAAAGATTTGGGCATCCTTCATTATTTTCTGGGTATTGAAATCACCTATTTAGCTGATGGGATTGTTATGAGTCAGAAATAATTCACTCAGGAGTTATTACAGGATTGTCCTTTTGATGTCTCTGTTAAGGCTGTCACTCCCTTGCCTTTGCATTTAAAGTTAACTGCTTCTATGGGTGATTAACTACCAGATCCTGATGTCTATAGATCTTTCATCGGTAAGCTCAATTTCTTGACTAACACTAGGCCAAATTTGAGTTATACAGTACATGTGTTAAGTCAATATATGCACATGCCTCGTTCTCCTCATCTACAAGCACTCATTCATACATTACGTTATGTTAATCACACTACTGGCCAAGACATCTTACTACAAGGATTTACCAGTCTTACTCTTCAGGTATTCTCAGACTCTGACTGGGCTGCGTCCCCAGGTTCGAGAAGATCTATCACTGGCTATATACTTTTATTGGGTAATTCACCAATTATCTGGAAATCTAAGAAGCAGGCAACAGTTTCTCCTTCCAGTGCAGAATCTGAGTATCGAGCCATGGCATCAGCTGCCTCCGAGGTCACCTGGGTTGTTCGCCTTTTAAAAGAATTGGGTGTCACAAATTTAACCCCAGTAACGCTTCATTGTGATAACCAGTCAGCAATTCATATTGCAAAAAACCCCGTATTTCATGAACGAACGAAGCATATCGAGGTAGATTGTCATTTTACATGCGATAAGGTTTTGGAGGGATTACTTCAATTAACTTATCTCCCTACCAACATCCAGTTGGCCGACATCTTTATAAAGACAATTCCTTCTCCTCAAATGTCTCACTTGCTGTCCAAGCTGGTATCTATTGCTTCACCAGCTCCCAATTTGAGGGGGGTTAATGGAAATATAATTATACAGTCAGCATCACATCAGCAACCAAGTAGTACAGCAAGCTCATGACTCATCGCCACATCATTCATTCTATTATAACCGTTTTTCCCGCCTAATTATAGATAGATAAGAGTTTGGATAGTTGTATATATTAGAAGCTACATTCTGCTTGTAATAGATTTTTGATGAATGAATAAATTTCAGAGCTTTTACTTGTCTTCTACACCAAAATTAACACAGTACATATATGATATTCAAGATTTTGAATAAAATAAGGATTTTTGTAAAGTATGATTCGCAAAATAATATGTTTTGCAATGTTTTTATGCTACAGAACATAGGTGGTCTCCAAGGTCTCCAAAAAAAGTGGTCTTCATAGAACTTAACTCTCCCTCCCTCTCTCTCTTTATATATATATGTCTGTGTGTGTGTTTCATGAAGTGTCGCCACTAAAAAAGTTAAGTGTCCAAAAAATACTTGTAAAATTTTTCATAATTTGAGTCAAATTTAATTTAATTTTATAATTATATGATAATAAGTTGGAGATTAAATTACTGGAATACAAATTTTAGCACTTAAATATGAAAAAATAAGAAATATAGTAAAAATGATAAAAAAAAATTAAATTTAAATTACCGACTCATGACATTAAGGGGTCGTTTGGTTCAAGATGTGCTATCGGGTTGGAATCAGGAATCGGGTTAGAGTAGTATGGGTATTAGGTATCATATCTGATATCATGTGTTTGGTTGAGTACTTGAATGACTATTTTTAATTTAAAATATGTTAATTCAATAATTTTATTTTAATTAAATATATTAATTTTATTATTATTTTTAATATATTTTAGGTTCATAGATTTTTATAGTATTAAAAAATATATTTAATTGTTTAAATAGAAATTAAATAGTAAAATTAAAGTTGATATCCATACCCGTCCCACATATCAACCTTTCTACTTGGGTATGAAAAACCCATAACTTGAAGTTTGAGAAATAGGTATGAAATTTAATTATTTTGAACCAAAAATCAGGTATGGGGTTGAAATGGCTGAAACGCATACATGATTCCAGAATTTGGCGAAACACACGATCCGTATCCCCTAAGCAGTGTTGTAAAAATACCTGATTAATCCTTAAAAAATATTTGGCCGATCTATTTTTTGAAATCCGATTAATATTTATAATTTATTTTTGAATTATATATTTCATAATAAATAAGGTAAATATATTAAATATTATTAAAAAAATTAAATGTATCCGATTTTTGTTCCGATTAATCCCCTCTAATTAATCCCCGATTTGTCGATTAATCCCTAATCGATACCTAAACCAATTAGGGCCGATTACCAATTTTTACAATCATGCCCCTAAGTTAATCGTGTCTCGGAGAATTCCCGAGAAAACTCGGACTCTGGATTTCCCACGGCCCGTTAGCGTATGAAATGTTTATGAAATACTCTCTCCGTCCCAATTTATCTGTCATATTTGATTTTTTATGGTCAAATTGACTCAACTTTGACAGTAAATTAAATATCAATCTTTCATTATTTTGAAAAACCGAAGAATACGTGTTAAAGTAAATTATGTGTACTTTCTAATGATATAATTTTTATAATTTGTTTCGATTATATACTATATGAAATTTTCAGTCAAAAATTGGTCAATTTGACCATAAAAAATCAAACATGACAGATAAATTGGGACGGAGGGAGTAATAGCGAACACATTCTGAATAATTATTGTATCTTTTTCTCAGGGTTCCTGTACATAAAAATACTAGAAAATTGGATATAACCCCCGAATCATTTATAGATTTCACTGATAAAATAAAAAATTATTATCATCCTACTCTAATTGCATTTTACTTTTTTGGCTGACTTGATCTTCAATTACCTTCTGTGCAAGCTATGAGGTCAAATCTGGATAGACAACACAAGTGGGAGAAAGGATAAAAAACCGAGACTTTCTCGTAAAGAAAACAAGGACGCTGACTACTGAGTACTGATAATCTACTTGTAACTAACACAAGTCACCTCGTATAAATAGACACAAAAACAAACACAAACACTCCTCGTACAACACACACAAAAACAATTACTCACATCTCAATCACAACTTCAGCAAAAATGACATCCTCGGAAACTGAACTAGTTCACAACTTTCCTCCTTTCTTCCAAATCCTCAAAAACGGCACCGTTAAGCGTTTCTTCAACGACCCTTTCTTTCCTACCACCGGCGATGAGCCCAATAGCGACGGCGTTTTGACTAAAGACGTCGTCGTTTCGTCTGACCCTAAAGTCGGTGCGCGTCTCTTCTTGCCCAAAATAACCGACCCGACCCGGAAACTCCCGCTCCTTGTTTATATCCACGGAGGTGGGTTTTCGATCGGGTCGGCTTGTAATCAGCTTTTTACGAGCTACGTTATCTCGCTCGTTGCGAGCGCTAATGTGATAGCTGTTTCTGTTGATTATCGATTGGCGCCGGAAAATCCTATTCCGGCCTGTTATGAGGATTCGTGGGAGGTTCTGAAATGGGTCGGTTTTCACGGGTTGGGTCAAGGATCTGACCCGTGGTTGAACAAGTACGCTGATTTTTCGAAGGTGTTTTTAGCGGGTGAAAGTGCAGGTGCTAACATTGCACATAACATGGCTGCTCGGGTCGGGTCAGAGGATCCGGGAATGAAGATATCGGGTATGGTTTTGGTGCATCCGTTTTTCGGGAACAATGAGGTGAGTCCAATGTGGAAAGTGATATGTCCGGATATAAGTGGGTATGATGACCCGAGATATAACCCGGCTGCGAATCCTGGTTTGATGGGTAAGATAGGGTGTGGGAAGGTGTTGGTGTGCTGTGCTGAGAATGATGATTTCAAAGACAGGGCAGTGAGTTATTATGAAGCTTTGAAGAAGAGCGAATGGAGTGGTGAGGTTGAGATATTTGAGACAGAAGGTGAAGGCCATGCGTTTCATGTTTTTAATCAAGGTTGTGAGAAAGCTGCGGTACTCAAGAAGAAAATGGCTGATTACTTCAATAATTGACATGACAAAGATTTGTGTTTCTGCATGAGCACGTAACATCTTTGTTGAATAAAATGTGAAAAATAAGGCAGTGACTTTGATTTTATCGGTTTGTGTAGGTTTTTGCCTTTGGTTTAGTTTGCTAGGTTCCTGGCTTGATTCGAATAATGACTGCTTAACGGACTTGGAGCAAGCTCTATGTAATCTTAGTAGATTTTTTTGGTTAATTCATTTTAATTTGACTTTGTTTTCCTTATCTCGAACTGAGTTTATTTTCAATTTTTCACTAAACAATTTTACTTTTAATCTTTTGATAAAATAATTTATTATATTTACAGATTTTAATTAAACATTTTTACTATTAATCTTTCCGTGAAATAATTTATTATATTTCACAAAAATTAAGTTCATATTATTAGGTAACTCGTCCATCTTAAATCCTAAATTGATAAAGGTAGGTTTCAACATAATTTTATATTCTTCAACACATATTTCATCCTGTCAACCTAAAACAAAATTTCGTCAATTAAATAGAAATAAATTTGAACTTTTATGCCTATTTTGTCAATTGATATTTTACATACCATAAATACTATATGTACCACAAGTTCCTTGATAACCAAACATAAAGAGATGAGTACCATAACTATTGAATTCTTCAGCAAAATAATCAAAAAATAAAGCCAATATGATAAGTCGGAAAATCAATTTCATCATCTAAAAGTCTAAAACTATTGTTTGACAACAGGTCTTTTAAGTGTTCGTGCTGAAGTAAGGCGACGGAAATGAGAGATCTGTTGAAATCATGCAAAATCTCGAAATTTCATAGATTTTGAGGTGGAAAATAGTCAAATGGGGCGTTTACGATATACGGATTTTTATGGGTGTCCGGAGCGTGAGAAAAAACAATAGTCTGGGATTTGTTGAGAGGTTTGGCTGCAAAGACGAATCTCCCTTGGTGTATTCTTGGGGACTTTAACGACATGATGAGTGATGACGAGAACAGGGATGGAAGAGATCATCCTCGACGATTACTTGAGGGTTTTACAACAACAGTCAGTGAATGTGGTTTGTATGATATGGGTTTTGTGGGAGAAAAAATCACCTGGGAAAAATCTCGAGGCCAGCAAAACTGGATCCAAGAGCGGTTAGACAGAGGTTTGGCGAATCAGGCGTGGCAGAGGCTGTTTCCTGAAACAGAGATCCAGGTTATTGAAGTAGCAACATCAGATCACTTACCCCTGTGTTTGGAGTTAAACAAAAAGGTATATGTGCCTAAACGGAAATGCTTTCGTTTCGAAAATATTTGGCTTAGAGAACAAGAGTGCAGGACGGTTGTTCGTAATGGGTGGGAAATGGGGGTGGATTTGGACATCATGGGAAAGATCAGATTATGTGGCGTAAAACTTGAAGAGTGGGGAGGGGGTACTAGTAAGGTTTATAAGTTGCAATTACAAAAGTGTAGAAGCTTGCTTCGTAAATTGAGGTCGAGAAGGGATGTGAAAGGTATTCAGGATTATAACACAACTAGATGGGAGTATCTTCAGTTATTGGAGAAACAAGAGATTTATTGGAAGCAAAGGGCCAAACAATTTTGGCTAAGGGAAGGCGACAAAAATACTTGTTTCTTCTATAGCTTTACATCAACTCGTCATAAAAATAATAAACTGGAGAGAATAAAGGACAGTACAGGGGAGTGGAAGGAGGAACCAGGAGATATCCATAAAATTACTGAGGAGTATTTTACTGACTTGTTTACTGCTTCAAACTTGGATGGTAAATTAACGGAGGGGGAGGTAGTAAATCAATTATCTCACATGGGCAATGATAGTTTGTTAGTAGAAGTGACAAATGAGGAAGTGTATCAGGCGGTGTTTGCCATGCATCCGGAAAGAGCACCAGGTCCGGATGGGTTTAATCCGGCGTTTTTTCAAGTGTTTTGGTCGATAGTGGGAGGTGATGTTGTCAGATTCTGCAGTGATTTCATGATAACAGGAAGCTTGCCTCAAGGAGTTAATGAAGCGTTGGTTTGTTTAATTTCTAAGACTAAGGTACCGCAAACAATGGGGGACTTAAGACCAATCTTCCTCTGCAATGTACTTGTTCGAATTCTATCTAAAGTAATGACGAACAGGTTAAAATTCCGTTTGCCTACAATTATATCAAACAATCAAAGTGCTTTTGTCGAAGGGCGACTCCTCACAGATAATGCGTTGGTAGCATTTGAAATCAATCATTATTTGAAAAGACGGACTCAGGGTAATAAGGGGATGGCAGCCTTGAAATTGGATGTTTCAAAAGCATATGATCGTTTAGAATGGGCTTTTATACGAAATATGATGGGGAGATTTGGCTTTAATCAGACTTGGATTCAGCGTGTTATGACATTCATTACCACAGTTACATACAGGTTTACGCAGAATGGAGAATAGTTTGGTCATGTTGTTCTGAGCCGAGGGGTTCGCCAAGGAGACCCGATCTCACCTTATATTTATATATTGTGTGTCGAGGGTTTAAGTGCTATCATAAGACGGAATGAAAGCGCTGGTTTACTGCATGAGTGTCTTGCAAAAGGGGCACCGATAATTTCATACTTATTATTTGCGGACGACTGCTATCTATTCTTTAAAGCGGTTAGGGCTGAAGCAAATGTAATAAGACGTATTTTGGAGAGATATGCAGGGATATCAGGTCAGGTGATTAATTAAACTAAATCTGCAGTGAGTTTTTCTCCTAACACCAGGACTAGAGATCGAGCTGCGGTATGTGAGCAACTGCAGGTGCAAGAAAGTGCACATCCGGGCAAGTATTAGGGTATGCGAATGCATATTGGTAGACATAAAAATTCAGTGTTTGTATTCTTGGTGGATAGAGTAGAGAAAAAGCTTCAAACTTGGAGCTCACAAAATATATCGAAAGCTGGTAAAGTGACTTTGCTCAAGTCGACAGCCCAATCAATGCCAAATTTTTGGATGAATTTACTGTTAATTCCAGTGGCTGTATGTGAATCAATAGAGAGGAAAATGAATGCATATTGGTGGGGCACTGGCAAAAATCGCAGGGGAATCAAATGGATATCTTGGGATCGCTTGTGTGAAGCCAAAGAAGGAGGTGGTTTAGGCTTCAGAAAGATTCAGGAGTTTAATATAGCCATGCTCTCAAAACAGGCTTGGAGATTACTGAATGATGCTAATCCACTGGTAACACAACTGATGAAATCTCGATATTATGTTGATTCAGAGTTCACTAATGCGAATCTGGGAGCTAATCCCAGTTACATGTGGAGGAGTATATTAGCAGCTCAGGAGATGGTGAAACAAGGGGGAAGAAGGTGGATTGGGGATGGTCAAGATACACGAGTGTGGCAAGTACAGTGGTTACCATGCCGACAAAATGGTTTGATAACAAGTGAGATGCCCCCAGAGTTGGAGCAGATGAGAGTAAACAGCTTAATGCAAACTGACTGTAAAGCTTGGGATGAAGAGCTGGTGCGAGATTTATTTAATGACAGAGACATGGACTTAATCTTGCGAATTCCTTTATCGATTCGGTCTAATTTTGATTCATGGTATTGGGTTCATGATAATGATGGTCACTTTACAGTTCGGAGCTGTTATAGGCAGTTGAGGGGGGAGCGAGAGTAAGAGAATAAGATGTTTTGGAAAAAACTTTGGGGTCTGAAATTGCCTGGTAAGGTAATTAATTTTTTCTGGAGGGTTTGTTGTGGTGTGTTACCTACAGCTAGGGCGTTGCTAGAAAAATGAGTAGATTTGCAAGGGATTTGTTCATGGTGTCACACAAGTAATGAGGATGTGGTACACATTTTATTTGATTGTGTTTTTGCTAAGGAATTTTGGCAGAGTGTGGGGATGCAAGATTTGATCACAGATAGTGGGGGAGTAGCATTTATGCATCTGATACAACATATTTTAGACACAAAGACTGCTAAACAATGTGGTCAGATTATTTTTATTTTGTTGGGGCTTATGGTATCGGCGAAATGCATGGGTATGGAATATGCGGAGTATATCAGTTTTTGGCATTAAAGCTATGGTTAGTCAGATGTATCAGGAATGACAGTGTGCACAGGCGGAGTTCAGAACCAACACAGCAAACTTGCAGCTGAGAAAGTGGTGTCAGCCTCCTCCGGGATGGATTAAGATTAACGTCGATACAGCTTACCAAACCGGTGCTTCTCATATAGGGTTTGGATGTGTGGTTCAAGATGATCAGGGGCAGTTTATTGGAGCAAGGGCTGCAAAAATCCACGACGGTATATCAGTTAGAGAAGCTGAAGCATTGAGCTTCAAAGAGGCGTTGACGCGAATGAAAAATTGGAGAAATGGCAGGTGTATCTTCGAGTTGGATGCTAGATTGGTAGTAGATGTTGTTCATGGTCATAGTAAGAAGTCTGTTTTTCATGGTATTATAGATGATTGTAGAGAGATGTTTCAACACTTTGAGGAAGTGTTAGTAGCGTTTGAACACAGGTTTGCGAATAGAGTTGCCCATGTCTTAGCAAAGGTAACTTGTTCTATGTCAGACAGTATGGAGTGGTTTGATACGGCTCCAGAGTTGATTTGTAACCTTATTGCTGAAGATTCTTAATATATACAAGTGCATTTTGTTTCAAAAAAAATACAATGTTTTGGTCCGAATTTTATCTAAAGTTATGGCTAATGGGCTCAAACCATGCCTGCCTATGTTGATATCGAAGAAGCAAAAAGTCATTATTGAAGGACGCTTATTGTCTGATAATACTTTCGTGGCTTTTGAGATAAATCACTATATTAAAAGACGCACACAAGGGAAAAATGGAGTAGCGGGCACAAGATAGACGTCTCTATTGGATATATAACGAAATTATACTCAATAAGTATTTCATCAAACTTGGATTAGTAGAATCATGTTGTGTATTCGATCAATAACCTGTAGTTTTATGCATAATGGGCGGATTTTTGATGAAGTTGAACCACATCGAGGTGTGCGCCATGGCAGGGTCGGATCCAAGAATTATATTCCGAGTGGTCACCGACCATATTTTGTGAATACACACTTGTATTTTTTTAATTTTCGGGGGGTACTTTCATATATTTTTTTAAAAAAATAATGGGGGGGGGGTGATCACCATACATATAACGCTGAGGGACTTAGCGCAATCATTCGGAGAAATGAAGATGCAGGGCTGATTCATGGATGTGCTATAACACGAGGGGCACCGACTATTTCCCACCTTCTTTTCGTGGACGATTGTTATTTCTTTTTTAGAGCTACAAATGCAGAAGCAGGAGTAATGAAAAACATATTACGGAGGTATGAACAAATCTCAGGACAGGCTATTAATTTTAACAAGTCTAGTGTTATGTTCGATCCTTCAGTCCAAATACTACAACATCAAATCGTAGTCTAGTTCGTAAATGTATCCAAGTGAATAAAGTACAGGAACCGGGAAAGTACTTAGGTTTGCCAATGAATGTGGGATGAAAGAAAGCTTATGTGCTTCATTTTCTCACTGATCGTGTTAAAAAATATAAGGGTGGAGTAGTAATGTATTATCTAAGTCAGGAAAAGTTACATTACTAGTAATGGCTGCACAAATAATTCTGAATTTTGAGCTATTGTTAAGTGGCATTTATGTCCACTTAGAACACTTCGTAAAGACTCGAATTGGTGGTTTGTACTCAAGTTGTTTGTGTATTTGATGCATTTTTCGTAGTATTTTGCATTTCAGGGGATAATCGGAAGAAGGTCTGTAAATTGCATGATTGATGCTTGGAAGAGTGTTAGGATGAAACCTTGGTTGAGTGCACGAAGAAACCAGCTAGAGAAGACAAGTGAAGAAAAAAAATCTAGATTTTCAGAAGCTCAGCGCGACCGCGCTACACTTGGGAGCGGTCGCGCCAAACACAGAGCGGTCGCGCTGGATCCTAGGGCGGTCGCGCCAGGACGTTTTCCAGAACTCCTGATTCTAATAGAAGATCGATTTGTTGGGCTTTTGGACGGATTGGGCTGCTATTTAAAAACTCTTTAAAGACGTTTTTCATAACAGAGAGCACAAATTTAACGAAGGAGAAGAAGAACTTGTTTTACTTGTGATTCTTTGCTTAAGTTGTAATCTTGGATGCTCGTTTTCTTTATTGTTGAACCTAATACTCTTGTTAACGCACTTTGATTATTTATTTAGTTTATAAAAACTTAGTTTTATACACCATGCTTTCATCAGAACCCACGGTGATGATGAGTTTGGTTATGAACTAATCGTTATCGTGGGGTTCTAACGAATTTACTTATGGATTTCAATAGTTAATTTGTTTCGATATCTTAGTGTGTGGTGATTGTATGATATCCTAGTATTGGTTGTACTTATTAATCTTATGAGCGTCGCGAACTTATAAGATAGTGTGTTAATCTCTATTGAAGCGACAGTGAATATAGAGATTTAGAACTTGCCATGCTAACATAGGTTCATGTATTTGTTATGCATGATTCGTAGATAATTTTAACCATCTTACTTGCCCTATGTAATCACGGTAAATAACTTGCACATTAAACCATTATGTTGTCAAATTCTATAGACATATAGGGTCTCAATATAATCGGTGTCTATTCGGCTTCTATCTCTTTTGCGGATGTCTGGTAGTAGGGTATTTGTACAACGAAAGTTGGCGTTTACTAGTTTCATGTTATCTGATTAGTTGTCATCACCATTGCATGCTAAGGTTAAGAACAATGACTTTGAATGAAGTAGTAATGAAGTTAGAATCCTATGTTTGTCTCATATAAGTAAGTCAACCTAAATTCTCTTAGTTAATGCAATTTAGTATAATCTCTTAGTGTAATCAAAACCCAAATTTGTTATTTGTCTTAACAATGAACGATAGCCATATCATTGTTGCATAAGTACATAAATTGAACTTAACTTGAGCCAGTCTCTATGGGAATGAACTAGAAAGAATTCTATATTACTTGCGAACGTGTATACTTGCGTGTAATATTAGTGCGTGTTTTCGCCCTAACAAGTTTTTGGCGACGCTGCCGGGGTCTTGGTGTTAATTTTTAGTTTATGTGCTTAACATCAGTGGTCATTAAAGTTCACTGACTCAGACTCTTTTACTTACAAGGTTTACTTTAGTCGTGTATTTCAGGTACTCTAGTTATCATTGCAATGGGAGAACCAGTAGTAAATCTGAAAGCTTTGATGGATTATTCTCAACCGAAGATCAATGATATTCAGTTTAGCATTGTCAGACCAACCATCGCGGATAATAATTTTGAAATCAAAGCTAGCACGATTCAGATGGTGCAGAATTCAGACCAGTATGGGGGTTCTCCAATGGAAGATCCCAATATGCACATTAAAGATTTCATCGATATCTGTGACACCTTCAAGTTCAATAATGTTTCTGAAGATGCTGTGAAACCGAGACTATTTCCATTCCCTCTGGGGGATAAGGCTAAGAGCTGGTTACACTCTCTACCAGCTGGTTCTATCATTACTTGGGAGGATCTTGCTCAGAAGTTTCTTACTAAATTCTTTCCTATGGTGAAGAGAGCTGCACTCAGGAATGCTCTTACTCGATTTGTGCAGCAATCGGGAGAAACTCTATGTGAAGCTTGGGAGCGCTACAATGAGATGCTTAGAAAGTGTCCTCATCATGGGATGCCTGACTGGATGATTATCAACTGCTTTTATAATGGTTTGGGAGCACAGTCTAGACCCATGCTTGATTCAGCATCAGGTGGAGCCTTATGGGCTAAGAGCTACGATGAAGCTTATATGTTGATTGAACTGATGGCTGCTAATGAATACCAGAACCCTTCTCAGAGACTACCTCAAGGCAAGGTAGGAGGAATTCTGGAGGAAGATGCAGCTACTGCTATAGTTGCTCAGCTTAAGGCTTTAACGATAAAGATCGATTCTCTGGCTAACTATAGAGTTCATCAGAGGACAAGTGTTTGTGAGCTTTGTGCAGGTTCACATGCGACGGAGCAATGCGCTATATCTAGTGAATCAGCTCAGTTTGTGAGCAACTTTCAGAGATCACAGCAACCAATGCCAGACACTTATCATCCTGACAACTGGAATCATCCTAACTTCAGCTGGAGCAACAGTCGTTCCAGCAATTTGGAAACAAGCAGTTTAGTCCTACTGATTTTCAGCAAAAATTTGCACCAAGACAACAACTCCAACTTCAACAACAAACTCATGGAGGTGCAGGTCTATCTTCGAATGAAAAATCTGAACTGGAGGAGTTGCGGCTTATGTGCAAAAATTAGGCTCTTATATGCCAAAGCTAGGCTGTTTCAATCAAGACTTTGGAGAACCAAATTGGGCAAATTGCCAATGCTTTGTTGAATCAACAACCTGGTACACACCCTAGTGACACAGAAGTTCCAGGCAAGAGAGAAGCACGAGAGCAGGTTAATGCAATCACCTTGAGGTCTGGAAAGGTCGTAAACCCTCAAATTCAGCAAGATGACGATTCTGAAGATTCTGTTCAGAATGCAGGTGCGTCTGCACCCTTGCCAACTCCAGAAAATGAGATTGTAGCTCAAAAAGTTGTGCAGAAGGATGCCGATGTGGAAACAAGGAAGAAAAATATGGAACACACTCCTCCTGAGGGTAATACAGGGGAAAACAGATCTATCTTCCACCTTCTTTTCCTAAAAGGCTGCAGAAATAAAAGTTGGATAAACAATTTGCTAAGTTTCCGAAGGTGTTCAAGAAACCTCATATCAACATACCTTTCGCTAAAGCTCTTGAACAGATGCCTAGCTATGTGAAGTTTATGAAAGGTATTCTCTCCAGGAAAATAAAGCTCGATGACTTAGAGATCGTTGCTCTTACGGAGAAATGCAGTGTTGTGCTGCAACAGAAGTTGCCTCCGAAGCTTAAGGATCCTCGAAGCTTCACTATTCCTTGTACCATCAGAAATATGTCCTTCGACAAGTGTTTGTGTGACTTGGGAGCTAGCATTAATCTGATGCCCTTGTCCGTTTTCAAGAAACATGGACTACCTGATCCAAAACCCGTGAACATGTCCTTGCAATTGGCTTATCGGACCATGACTTATCCGCGAGGAGTAGTGGGGGATATCTTGGTCAAGGTGGACAAACTCATCTTCCCTGCTGATTTTGTAATTCTAGACTTTGAGGAGGATAAGAAGATTCCCATTATCTTGGGAAGACCATTCTTGACTACAGACTGAACTATGATTGATATGCAAAAGGAGAGTTTACGATGAAGGTTCAAGATCAGAAGGTCACTTTTAATGTATTCAAGGCAATAAAGTTACCCACATATAAAGAGTAGTGCTTTAAAGTAGAGCGGGTCGACTCTGTCATGAATTTGGAGCTTGAGCAATTGCCAAAGTCAGATCCCTTAGAGAGATCCTTAATAGGGGAATCAGTTATTGAAGATGAAGAACGAGCATATCAACTGCAGGTTGTGAATGCCCCTCCATGGAAGAGGAAGTTGGATATGCCATTCGATTCTCTTGGGTTAGCAGAGCTGAAAATTTCTCAGGAGCGTTTCGAACCCTTGATTGAAGAAGCTCCCACACTTCAGCTCAACCCACTGCCAGTTTACTTGAGTTATGCGTTCTTAGGTGCACCACCCGACAAGGGGTTGAAATATATATATATATATATATGTATATATATATATGATAATCTAAAGGGTGACCGGCCGGTTCCCCACGTGCTTACAGATGATCCCTCACGTGCACCACAGACAGTTGATATGTTTGGTATGGGTGATGCGCAGTATAGAAGGTTGATTCGGCGTATTGAGGCCATGCATGACATCCACCGACATTTTGCTGAAAATTTGACACACGTTCTCGGTACTGTTTTCTGAGACACTGGTGTTGAGGTTGATTGGCCACCTGATCCTCCACCCAAATAGGGTGATCCTTTTTCTTTCAAGTAGGTATGCCATGATTCCTTGCTATTACTTTCACCGAGGACAGTGAAATTTTTAAGTTCGGGGGTGATAGTTAAGGAATATTTGTGTGTGAGTCCATATAGATGCATATTCATGATAGTTTAGTTAATATAGTTTGCATATTTTTCATATAGTTATTTGTTTTTATTTTTATTTTGCGTATTTGTTTTCATGTTAGTATGTTGCATATAGTTGCATTGGCATTATATCATGATCCCTTAGGTTGCTTTTCTGATTAATTTTTGATGTTGATTCGAGTGTAGTGTTGTCGTATTTAAGGAATGTTAAGTCCTAGCGAATTGATTTGCATGCTAGAAACAAGAAAATTTTCACTAAGTCTTATAGGTTGCTTGAGTGCTAGATCATGATTTGTTTATTTGGCGAGGTTTAATCACTTATTTATGTCTAGAATTTATGCTATTCTCTTAGTGATGAAATAACATGGATTTTTATAATTGGAGAAAAACTTGGATATCAATGCTAGTTGTGGCTAGGCGTCAAATGGCTAGTAGCCGACTCATATTTATATGAGTAGTCTAGGGTTGAATGAGATGGAGCGAAACACACTCGTTCAGAAATTGTTGAAAAAAATATAAAAAAACAAGAAAAAAAGAAATAGAAAAAGGAAAAAAAAAGAAAAAAGAAGAAAAAAATATGTGTTATGTGTAATTGATCACGAGTGGGCTCTTTAATGCTCAAGTTATTAAGTTCCAGGGGACTTTGTGCCCAGTGACCTAAGGCTTTTATAGTCTGGAATCCGCTAACCTAACGCTCACTACATGGGTATTATTGCATAAGTCTTTTGTGGACCTCACTCATTGCACGATCAAATAAACATGTGTGTTTTGTTATGTGTTAGCAATAAAAGCTTGAATCCTTGTATAACTCTGATAAAAATGAAGTGTTGTCAGTCATTTTGTGTTTATTGTTTATTCTGTTTATAACCTTGTGATTTTCTTAACGAGAGGTGAGTTATGATTATTGATCTAGTTTCGAGAGTATATCTGTTAAGCAATTGCACACACGCACGTTTCTGGCTTGTGAGTTCATTTGTAGGATTTGGTTGAACTTTGTGCGAACAATTGCATTCTTTGAGATGTTGCTCATTGGTTGGTTAGTTATTATGAGGGGATCATTGCATTCATGTTAGTTGCATTCATGCATTTTTATGTTTCATTCTTTGAGTCTGTTATGCTTGAGGACAAACATCGATTGAAGTTTGGGGGTGTGTTAAGTAGCATTTATGTCCACATAAAATGCTTCGTAAAGACTCGAATTGGTGTTTTGTACTCAAGTTGTTGGTGTATTTGATGCGTTTTTCGTTGTGTTTTACATTTCAGGGCATAATAGGAAGAAGGTCTGTAAATTGCATGATTGATGCTTGGAAGAGTGTTAGGATGGAATTTTGGTTGAGTGCGCGAAGAAGAAACCAGCAAGAGAAGACAAGTGAAGAAGAAAAATCCAGATTTTCCAGAAGCTCAGCGCGGCCACACTACACTTGGGAGCGGCCGCGCCGGACACAGAGCGGCCGCGCCGGATCCCAGGGCGGTCGCGCCAGGACGTTTTCCAGAAATTCTGATTCTAATAGAAGATCGATTTGCTGGGCTTTTGGACGGATTGGGCTGCTATTTAAAGACTCTTTAAAGACGTTTTTCATAACAGAGAGCAAGGAGAAGGCAATGAGAAGACTAATAGCACAAATTCAACGAAGGAGAAGAAAAACTTGTTTTACTTGTGATTCTTTGCTTAAGTTGTAATCTTGGATGCTCATTTTCTTTATTGTTGAACCTAATACTCCTGTTAACGTACTTTGATTATTTATTTAGTTTATAAAGACTTATTTTTATACACCATGCTTTCATCAAAACCCACGATGATGATGAGTTCGGTTATGAACTAATCGTTATCGTGGGGTTCTAACAGATTTACTTATGAATTTCAATAGTTAATTTGTTTCAATATCTTAGTATGTGGAGATTGTATGATATCCTAGTATTGGTTGTGTTTATTCATCTTATGAGCGTAGCGAACTTATAAGATAGTGTGTTAATCTCTATTGAAGCGACAGTGAATATAGAGGTTTAGAACTTGTCATGCTAACATAGGTTCATGTATTTATTATGCATGATTCGTAGGTAATTTTAACCATCTTACTTGCCCTATGTAATCACGATAGATAACTTGCGCATTAAACCATTATGTTGTCAAATTATATAGACATATAGGTCTCAATATAATCGGTGTCTATTCAGATTCCATCTCTTTTGTGGATGTCTGGTAGTAGGGTATTCGTGCAACGATAGTTGACGTTTACTAGTTTCGTGTTATCTGATTAGTTGTCGTCACCATTGCATGCTAAGGTTAAGAACAATGACTTTGAGTGAAGTAGTAATGAAGTTAAAATTACATGTTTGTCTCATATAAGTAAGTCAACCTAAATTCTCTTAGTTAATGCTATTTAGTATAATCTCTTAGTTTTATCAAAACCCAAATTTGTTATTTGTCTTAGCATTGAACGATAACCATATCATTGTTGTATAAGTGCATAAATTGAACTTAACCTAAGCCTGTCTCTGTGGGAACAAACTAGAAAGAATTCTATATTACTTGCAAACGCGTATACTTGCGTGTAATATTAACGCGTGTTTTCGCCCTAATAGCTATACACGTTATACTATGAGTCAACCAAACAATTCAGCACATACTTTCTGATGGATGTAATCAGAGTGCTTCCAAGCATTCACAACATACAGAGTCCGCGTGTTGCTCTCAGCGGTGAGAAATGGTACCTCTTCCTTCAGAAAGTGATCCAGATGCAATGTGGCTGGATAAAAGTGCATCTTTTGCTGTCAACGTTTGAAGTTCATTCTGTTGGACTTCTCAGGTTTATCAACATGTGCAACAGGTACAGCAGGCACCACATGTATGACAGTCGGCACGTACAGTTGTACTACATGTGTATGCACACCAGTAGACACTGCATATATAATCGGAAAAATGAGTCATGTCGATATCTGTCCAAAAGGCACATTAATCTGTCAAATGACAGTGTGTCCCACATGCACATGTCCCGAATGCACATGTCTGGTAGGCGTCTGACTCCCATCAGATACTCCGATCTGTGCGTTAGGGTTAGGCATTTGTTGGTGAACCCCGTCAGGTATAACAACTTAAGCGTTAGGATCAGCCGCACTGTTCATCACGTTGTTCACTGTGTTATTTTCCATGATCTGTTATTTAACAAACAAGCAGAGAGAGATGTATTAGTCACAGATAAAATATAGATAATAGCTTTAAGGTTGTGAACTACAATCTACGATCAATACAAATAATTTATGTGAGTGCGTGCGAATTACAGATGTGTGTAAACCGCGAATAAACAAAAATAGAAGGATATGAACGGATAGGTTCTCAAGTCCAGATGTATAACTTTCTGCTTAAAGCTATCATGACCCTCACCGTATGTGCGAGTCGATAGCCTCCCAGGATAAAACGAGAAGATGATGTTGTTGCGTGAGCCGAGCCTTCAGCGAGCTTGTAATAAGAAAGAAACTATTAGCAGAGAGAGAATTAGGTTTTTTGTATTTGAGAGAGATGAAGCTGCGATTTCAGATCATAAAACCCTATGACCTATAACGATATTATATAGGCCCGAGAAAACATGTGCGGTACTCCTCATAATTATTTAAAACAAAAATGAATCAATTAATATTCGTAACTGATTCAAATTATATATTGTCAAATCAATTCATAATTCGTATTTTCAAAATAAATAACGAATTAATGAATATTTGTTTAAGAGCCCAAACCAATTGAAATATTATATAGAAAAATTAGTCCGTGATTTGATAGCCAAATTTCCTGCTATATTAGTGTCTGCACGTCACACACGTGGCCTTTGCAAGCTTCGAAATAGCTCCGAAATCCCATGATTTGTACCCCTGCGCACACGTAGAGGATGGAGCAACACATTACTAACATATTTGGACACTAGTATAGTATTGTGATATATAAAGTGTTATGATATATAAGGCTATATAAACTCCTTTTCCATATCAATGTAGAACTAAATCTTATTTATGCTCGCAAGGGTTGGCTCAGTTGGTTAAAAAAGGGGATAACTATCCTCGCAGTCACAGGTTCGTATCCCACAGGAGGAGAATTTATGATTATGCCTCCTAAGCTAGAGCATGTCGCTTAAATGCAGTTTATCTTGGTTCACGTGGTTTGCATGCTACTGCATTAGCCAGTGGGGTTTACCCAATGCGCACTTGAAGGATAGTGGCTGCGGGTTCCCTAAGATAAAAAAGAAGCTAATATATAATTTTTTCCACTTTTGAGGTACCATCCTTGAACAAGCATATCTTATCCATCTCTCAATCATTTTGAGTGATTTTAAGTGTTTCGGAAAGCTCTCACGGAGAAGAACGCATTCCAAGCGTCACCCATTACACACACGTAACATTGATTCACTCAAGTGCGACTTAAAATGACTTGACAATGTGAGACTAATAGTCACATTTTCCAATAATATGACATCTCATTATGACTAGAAGGCCCGTGGTCAGTACTCCAAGGGTCGCATGAGTAGAGGGTATACTATGCACAACCAGATAAGGATGAATTATTATGAATGACATTGTATTTAGAAATGCATAAATAGAGGGTATACTATACATGGCCAGATTAAGGATGTATTATTATGAATGCCATGATATTTAGGAATCACACATGCATGTATTTGCAGGACTGCATCATATGTCCTGACCACCAAGGTTCTCTTAATGTATCATTTTATCCCTCTCTCAAATTTTATCTATCAACTTCTTAATGCCCACTATGACAATTCAGATCATCCCGATTATTTTAAAAATATTGTTATACCTATTTATCTTAGTATATACAAAGTTTGTGTAATAAATTAATTTCAATAAATAGAATTTTTATGGCCAATTATAATTAAACTGTCAACTACCAATATTAATCATTGTTGTTGGAGGAATTTCTAACAACGCGAATCGGAGGGTTGATGGAATAAAAGAGCGTAATTGTATGAATATGACTGCTTTTAGGGATTATGGTTTATGAAAATATGGGGGGGGGGGCAGGACTTGGGAGGTGTCTCGATTTGTCTCGTTGTATTGGATACCTTTGCCAAGATGTCTGCATACCAATTTATATTGGATCAAGCCTACGCAGTTCTGTGAAATTTGGGTTTATCCCTAAGAGACTTTAGGGATAAGTTTCGTTAATGTGGTAATTACTGATTTTATCTGATTTAATTTGAGCGTTATGATATTTTCCGTTATTGATTTATTGAGATTGATTCTTTGCTCATTTCGGAGAGAGGATAACTTGGGCCTTAAGTAATTAATTATTAAACATAATTAATAATTAATAAATTATGTGATTATTAGAAAATATTGGCTATGCCAAAATGTGGCATAACAACTACCCCCAGTTTTTAGTGTGGCTTGCTGCAGTGGAGAACTAAACATTCGTCGATCGCTGAAACAATTAGAGTTTAGTACATAACATAGAGCACCTTCGTGCTCAAAATAATTATGCTAATGCACGTGTGAGACCATGCAAGATCCGAAAAAGATACATATTTCCCTTGTTTGTGGCTACGCGAGCACAAATTTATAAAACCATTGTAAATATCATTATTAAGTTGGACCTTGACGTACACACTCTTCAAGATAAATATAGTAGCGGATTGCGAAATAGTATTGTTGAGGTGAACTGCTAGTATTATCCAAATGTAATAAGATTAACAAACATGCCTTCAGCATAAGATAAGGTGGAACTCCCGACCTTCAATCACTTTCCGTACTTGAGATAAGGTGAAACTATCGACCTTCAATCTCTTTCCATACTTGAGATAAGGCGAGTTCGCACCTTCAATCTTTCCATTTGTAATTTTTCTGCCTATCTAGGCATAAGGTGTCAACAATAAACAAGTTCACAATCCATAGTGTATATCCTTCTAAGTGGTTGTCTTAGCTACCCAACTTAGCAATTTCCAATTCACAAGTTTGAAAATATTTTTCAACATATATGTACTACAGCGATAGTATATGCAAAATATTTTAAAATGCAATTCAATATAATAAATATGTCAATTTGAAATTGTCGCGATATTTATTTTTCCCAAAAATAATGCTTTTTCTTAAACATTTTCCCCAAATTATGCATCTCGCATATATAATTTATTTTTTATAAAGATGCAGCTCGTACGATCTTTTAAAAATTCAAACAAATCTTCAAAATAAATATCTCATACGATATTTTTCGAAAAAAAACATTTCTCCCAAATCGGGTCTCACGAGTAATTTTACAATCATAAAAATACGTGACTCTCACTAAATATTTTTATATAAAAAATAATTAAAAACATAATATTCATGCATCAATGACATAACACGCATCGCATAATAATTAATTTACAGAAATAAATCAGCAGAAAAATAAATCTTATCTTTATTTTTCTTCCCCGACCAATTGTGAATTTCTGGTTCCACGGGTTTTGCCCTTCCGTTGTCGTTGAGGATTCTTTCACTTTTGTTTTAATCCTTGCTGGTGCTGGTTCCAGGAATAGGTCGTCCATCCTCGTTCGAATTCTTTATTTAGTTTATTGTTATCACACGAGTCCAACAAGTCCAACTAAAAAACAAGTTTCGTGGTCTTGTTTTTTAGTTCCTTGGCCTTGCCGAGCATACCCGTACATGATATGGTCATGTACTTAACCGAAAATCACGACCTCATCCTCGATTTTTTTTGTGCCACCGCCGCGTCTTTTTGTTCACCGTGAGACTGATTTTGATACTCCGTATTAAACCGGCTGGACTCCGCTCAATTATGTGTTATTATACAGCCATATAGAATAGATGTGCCACGAGTCATTTTTTTTTATTTTTTTTCCACCATCGGTAATACACTGCCGATCTCCCATTATACGGTTAAACCATAAATTCCACATAGTTTTGTAAAATTATTCGTCCTCCTCGAATAATAAACCCCTTCTTCTAGCGCCAAATGTTGTTGGAGAAATTTCGAAACAACGCGAAATCAGAGAGTTGATGGAATAATAAAGCGTAATTGTATGAATATGACTATTTTTTGAGATTAGGGTTTATGAAAATATGGGGGGCTGGACTTGGGAGGTGTCTCGATTCGTCTCGTTGTATTGGATCCTTTTGCCAAGATGCCTGCTAGGGATGACAATCAGGTCGGATCGGGTATTATAGAATCCATATCCAAACCCAAAAATTTTATCCATACCTGAACCCGACCCGAACCCGAAAAATACCCGAAAATGAATACCTGAACCCGATCCATCGGATTTCGGATCGGATCTGGGTATACCCGAAACCCGAATTTTGTTCAATTGGATATTAATACTAGAACCCGAAACTCGAACCTGAACCCGAAATTTAAAAATTTGTATAATTATTGATACTGCAAGTGCTTGGGATCGAACACGCGACCTGTAGAGAAAGAGTTTTAACGTGTTATCTTCAACTACTCCACCATATCATTAATTGTGTTATTATATGTATAACTAATATTTAAAAAATCAACTAAATTGATATCCAGTTTTTTAGATTTATTACTAAAAGATGTTTTGTTAACCTTATAAACCTTATCACATGTTTAAATGATTGAATAATTATATTTCATTAAACTTTATAATTAGTTAATTTTTATCATAAATATAAAAAATATATGTTCTAAAAATTATATAATAATACATATAATGTATATTATATTATAATATATATATTATATAATATTATAATGTATAATATATAAAATTATAATATTATATATATATTTAATATGTATATAATAATTCAGGTTTTTTTTTGGATTTCGGGTTCGGATCGGGTTCAGATAGAATTTCGGATTTCGGATGAGGTTTCGGGCCGGTATACATAATATCCAAATCCAAAAATTTCCCGGTTTAAAAATTAAATCCATATCCAAATCCAAATCCAGAAAATCGTGTTCGGTAAATCCAAAATTTCGGATTTCGGATCGGGTATCCGTCGGATCAGATTATTTTTCCATCCCTAATGCCTGCGTACCAATTTATATTGGATCAAGTCTACACAGTTCTGTGAAACTTGGGCTTATTCCTAAGAGACTTTAGGAATACGTTTCGTTAATGTGGTAATTACTGATTTTATCTGAGCGTTGTGATATCTTACTGATTTGAAGAATATCTTTGAAAGATATTTTCCGTTATTGATTTATTGAGCTTAATTTTTTACTGGTTTCGGAGAGATGATAACTTGGATTTTAAGTAATTAATTATTAAATATAATTAATAATTAATAAATTATGAGATTATTAGAAAATATTGGCTATGCGAAAATGTGGCATAACAATCATTAATCATTATTTTATTCCATAATTTCATGTTTGAAAATTGTAAGTTGCCTAAGGCCAAAAAGTTTAAATTAAAGGGAGGTGGGGTTGTGTTGTATAAACGCGGCTAGATAAAGCGCTCCCACCCTGACAAATTCATCACAATCGAATCAAGATCAAAACCCAACGGCCAGGATCGAAAGGCGTAAAAAACAATGTACAGAACATCTGACAAAAAAACACATCACTCAGATCCATCTTATAAACTCCCCGCCGCCCCCCTCCCACCACCCCTATCAACTTTCTCTCTCTAAAACCCCTAACTAACTTCTAGAGAGAGAAACAACTCAAATCTCACCTCACCGGAAAATGATGTCATCAAACCCTACACCAGCTGCCGGAGAACTAACTCCACAGCAACAACAACAACAGCAACAATGGTTAGCTATGCAACAGCAGTACCAGCAGCAATGGATGGCGATGCAGCAGTACCCGGCTGCTGCTGTCGCTTCGATGGCGATGCAACAACAGCAACATATGATGTATCAGCAGCCTCAGTATATGCCGTATTTTCAGCAACAACATTATCAGCAAGCGAGTCAAGGTCAGATTCAATCGTCCAGTGAGGATAATAAGACGGTTTGGATCGGTGATTTACAGACGTGGATGGATGAGGCGTATCTCCAGTCCTGCTTTGTTCCTACCGGCGAGGTTGTTTTACATAATTTTATTCATTTGTCGAGATTATGTTCGATTAATTGTGTTTAGATTGCTCAGCTGATTAGTTTTTTTGGAATAAGAATGTTTGACTTTGACTCGTTAAGTTAGAAATTTATGAAATTGAGCTAATTAATACTCGTGTAGCTAATTTATACTCAGTAGTTTTTGTTAGAATAAGAATGTTTGATTTTGACTCGTTAAGTTAGAAATTTATGAAATTGAGCTAATTTGTACTCGTTTAGCTGAAGCTGTATCTTTTTAGAAGTTCTAATTCGTATAATGTAGGATTGCGCTACTTGAAATGGTGAATGACTTATATTTTCATTATGTAGTATGTGTATATTAGGATTTAGAAGTTATTATAGATATTTATCTATGTGTTAGAAGAGAGAGAAGGTTGAACTGTTTGGTGATGAATAACGAAAGATACACTTTACATTGTTTGGTCTTTGTAAAAGCTCGATTTTTACACTCTTTGGTCTTTGTAAAAGCTCAATTCTTTTAAGTAAAATAGATTGTGCTTCAGTGCATTAGAATCAATTTGAGCTGAAATCTTACAACCCTAGAATGGTATACATGATAGTCCCTAGGGCTGGAAGCAGAATTAACCTCATCCTCAACTTTAGAAACTTGATTCTGATTAGTGCTGCTAAATAGAAACTCGAAGATTCCTCAACACATAACTGAATAAGCCTCGTTAGAAAACCAGCTAATGCTTAAATCTAGATTTCGTTTATATTTAGTTCTTGCATAGAACAATGCACTCCTTTCTTTCTGATTACTAGTTGTTTCCAACTTTCCAAGACCATATTTGGGTATGGGTGAATTGTGGACAATAAAATTAAATCTTTGTTTTTCAACATTAAATTTAGCATAGACAGTGCAGTTAATAATTCTGCCTTTCAATCAAAAAGGTTACATTTATGTTGGAGAAATTACAAGCAAAGTGACATGCCATGTACCTATATTTGTGCAAGTGCGTTGGTTTACTGATTGTATAGTGCCAAATAAAAAAAATAGTGAAGAGTATGTACACTTATCGTGTTGCTTCGTTCACTCATATCGAGGATAATATCCGTTGACATCTTTTTTTCGTCTTACTAATAAAATTGGAGTATCCATTTTGCACCTTTTATATGTTAGCACGGTGACACTTTTCCTTATGCATACTGATTTCTATCAGAGATTAAATGTGAGGAATGTTTACCTTCAGTAATATATTTGTGCCTATTTCGAAAGAGATGAGCACCTGGTACATAGAGACTCATCGTGTTCACTAACTTGGAACTATTGAATTTTGGGCTTTACACATAATGGCTGATGAAATTTTCAAGTAATACAGTTTCACATTGCAGTCTACTGTATTTTTTCTTGACGCTGTAACATATTAGCCTCTTTTATATCAAGCATCTGTTTTCACTTTGCAATACCTGAAATGAATTGCCTGTTGATTTCCTTTTATGGTCATGTTTCTATATTTAAAATGTATTCATCTGTATCTGTATATGTTACTCTGTAATTGAACACAGACATGTCCGTTTGTACTCCACTATATGAAACTGAATTTTGGTTCCTTCACAAAAGCAGGCTGTATCAGTAAAGCTTATTCGCAATAAGCATACCGGTCAGTCCGAGAGATTCGGATTCATCGAGTTCCAATCTCATGCAGCAGCGGAGAAGATCTTACAAAGCTACAATGGCACATTAATGCCTAGTACAGATCAAGCATTTCGGCTGAACTGGGCAACCTTTAGCACGGGCGAAAGGCGTCAAGATGCTGGTTCCGATCAATCTATATTTGTAGGCGATTTGGCTTCTGATGTTACTGATACATTATTGCATGAAACTTTTGCCAGTAGATACTCATCAGTTAGGGGTGCAAAAGTTGTAGTTGATACAAACACCGGTAGATCAAAAGGTTATGGCTTTGTTAGGTTTGGAGATGAAAATGAGAGGTTGAGGGCCATGACTGAAATGAATGGGCAGTATTGCTCTAGCAGGCCCATGCGCATAGGTGTTGCAACCCCCAAAAAACCGTCAACAACGCAGCAACAGTACTCTTCACAAGGTGATTAATAAGTTCTCTATTCTAGTGTTTTAGTTTTTCATCAAGTCATTTTAAACCTAATTTAACTTTCTTCTTGTTTCCGAATCATGAAGGTCCTGCCTTCTTTTTAAAATTCATTATACGCTTTTCAGTATATTAAATTTTTTAAGTTGATAGAGCTGATGTGTAAGGATTTGAAGGCATGACCTTGGTTAGGGTGGGGAAGGGGGGATAGCCTTCTCCCTGCTTTATTAGGCTATCCCTAAATCCTGGAATGGTCATGCTTTCAACTAATAAGAATTAGCTTCAAGGCCGTCGTGTTTCCTGTCTGTAGGCAACATTTTCCATGCTGATTTTTTTCTTTGATTACCTGTGATAAACACATGAGATAGTGTGGAAGGGGAATAACTTTGCTATTAGCTATTTCTGGATCCTTGGAGGTCTAGCCTTTAACTGTTAAGAATCAGCATCCAGGCTGTCCTTTTTTCACATGTTTAGGAAATATTTTTCATATTGATTCTAATTTGTTGGTTAGCTGTGATATTGGCCGGTGGTGCTGCTGCTGCAAATGGTGCTCTCACTCAAGGCTCCCAGTCTGACGGTGATACATCTAACACAACCGTGAGTCTTGCTTTCCCTTGGTGAGTTTGATTATGTTTTATCCTACTTTACTAACCGATGTCTTGCAGGTATTTGTGGGCGGGCTTGATTCTGAAGTAGGTGATGAAGAACTCAAACATACCTTTTCCCAATTCGGCGAGGTTATTTCAGTAAAAATACCAATTGGGAAAGGATGTGGTTTTGTGCAATTTGCTGATAGGTATTCCCTCTACAATTTAAAGACTTTTATTTATTGATAGTGATGATCAGCAGTCTTTACAACATTACAAAGTCCTTTGTTTACAGACTATTTATGTATCTTGAATTTGCAAACATAGAAATTGATGTATCTGGGGCCACAATTCAAATTGTTTTGTTACGTTCAAAGAAGAAGATATTAATGACATAGAAAAGGTATCCTGTATCTGATAACCTTGGAATAATCCTGTTCTTCCTGTCTTCTGTATGCAGAACTAGTGCTGAGGTCTCGATTGAACAGCTAAACGGCACAGTTATCGGCAAGCAGACAGTTCGTCTATCTTGGGGTCGCAGTCCTGGGAACAAGCAGGTAGGATCTGTTGATTTATTGATCAACTGTCAGTTTACATATATGACCATCATTAATAATTTAATGGCACATCTGACCTGAGCTATGTGAAAAGAAAATGGCAAGGACTTCTTATTTAATATAGTCCATATCGCAGTTGCTGCAAGCAATTCACATAAATTATACAAAAATAGCTTTAAAAAGTCTATTTCGATATTTAGGTAAAAAAAAAAGAGAAAGAGAACTTCAATTTCTACATAAAATTATATTTAGCAAAATAAAAAAAGAGAAAGAGAACTTCAACTTCTACTGTAAAATGAGATGTTCGTATATTAATATTGAAAATCTCTCCTTTTTTCTTCCCACTCTGAATCATATAGGCCTTTTAAAATTTTTTAACGTATTATTGGAAATCTGTTGTATTTTTAATGTATGATCCGTCTCTTAGGAATTTATGAAAATATCACACTGTTGAACCTGGCCTCAATATTGTAGGTTTTGGACTTGAAACCATCGTGCTTAAATGATTTTCAACATTGTTCAAGTTGCTCTCTGTTTTATAATTTTTTTCCCATATATTTTGGCAGTTTAGAGGTGAATCGGGTAATCAATGGAATGGGAACTCTTATGGGAAGCAAGGTTACAACGGGCATCAGGATCCCAACGGTTATGGTGCTGCTGCTACAGCTTACGGGGCATCAGCAAATGGGTATGGAAATCAATAGCAGCCTGTAAGTTCATATCAGGATCCCAACGGTTATGGTGCTGCTGCTACAGCTTACGGGGCATCAGCAAATGGGCATGGAAATCAATAGCAGCCTGTAAGTTCATATTCGGTCGGTGGAACCAGTTTGTGAGATCAAACATACAATGAAGGGCCTTGAGGCTCGCTGGACATGTTTTTAAACTAAAAATGTACTATGCTAAATTTTGTAGCTGGATGTAGTTTGATATATGATTTGCTAGTATGCTATTATGATTTAAATTTATGATTGAAGACATAGGCTTAGGTTTTTTGGGAATGAGGTTTTTTTAAAACATATTTTTTCAACATTGGATAAAGATTCATGACTTTGGGCAATGGGAGGGGAGGGATGTAAACTTGTCATCTAAACTGTAAAGTTTGATTAGAATGACTTGGGCAATGAGAAGAATGATAGTTATACCAAATATTGGCAGACTTCATGCCCTCTATTAATCCTTGGAACATTAGGGCTGTCTTTGTTATTTCTTTGATACTTTGCAAGTCAAGTCATAAATATTGTGACTTGTTATTTTCCTCCTTTATCTGAACTTATTACTTTCTTCTCCCGTTATACTTAAACATTTTTTTCTGTCATCATTTCATGGAAAGGGGCATTACCGGTTAGATAAAGTAGGGTTAAGTATAGCCACTAGATTTTCTTTCGGATAGTAATTGAAAGCCAGAGAAGAGTCGCAGTTTTACTAAAGTTGATACACATTTGTTAGTAATAGTAATTGTAGCGGGCTCTTGATAGATGATATGTTCACCCCCTTGAACTTTTAATTCTAATACCAAAAAAAAAATAGAACCAATTTTGCCACTTTGATTATGCTCCGGTCTATTAAATTCAGTGGTTAAGAGATAAAACAATGTCATTGTCAATCGTCATTTTAAATCAATACGCACAGGATTTGGAATAGAGTCACAAGCATCGTATGAGTTACATAAATATGACTGACAGGTAATTAATTTCATCCATATATGTGATAAACGTTCATTCTTGCACTGTTGTGCATAAATTATACGTTTGTTAGTTTGTATATATACAAACACAAATCCTCATATGTGCGGTGTGCCTCAACATATCAAATTTTCTCATTTACACATCCCTTCACCTATAACGTGATCAACCGAAAAATAACAAGATTTATGGAAGTAATAATACCGTCGGCAACCACCGGCATCGGAGTTTTGGACTTGGCCAGTAAATATTCATCTCCATGCCCAAGTTCCAGAGCAGAAGCTTACAATAATAGTGGAGAGCTTGCCTTCTGTTCTAGTTCGGCATCTATTTCTGCAGATGTGCTCTTTGATGGAGGGATCAAGCCTTTAAAGCTACTTTCTCGTTCTCAATATCAACAGAATGCAAGTACTTTCCCAGAATCTCCTCGTTCACCTAAACGAATGCTGACAAGAGCTGTTTTAATGGCGTCACGACATAGGAAGAGAAATGATAATGATCATCCATTTTTCACAAAAGCAAAGCAAGAACAAGAAGAAACGTCCTATTTGACTCTATTCAAATTGGTATCAAAACGAAATCTCGTTAAACAAAGCTCAATAGACAGATTTCAAGTCTAAGCTCGAGTTCAAGATCTTCTAGCAAATGGAAGTTTTCAGAATTTTTGGTGTTCCGAGGCTCGTCCAACAAGGAGATTGTGACAAATAAGGACGATTGTGCGTTTACAATGACACAAGTCAGGGCCGTTGAGAGGAGGCATGTTTATTATATAGTGTCTTCAATGAGAGGATTAGCGTCTTCTGCTGATGAATTGTAAGAATCACAGGGTAGCAATCACTCCCTCAGTCCCCTTACATTGCTTTTTAATATTTGTTTAAAGTATACTTTTATATTATTATTATTTTTTTAAAATTTGAAAAGAAAGTTTCATGTTTAAATTTTTATTAAAAAAAATATTATGAAACTATAATTTATTGAAGTCTCATAATACGTGTAAACATTGTACGTAAACTATTCAGCTGGGAGGAGGGAATAACTACCAAGTCAGATGGGAAGGAAACTTTTTCAAATTTCAAATCTACACTGTTTTTTAACTACAGTTCAAATCTAACAATGATTTTTCTGGATTTCTAATTTTCGTTGGGGAAGTTTATGTTAGCTTCAAAAATTGCGAACAATATGCAGAGCCGTGCTAAGTATCCTACAAGGGGCACATTTTTGATGCATGTGTGTAAATATATTTTGTTTTCAAAAAATTAAAATAAGAATAATTGTCTTTTCGAGCAAAAATGTCAAATGGAATAAAGGTTAGAAAATATAAAATGTTAGTAACTATAAATTATTATCTTGAGCAGAATAAAAAAATATATTATATTAACCTTAAATATTTAATTAAGTAAAAAAACATTTAGAAAAAATAAATTAATAACGAAAGTATGTAATACTTAGTTTAGACTATTTTTTTTTTGAAATACTTAGTTTAGACTATTAGTGTTAACGAACATTTGTCCAATACTTTTATAATATGAAGACGTGGAATGAATACGTGGGATGACTCTTAGCTTTTTGAATGGAGCGTTTGACAACATGAGCAGAATGATCATATAATCACATTATATCTTATTATATCCTTATATCTATACTATATATCTATCTATACTATGTTATAATAAACGAGACATTAAAAATTTGGTAGTCGGTCGGTCGATACTTATTAAAATTACTTAATTAAACTTACTTCATTATTCTAATTCTAATTATTGGGTCGATCAATTCTAATTTTAATTGATATTGAAGTCAACTTCCTCTATTACTTTATCAATTTCAATTCTATTTTATATCGAACTCTATATAATTATAATTTATATTAAATTTAATTTAATGTGACTCGGGCTAAGATAAAATAATAATACTATCAACCCTTCTAAAAAAATTATACTAATGAAATTGGATAAACAAAATAATATATTTTATTTATCCAGGATAAAAAAATACATTATACAATTGATTCAGACTAACACAAAACTAAAATAAAAATACAATTTGACCAATAAAAAAAACATATATACTAATTATTCAGTCTAAAATATATTTATCTTATTCATCCGGACTTAAAAAAAAATTTAAAATTAAACTAAAAATAATTAGTTTGATTTGGTCGGTGTATTCGGCATCAGGCTAAAATAAAATAATGTAAATCGCTGATCCGAGATAAATCAAATTAATATTAGACTGAGTATAATTCGTATCCTATTCATGTTAAATAAAAAATCAAATTTTATTTAGAACATAAATATTTTTTTAATACACTTAGAATTATCAATAAAACTATATCGTTCAATAAATAATATTGCCTTTTTCAAACATCTTTTATAGAATTATAGTTAATCAACTAAGTAATCACCATGCAAAAATAATATTTTTTTAAGGTTCCAACATAATGGAGGCACTATATTTTGACCTTCAGTAAAATAATAATTTCATTATAATAATATTTCCCCATACCAATATTATCACTTTAAATAAGTTTAAATATTCTAAAAAGTTATATATATATATATATATATATATATATATTTACTTATATAATAATTATGGAATCATATCATTTAAAATTTTAAACGAACAAAGTTAAGAATTGAATTCAAGTATTTGTTTTTAAAATTATGTAATATTAAAAAAAATGTGCAGTCCATGCATCGCACGGGTTTTAAACTAGTATTATATAATATGCATAAGGGAGATCTTATTCAAATATTTGGTAGTTATAGTCTCTCTATCGCCAAAAAAATCTCAACCGTTGGATCATAAAAAAATGTTATCTTAGCCGTTAAATTATAAAATTAGATATAATAATTATAATATAAATACATTCACTCATAGTTCTTTACAAAGTTTTCTATAACCAATGATAAATAGATATTCTAAATTTAATAGAATAAAAGATTTAAACTAAAAAGTAGGCATTCTAAAACAAATAGAATAATAAGACAAAATTTGTAATTATTATTTTCTTCAATTTCTGGATAATATTTGTTGATTTTTTTTAAACCATCAATGTATTAAATATAACTTCATAAATTTCACGTGCTTATAAAATCGTCAAAATCTAATTATATTCTTATATATAGTAAGCGTAACATACTTTTTATACAAAACTTTGATCATATATCGTCAAAATAATTTCAATCGTTGATTTTGTATAATTAAAAATAAACGATTAAAATTATATTTTACTAGAATAAGTGTATTCTTAATACAGTCATAAATAAAAAAATAATTACATTGTTCTACTACTATTCAAACACCAATTGCGATATCCTGTTATAATACAATCCTAAATAGAATATGATTAGAAATTTAACAAATCATAAATCATAAATATAAGATGATTACATTATTCTACTACTATTTAAACACTAAAATATGAAGATGAAATATGATTAGATATTTTACTATATATAGCTACAGTAATTTAAATCTACATCCGTATATTTCTCAATATTTGTATATTTATTGCAATAAAATTATAACAAATTACCAAAAATAAAAACAATAATGCAACATCATAAATAACGTGTATACTAAAAAAATTAAAAAAATAATTAAAAATCGTGCATCGCATGGGTTATAAACTAGTATATGACGAAAATCTGAAAATGGATTCAGGGGCACTTTCCCATTTCAACCCACGTTTTGTTCTCAATTCTTCACGTTTTCATTACGTAAATGTTGTGATGTTTTGATTTTGGCTATAATTATTTATTTTTAGTAATTTATATTTAAATTTTTTGTTATAAATTTTGTCTTTTAAATTTTATATTCATGTATTAAATTATTTTATTAAAATTTTTGATTTTTTTTAGAAAAATGATAACTTATATGATATTTTTTACCAAACACATCACCAACTTTTAATTAAAATTATCTAAACGCCTAAATCACTCATAAGTAATAATTACAACTTTTAAGTAAAATTATCCAAACACGTAAATAACTAATAAATTATGATATTCATATCACTTGTATTACACTTTTCAACTTAAAGTTATAAGTTACATTTTTTAAGAAATCTCAAACAGGTCCTTAGATCCAAGACCATCACTGATAGCCATGGTAAATAACGGAAATATTTAACGTTCTCACTTTAACACAAAAAACATGTTTGGTGTTGTTAAATGAAATTATGAAATTTTGGTTCCACTCGAGATATCCGCTGGTAAGTATTTTCCCACTCCAGGACAGTTGCTTCAGGTACCTTTTCTTCACCAATTGATGGTGTCCACAAGTCCTTATCTTCATCCACGAGGGACCAGGTAACTTCTTCTGGTGGACATTCAGAATCGAAACTGCATGCAGTTTCCTTCTTCTCAGTGCCTGTCTTTTTGGAAGGCTGCAAAATGTAAGGAAATTAATATATTGAACAAAAGTTCCTTCCACGACATATATAATCGAATGAAAAAAAATTATTGCCTCACCTTTGCGTTGTCATCAGATTTTGATTTATTTTGACTTCCTGTATTTAAGTAGCGTTCGACGGCAATCTTAGACCGGAACCTTTGGCCTGTTATTGGCTCTATATAATACTGCAAAAACACAATTTAAGATATAGACAACTTTTACAGGAAACTTACAATTCTTAAACATATTGTATATGATATACAACAAGAGTATATATATAGTTTTATTTATAGATTTATATGTAAATGCAAATCTCCCCGAGCGGGCTGTTTTATAATTGGATTTGGTTCTTAATTCAGAAGGATTTTATATTTGGATTTGGTTCTTAATGGGAGTTGGTCCATATTGGGACAATCTTACATTATTTTTTTTAATAAAATTACAAGTTTATTTTATCTGAAATTAAAGCATATACATAATAATCAGTTCGCCTCCGAGTGAACCGCCAGCACAGCTAGCCAATATCAAATTAATTCACGTTATGAATCTTTATTTTTCTTCTCCATCTCACTCAATCTCAACACGAATATCAAGTGAGAATCAGTAAAAGTAATTTAAAAATCTCCAGAGTCCTCAAATTTACACATCCCTTGATAGGTTTATACTATTTCAAAATTATTAATCTCTTTATTTTAATCTCATACGGTTTCCTGAATAATTTTATATTCATCCGAATACATATACATATATGAAATTAGATATTGTGTTGAATGCTAAAGACCCTTTATTAATTTATTTAGGAAATATTACTTTATTTTGGAAGATTTCATTATCCACATTCGATTTTGTTGTACATAACCCAAATGAATTAAGTGTTAAGTATGTGCCTGTGTGGGAATTCGTGTAAAATTACTATTTTATATCAATGATCTTGAACCACTAAAAATGTGTAATAACTCATTAAAATACGCTTTGAAGACGCGTTTGTAAAGCACAAAAAGTTAAAATAACTTATGATCCAATTCCTTGTTCAGCACTACCAAATTCATGCTTACCATTTTAATTACTTTTAACTATCAATCAACTTTAATTATGTTGAACATTTCATTATTATTATTAATTTTTTTTCTCTTAAAGCATTCTCGAATTTGCCGTTCATAATTCTACGAGACAACCTAATTTTTGTACCGTACATGCCCGAATCTCAACAATTAATATTTAATAAAAATAAAACAACAATCAAACACATCAATTAAGATAATTTTATATAACATTCCATTTAACACTGCAATCAAATCGACAAATCGTACCTTATCAACAGTTCCGGCAGTAGATCCCTTAGCCCGGGTTTTGGAAATGATCGTCCAGCCCGCAGGCAACCAAACGGGAGTTTCTTCTCCGTCCTCACTTGCTTTTCTGGCCCGCTTCGCCTCAGTGCCCTTAGAACTACCTTCAGAAACAATTAAATCGCCGGTTCCCAGAAGCGGTATAGAGTCAGGTATGGCTTTCGGGTCAGATCTGGGCAACGGGGTCATGATGCACGATAGAATTATAAAAAAGATCATTATACGAATCGCAAGAATACAATTACAATTAATCCCAAAGTGTATAATAAAAATTTAGTAATATGTGAGGGATTACGTGCTTATATAGAGAATGAAAACCCTAATAAAATAACAATATGGACTAAGGCCCACAAATAATTGGGCTTTATTATTCATAAACTAATTAGTTAATATACTCCAAACCCCACATATAAAATATATAGATAAATATATTATTTATCTTCACACTAAATATTTTTTAACTAATTATATATATATATATATATATATATATATATATAGAGAGAGAGAGAGAGAGATGAGGGTCCAATGATGAACTTTTTTAATCGAGTAACCTAGTAGCCAAATATACACCTTTAGATTAAATAAAATAACGATCTAGATTAACAAAATGCAAGCAAAGCAAAGTTGCAGTTATTCTCTGTATCTGACATAGTCAGTTGTACCATTCAACCATTTTTCATTTTATTTTTATGAAATCAACGCATATAAAATAATATAAGTCAATGTATACAAAAATTTAAAAGCACCTTTTTTAAAAATGATGGGCATATTATGCGCTCTGTATTTTTTTTAAAAGAAAAAATTACGTGTTCGGTACAGCTGTCAAGTTGTGTTTCCCATAATCGATAGTTTTGTAAAATTATTTATATGTATTCTATATGACATGTTATTTATATATCATTCTTTATTTTCGCTCCTCATCAATTTTAATTCCCCTCTTGCTAAAGAAACCACCAGTTTTGTAAAAATCAAAAATCGCGCAAGGATGAGATGAATTCAATACGAACTTCATGCACTTCTGGAAAAATGGTTGAGGTGCAAAGACCTCTGAAAATTGACAAGCAATTGAAGGTAACGTAGGCAAATACTCCGGAATGATTAAGTCGATGCACTCAACCTCAATAATATCATCAACTACTTTATGATCCTCAAAAATTGGATAATAGTCAGGTTGGGCTTGGTTTCCACTAGTTGCTTATCACTTGCAACTTTTATATCCTTACTTTCTTTAGCCTCTTTAATTGAATTTTCCGTAACATCTTCAATATACTCAACTTTCAATCTCCCATTTAACCATCTTCTCATTTTTCAAATGCATAAGACGTTGAAATTGAGATGTTATAGTTCCATAAAACCTCTCCCACTCTTCACTCGCATGTTTGTAACTTTCTTTCCTCAGTTTAACTTCATATCTCTTTTCCAATCTTTTAAGTTCATCATGTTGATTATTTAACTCATTCACCGTAAGTTTATATTAAAGTAACCAACGGTCACCATGACAAATATTAAGTTCATAATAGAAAATATCATGTTCACACTCAAGAAAATAGATGTTATCTTCCAAAAATCAATTTGTCACTTAATGTAACATGACATATTTTAAGAACATAAAATAAAAAAGCAAAATGGAAGAATAATTCACGACATGCAGATTTCAAGAGTTAAAAGCGCACGAATGATCAGAATTCAAAAGTTATAGGACCTGGACAATGAAAATTTTGAAGCTCAGGACATCGAATAATATCAGGAAAGCCCAGGGGCTCTTATGTAATTTTGAAAGATTCATGGACTAGATTATGACTTCAGGATTAATTTTAACTATTCAAAATCTTTGGGGGGCCTCTTTTTTGATGCATCAGCCTTTTTGTACTTTCAGATCCTTTTTTTTCCTTATCATTTAATCTTATTCTAGATTTGATGGATATATATTGTGTTTATATAAGCATGCAATTAGGGTTAATGATTCATAAATTGTAATCGAGTGGGGAATGTAATAGGGTTCAAAATTTGGGTATTTAGGCAGTTTTTGGTGATTTTTCAGGTGGAGACTGATAGTTTTGAAGTTGGGTAGCGGCAGGGTGTTATAGAGATGGCACTATTGTGGAAATACGATGATGAACAGTGAAAACATCAGTGAACAAGGATTCCGTCGATGAATAATAATGTAAACAATAAAAAAATGCAGGATTTCGGTTTTAACAATCCTACATAATTAGGTACCTCAAAACAATAAACAAGTCTATACTCCATAAGTTAAACTCTACTAAAGGCCAATAAAACTTTACAATTTTCCGAAAATCCAATACTTAGAATCCTTGAATAAAAAATCAACTAAATTACAACTATAGCAACAAAACCTAACAGAAATCTAAGAAAAAGATCAAACTCTTCTAAGTTCGTAACTCACACTATTCCCTTTAAGTTGCCTATCTAAGTAAGAATACCCCCTGAAGAAAAACAAAGAGAACAAAGGACCGACAAAGAGTGAAAAGCTCATATGCTGATATAAAATAATGCATAACTGAACAAAGAGTAAAATAATGAGTCCAAGAACACGACTGGATATCTGAATGAAGAATAAAAATAATTGTTAATGAAACAATATAAAGAAAGGGATAATCAACTAAACTCACAAAATAAAATAAATGTTTCCCACCAAAAATTTATCATACTCTTACAAATATTCTTATCACTTACACATAATAATCATAAATAATATAATCGAAAGTATAACTAATAAAATATAATCATACTTGTATATATAATTGTTAGTAATATGTTGTGTACTTGATGATAACTTGAACAAAACACTTTGTAGATCTTAATTAAGTGATTTTGTAGCTTTCAACGGCTGATCATTCCAACATCCGTTAAAAGAGTAGCTTATGTACAATAAGTGTAGTAGCACATTCCTGCATATCCAAATAGCTTAATGTAACAGATGCTGTAGAATGTATAAGACTAGATTGATATGCAAGATAGGCTGGTTAATTGTAAATATCAGATGCCTTGTAATCTTGTATAAATGAAATGGAGTTAACTGCCAAGAAAACAGTTTCAACGGATGTTCCATAAAGCTCTCAACGGATGATCAACATAAGTCTCAACAGATGATCAAGCTGAGTTTTAACGGATGATCAAATTCAAAAGAGCAGTTGATAGTGACTTGAAAGTCACATGCGTTGATTGTATGCAAATGGAATGTGGCAGCCTAATTCAGGTTTTAGAGAATAAAAGAAGCATTTCCATTTCCATGCTAAACAAAAGATATTCAAAGATGCTGGAAAGAGAAGTGTAGCAGCACGTAATTAGACTAGAAATAGTTTATCTTATTATCTTGTCTTTTATCATGTAACTTGGTGATATATAAACCAAGTGTAGCAAGTTGAATAGTACTCAAGTTAGTAAGCAATATTCCAGAGAAATAGATAAGGCAAAATCTGTAAGGAATTTCTCTGTTCTTGTTCTTCAACTTGTAAGCAGCTATGTACATTTGTAACACAAAGTTCTCTATTCAATATATATCTCTGGTGGAAAAGTTCAATCCACTAGAAAGTTTTTAAATACTTGTATTTATTTACTTTGTGTTTTGATTTCAATATTACTCTCATTCCGCACTTTGGTTAAATCAAACACAGTTATATATTTATAGAAAAACATTTCATAAAACTGAGAAGAAGCCAGAATTCCATTCAACGCCCTCTTCTGTAATTCTTGTTTGTATTGTTTGGGAATAACAATTGGTATCAGAGCAAGCTCTTGAAAAACAAAGAGTTTAAAGATCACAACAACAAACAAGATGAGAGAAAAGGATGTTGGAGTCAAGATTCCATTTCCGGACAAAGACAACTATCACCATCGGAAGGTGAAAATGCATCTGCATCTTCTATCTCAAGATGAAGCCTATGTGGACTGTATTGAAAAAGGTCCACATGTCCCTATGAGAGATGTTACAGGAAATGAAGCATCTGTTCCAAAATCTAGAGCATAATGGTCTGATCTTGACATTGAACAGGTAAGAAAGGATATAAAGGCCATGAACATTTTGTTTAAATGGTGTTGATGGTGACATGTTTGACAACATCATAAACTACAAAACTGCCAAGGATATTTGGGAAACTATTCAAGTTATATGTGATGGAACTGAGCAGGTAAGGTAAAACTAAATGCAACTCTTGATTTAGCAATATGAGCATTTTTCATAATGAAGAAACTGAGTCACTCACTGATATTTTTAGTAGATTTCAAAAGCTACTAAATGCTTTAAAGTTGCATGGAAGAGTCTATCAAATAAAAGACTCAAAACTCAAATTTCTTAGATCTCTACCAAAGGATTGGAAACCCATGACAGTCTCTCTAAGAAACTCATAAGACTACAAGGAATTCACCTTGGATAGACTGTATGGAATTTTAAAGACCTATGAGCTTGTAATAGAGCAAGATGAGAAAATGGAGAAAGGAAGAAAGAAGGGAGGATCCATTGTATTAGTTTTTGAGCAAGACAAGGAGAAGGAGACAAAGATTGAAGCTGTTGAATCTGCACCAAACTCTAGAGTTTGTGAAGGCAAAGGAAAAGGGCTAGTAGTCGACCAGCTTAGTCAAGATGACATGGATGACTGTTAGGGCTAAACACGCGCTAATAATTCATGCAAGTATACGCTTTTGCAAGTAATATAGAATTGTTTCTAGTTTGTTCCCACAGAGACTGACTTTGTTTAACTATGTAATTTATGCACTTATGCATCGATGATATGGTGATTATCCAATGCTAAGATGATAACAATTTGAGGTTTTGATTATAACTACGAATTAAACTAACAATTATAACTAAGAGAGTAAGAGGGTTGTATATTATATGAGACAAATATGGGATTCCAACTTCATTAAATACTTCATTCAATAGCTTTATTGTTCTTAACCTTAGCATACAATGGTGATGATACTAATCAGATAACACGAAACTGCTAAACGCCAACTTTCGTTGCACGAATAACATACTATCATACATCCACAAAAGAGATAGAAGCTGAATAGACACCAATTTATATTGCGACCCTATATGTCTATAGAATTTGACTACATAAGGGTTTAAAGCACAAGTTATCTATCATGATTACACAGGGCAAGTAAGATGGTTAAAATTACCTACGAATCATGCATAATAATAACACATGAACCTATGCTAGCATGGCAGGTTCTAAATCCTTAAATTCACTGTCGCTTCATTAAAGATTACACGCTATCTTACAAGTCCGCGACTCTTATAAGACGAATAAGCACAACCAATACTAAGTTATTACACAATCACCACACACTAAGGCATCGAAACAATTTAACTAAAGAAATCCATAAGTAAATCCGCTAGAACCCCATGATAACGATTAGCCCATAATCAGACTCATCATCAACGTGGGTTCCGATGAAAGCATGGTATAATAAACGTAGTCTTTATACTGAATAAATAACAAAACCAAGTACCAAACAAGAGTAAGGTTCACAAATAAGAAAACTAGCATCCAAGTTACAACTTAGAACAAAGATTCACAAGTAAAAACAAGATCTTCTTTATCTTCGTTGAATCGTGCTAACACGGTCTTCTTATGGCCCTGCTTGTGCTCTGGTACGTCTCTCTCTTGAAAACATCCTTTAATTGAATATATATAACAGCCCCATGCAAGATAGAAGTCCTCCAATTGTAATTACATTAGAATCAGGATTATGTGATCCCGACCCGACCCGGCGCGGGCGCGCGCTTGACCGCGCCTTTCTGACAAACTGGCGCGGTCGCGCGTTAGACTAGCGCGGGCACGCCGTACTTCTGGAGAAAACTTCTGATTTCTTCTTTTCCTTGCTGCTTCGAGCCGGCTTTCCACAAGCTTTTATTCCAACACCACCTTAACACCAAATTAGCACCAAATAATACTAATTCACCTAATTACCTAGATAATCCTGAAATGCAAAAACACTAAAAAATACATTAAAACACCAACAACTTGAGTACAAATACATCAATTCAAAGCTTAATAGAGCATTATAAACTGTCATAAATGCCACTCAACACACCCCCAAACTTGAATCGATGCTTGTCCTCAAGCATAAACAGACTCAAAGAACAAGAAATAAAAATGCATGAATGCAACTAAATGAATGCAACGATCCCAATAGAATAACTAAACTAATCAACAAGCAACATCTCAATAAATGCAGTTACTCGCATAAAGATCAATCAAATCATACAAATCAACTTACAAACTAGAGACGTGCGTGTGTGCAACTGCTTACAGATATACCATCGCAACTAGATCAATAATTGTTGGGAATATGTTGTGAACTTGATGATTACATTAACAAAATACCTTAGTAGATTTAACTTAGTAAAAAATGTAGCACTCGACGGATGATCAAATATAGTCCCGACGGATGACTCAATATAGTCCCGACGGATGATGATTTGACATCCATCGAGTGAGTAGCTTATGTAACAATAAGTATTATAACACATTTCTGTGAACAATTTTGTATAGATTCTGTAGTAGCATATGAGTCATGTAGACTACTATTAGATATGCAGAATAGGCTGACTAATTGTAAATATAAGATGTCTTATAATTCTGCATAAGTGAAAAGAAGTCAAGTGCCAAATAGCTACCCGACGGATGAATAACAAAGCAACCCGACGGATGATCAACAAAGCTACCCGACGGATGACAAACATGTACCCGACAGATGATCAATTCAAATATCTGTTGACAGTGACAACACAATCACATGCATTGGGTGTTTACAAAAGGAATGTGGGAGCCTATTTAATAGAAAATGAAGAACAAAGAAGCATTACCATTTCCATGCAAGTTAAGAAGATTTTCAAAGATGCTGGAATAGAGTAGTGAAGCAGCATGGAGTTTGACTTGATAGTTTTGTTTTATTATCCTGTCTTATTACCATGTAAACTTGGTGATATATAAACCTAGTGTAGCTAGTGAAATAAATAACTAAGCAAACACTTTTAGAAGAGAAATAGAAAAAGCTGTAACTGTTAAGAATTTCTCTGTAGTTTTTTTGTTCACTTGTAAAGCAGCTGTGAGACAATTTGTTCTTCACAGAGTTCATAAATCGATATATATCTGGTGGATACTTTCAAATCCACCAGAAAGTTTTAAATACTTGTGTTTTTATTACTTTATGTTTTTGATTTATTTAACTTGTGATTCCGCACCTTGCAAATCAAAACACTTATATATATAGTTTGAGTTAGAACATTTTGTAATTCAGAAAAAGTTTACTAGAATTACATTCAACCCCCCTTCTGTAATTCTTGTTGCATTGTTAGGGACTAACAATTGGTATTAGAGCAAGCTCTTGAAGTACAAAGAGTTTAAAGATCACAACAAACAACAAGATGAACAAGAAGGATGTTGGAGTCAAGATTCCTTTTATGGACAAAGATAATTACCACCACTGAAAGGTAAAGATGCATCTTCATTTACTTTCTCAAGATGAGGCCTATGTGAATTGCATAGAGAGAGGACCTCAAGTACCAATGAGAGCTGCAACTGGAAATGAGCCATCAGTTCCCAAACCAAGGCATGAATTGTCAGATCCTGATATTGAACAAGTCAGGAAAGACAAGAAGGCCATGAATATTCAGTTCAATGGAGTTGATGGTGACATGTTTGATAACATCATTAACTGCAAGACAGCCAAGGAAGTTTGGGACACCATTCAAATAATCTGTGATGGCACTGAACAAGTTAGAGAAAACAAGATGCAGTTACTAATTCAACAATATGAGCATTTCCACCATGAAGAAGGTGAAACTCTCACTAATATCTTTAGTAGATTTCAAAAGCTACTAAATGCTCTGAAGCTGCATGGAAGAGTCTACCAAACCAAAGACTCTAACTTCAAATTCCTGAGATCCCTTCCAAAAGAATGGAAACCAATGACAGTCTCCTTGAGAAATTCACAAGAATATAAGGAGTTCACACTAGAGAGATTGTATGGCATTCTAAAGACTTATGAGCTTAAAATAGAGCAATATGAAAGAATGGAGAAAGGGAGGAAGAAAGGAGAGTCCATTGCACTAGTTGCTGAGTTAGAAAAATAGAAGTAGATGAAGATGGAAGCTATTGAATCTACATCAAAGATCTGTGAAAGCAAGGGAAAAGGGTTGGTAGCTAATAAAGAAGATCCATTGAGTCAAGATGATATGGATTATATTGATGAACACTTAGTATTCTTATTCAGGAGGTTTTCCAAGCTCAAGTTCAGAAAGAACTTTAGAGCTGCTAAGCCAAATAGAAATATGGTGGATAAATCAAAATTCAAATGTTTCAAATGTGGCTTAGCTGGTCATTTTGCAAATGAATGCAGAAAGTCAGATTCCAAGAAAAAGTTTGAGCCTGTTGATTATAAACAGAAGTATTTTGAGTTGCTCAAGCAAAAGGAAAGGGCTTTTATAACACAAGATAATGACTGGGCAGCTACTGGACTAGATGAAGATGAAGATACAAGCTATGTCAACCTAGCCCTGATGGCCAAGTCTGATGAGACAGAAACAAGTTCTTCAAGTAATCAGGGAAACAGAAAGAATCTGTGGTATCTGGATAGTGGGTGCTCAAGGCACATGACTGTAGTTCTACCCTGCTCACTGGATTCAAGGAAAGAGCTGGCCCAAGTATTACTTTTGGAGATGACATCATGGGTTTTACTGTGGGATATGGCTTGATTTATAAAGACAATGTCATCATTGAAGAGGTTTCCCTAATGGATGGTCTCAAGTATAATCTATTGAGTATCAGCCAGCTTTGTGATAGGGGTAACACAATAACATTTAATTCAGTAGCCTGTGTCGTGACAAACAAAAGAAGCAACAATATGGTTCTCACTGGAGTGAGAAAAGGGAATGTGTATCTAACTGACTTCAACTCATCAAATGCAGTATCTATCACTTATCTTCTCAGTAAAGGAAGTCAAGAAGAAAGTTGGCTATGGCACAAGAAGCTATCCCATCTAAACTTCAAGACCATGAATGAGCTTGTCAAGAAAGAACTGGTTAGAGGTATTCCTCAAGTGGAGTTTACAAAAGACGAACTGTGTGATGCTTTCCAAAAAGGAAAGCAAATCAAAGCATCATTCAGAAAGAAGCTTGATTCAACAATTGAAGAACCTTTGCAATTGCTACACATGGATTTATTTGGACCAGTTAATGTGTTATCCATATCAAGGAAAAGATTTTTCCTAGTAATTGTGGATGATTTCTCAAAGTTCTCTTGGACATATTTCCTAAAGTCTAAAGATGAAGCTAGTAAAATCATCATCAATCACATAAGGCAAGTCAACAATCATCCTGACTTTAAAGTAAGAAGAATCAGGAGTGACAATGGAACCGAGTTCAACAATTCTGTGATGAGATCATTTTGTGAAGAAACTGGGATAATGCATGAATTTTCTGTAGCAAGAACTCCACAACAAAATGGAGTAGTGGAAAGAAAGAATAGATCCCTTATTGAAGCTGCAAGGACAATGCTTAGAGAATCAAAGTTACCAACATATTTTTGGTGCTGAAGCTGTGAACACTGCCTGCTACACTCAAAATATCTCTTTGGTGAATCAAGCAAAGTGCATGACTCCCAACCAATTGTTCAAAAACAGGAAACCAACTCTAAATTTTGTTCATGTCTTTGGCTGCAAATGTTATGTCTTGAAGAATCAGACTGATCAACATGGGAAGTTTGATGCTAAAGCAGATGAGGGAATTTTTGTTGGATATGCTGTGGGAAAAGCATATAGAGTCTACAATCTAAGAACCAACATTGTTGTGGAATCAATACATGTTGTGTTTGATGACAAAAAGATTGAAGGACCGCAAAATGGAGATTTCCATGAGAGCCTCAAATTTGATAATGTGGAGATGGCTAGTGATGACAGTAGTGATAAAAGTGATCAAGAAACTATAACTAAGGATAATGCAGAAAAATATACTACTAATGAAGCTCATAATTCAACATCTGTCGAGTTACAAAATGCTTTATCCGTCGGGAGATAATCTACATCATCCATCGGGAGATAATCAGCCTCATCTGTCGAACTCAAAGTACATCATCCGTCGGGTCATTGAGAGAAGCTGAAAGTCAAGGTAGATCACTAACAGAAAGTTCCCCTTTCTCAAATCAAAGATTCACAAACTCAAGGGGGAGTTTCTAATAATCAAAACTCAGCCACAAATCAAGACAACAATGAGGCCTCTTCATCTAGAGCAAATCTACCACAACAGAGAAAATGGACAAGAGATCACCCCTATGAGCTAATTATTGGTGATGCATCTTCTAGAGTTCAGACAAGGAAAACAACTCAAAATGAATGTCTGTACAACAACTTCCTTTCTAAGGAAGAACCAAAGAAGGTAGAAGAAGCTCTGTTGGATCCTGATTGGATTCTAGCTATGCAAGAAGAGCTAAACTAATTTGAAAGGAACAATGTATGGAAGCTGGTACCCAAGCCTAAAGGAAAGAATTTAATTGACACCAAGTGGGTATTCAGAAATAAGATGGATGAAAATGACATAGTTATAAGGAACAAAGCTAGATTGGTTGCCAAGGACTATTGTCAACAAGAAGGAATTGATTTTGATGAGACCTTTGCTCCTGTTGCAAGACTAGAAGCCATCAGAATTTTCCTAGCCTATGCAGCTCATGCCAATTTCAAAGTCTATCAAATGGATGTCAAGAGTGCCTTTCTAAATGGAGATTTGGAGGAGGAAGTCTATGTCATTCAGCCTCCTGGTTTTGAAGATCCAAATCTACCTGATCATGTATACTATCTTTTAAAAGCACTCTATGGATTGAAGCAAGCACCTAAAGCCTGGTATGCTTTGTCAAAGTTTCTTTTAGAGAATCACTTCACTAGAGGTATTGTAGACAAAACTTTATTCTTTAGAAATGTTAATGGCTCTAGCATACTTGTTCAAATCTATATAAATGATATTATATTTGGCTCTACAGATGAAAAACTTTGCAAAAAGTTTGCCAAATTGATGCAAAGTATGAAATGAGCATGATGGGAGAACTAACTTACTTTCTTGGTTTACAAGTTAAGCAAGTTAGTGATGGAATATTCATTAGTCAAACTAAATATATTCATGATTGTTAGGGTGAAAACACGTGCTAAAATTCACGCAAGTATACGCGTTCGCAAGTAGTATAAGATATAAATCAGATTCGTTCCCACAGAGACTGGTTTAGGTTAAGTTCAATTTATGCACCTATGCAACAATGTATGGCTATCGTTTAATGCTAAAATAAATAAAAAATTGTGTTTTGATTAAACTAAGAGATTATACTAAATATCATTAACTAAGAGAATTAAGGTTGAATTACTTATATGAGACAAACATGGGATTCTAACTTCATTACTACTTCATTCAAAGTCATTGTTCTCATCCTTAGCATGCAATGGTGATGACATCTAATCAGATAACACGGAACTAGTAAATGCCAACTTTCGTTGCACGAATACCCTACTACCAGACATCCACAAAAGAGATAGAAGCTGAATAGACACCAATTATGTTGAGACCCTATATGTCTATAGAATTTGACAACATAAAGGTTTAATGAACAAGTTATCTATCGTGATTACATAAGGCAAGTAAGATGGTTAAAATTACCTACGAATCATGCATAACAACTATACATGATCCTATGCTAGCATGGCAAGTTCTAAATCTCTATATTCACTGTCACTTCAATAGAGATTAACACGCTATCTTATATGTTAGCTACGCATATAAGACGAATAAGCACAACCAATACTAGGATATCAATCAAACACCACACACCAAGATATTGAAACAAATTAACTATAGAAATCCATAAGTAAATCCGTTAAGACCCCACGATAACGATTAGTTCATAACTGAACTCATCGTCACCATGGGTTCCAATGAAAGCATGATAATAAACAATATAAGAGTAGTAAGGTTCAAAGACAAATCGAAAACAAGCATCCAAGTATCAACTATATTAAAGAAAACAAGAGTCTTCTTCTCCGTAGCCTTCTCGTGCTCTCTAGGTCTTCTTAATCTTCTTGCCTTCGCTCTGGTTTTTTAAAAAATGTCTTCCCATAAGGTTTATATAAGAGTCCAGGAGTCACCGCGCCAACAGAAGCCCAAACAGAATTGAAAACAAATAAAACCAAAATCTGAAATTCCGCACGCACGCGACCGCGTGCTTCCTCCACGCGGTAGCGTGCTGGCGCGCGGTCGCGTGCTCCTAGCGCGCGGTCGCGTGCCACCCTTCTGGAAAATTCTTCATTTTGCTCCCGTTTGTGCTGATTTCTTTGCTCATCATCCCTAGACTAATTCCAAGCACTTCCTTAAGCTTTATTTGATGAAAACCACCTATCTAAGCAAGTTATACCCTGAAATGCAAAAACACTAGAAAACGCGTCAAATACACAAAATACTTGAGTCCAAGACACCAATTCAAGCTGTTATGAGACGCTCTAAGTGGTATAAAATGCCACTTATCACACCCCCAAACTTGAATCGATGCTTTTCCTCAAGCATAAATAGACTCAAATCTATAAAACAAACCCAATACATGAATGCAACTAAATGATAATATAATCGATCCCCTCAGAATAACCATAACCAAATGAATAAACCGATGCCTTTAAGAATGCAATGACTCAAAACAGAGCTCGAATAAGTCCCACAAACCAACTCACAAACCAAAAACGTGCGTGTGTGGATGCTTAACAGATATACTCTCTATACTAGATCAATAACCATAACTTATCTTTCATCAAAACAATCATAAGTTTATAACTAGAATAGACGTTAAACGCATAATGACTCACAACACCTCCTTTCTACTAGAGTTATACAAGGATTCATGCTATTATTGAACACATAACAAAGATGCTTATTGATCGTGCAATGAATGAGGTCCACAAAAGACTTATGCAATAATACCCATATAGCGAGCGTTAGGTTAGCGGATCCCAGACTATAAAAGCCTTAGGTGACTAGGCACAAAGTCCCCTAAGAACTTAATAACTCGAGTATTAAAGAGCTCACTCTTGATCAATTATGCATAAATACATACTCTTTTTTTTCAACAATTTCTGAATGAGTGCGTTTTGCTCCATCTCATTCAACCCTATACTACTCATAAAACTATGAGTCGGCTACTAGACATTTGATTCCTAGCCTTACAATAATTAGCAATGAAATCCTGCTTTTCTCCAGTTTAAAAATCAGTGCTTTTACGTCATTACGAGAATATCACCAATTCTAAATATAACCAACTGATTAAATCTCAACAAATAAACAAATATGATCATGATCTAGTTGTAAAGCAATCATATAAGACTTTTTGAAAATATATATTCCTGGCATGCAAATTAATTCATTAGGACTTAAACATCCCTCTATTCGTCATCACTATACTCACATCAACATCAACCAATCAATAAGAAATAGCTCAACCTAAGGGATCATGTTATTTGCATGCAAATACAACTACATGGACTCACATAATAACACAAACAAATGCAAAAATATGAATGAAATACAACTAAACATGAACTAAACATGCAACATGAATCTATATTTCTGAATGAGTGCGTTTCGCTCCATCTCATTCAACCCTATACTACTCATAAAACTATGAGCCGGCTACTAGCCATTTGACGCCTAGTCTTACAACAACTAGCAATGAAATCCTGCCTTTCTCCAGTTTAAAAATCAGTGCTTTTACATCATTACAAGAATATCACCAATTCTAAATATAACCAAGTGATTAAATCTCAACAAATAAACAAATATGATCATGATCTAGTTGTAAAGCAATCATATAAGACTTTGTGAAAATATTTATTTCTGGCATGCAAATCAATTCATTAGGACTTAAACATCCCTCTATTCGTCATCACTATACTCACATCAACATCAACCAATCAATCAGAAATAGCTCAACCTAAGGGATCATGTTATATGCATGCAAATGCAACTACAAGGACTCACGTAATAACACAAACAAATGCAAAAATATGAATGAAATACAACTAAACATGAACTAAACATGCAACATGAATCTATATGAACACACATACACATACACACACACTAATCCTTACATTATTATCCCCAAACTTAAAATTTTCAATGTCCCCATTGAAGGTAATAATAAGGATTCAGGCATACCTAGTCGTCAAAAAAAGCACCCTCTTCGGGTGGAGGATCAGGTGGCCAATCAACCTCGACACCAGTGGCTCGGAAAATAGTGCCCAAAGCCTGTGTCAAATATGCAGCAAAATGACGATGAATGTCGTGCATGGCCTCCATACGCCTAGTCAATCGCTTATACAGGGCATCACTAACACCGGTCCTAACAACTGCCTACTGCGCATGAGAAGAACCCTCTGTAGGCACGAGAGGATCCGTTCGGCCACCTTCTACATCATCAAAAATATATCCCAACCCCTTGTCAGGGGGTGCACCTAAAAATGCATAACTCAAGTGATCTGGTAGTGGGTTGAGCTCAAGTGTGGGAGTATCTTCAATAGACGACTCGAGATGCTCCTGAGAAATTTTCAGCTCTGCTAACCCAAGAGAATCGAATGGCATATCTAACTTCCTCTTCCACGGAGGTGCATTCAAAAACTACAGTTGCTCTGCCCCTTCTTCATCTTTACTATCAAATTCCCCTGTTAAGGTATCTGACTTTGGCAATTGCTCAAACTCTGAATTTATGACAAAGTCTACCCACTCTACTTTAAAGCACTCCTCTTTAGCTGTGGGCAACTTTATTTCCTTGAACACATTAAAGTGACTTTCTGATCATGAACCTTCATCGTAAGCTCTCCCTTTTGTACATCGATCATAGTTCGGCCTGTAGGAAAGAATGGTCTTCCCAAGATAATGGGAATCTTCCTATGTTCCTCAAAGTCTAGAATGACAAAATCAACAGGGAAGATGAGCTTATCCACCTTAACCAAGACATCCTCCATATACCTCATGGATAAGCGATGGATCGATCGGCTAGTTGCAATGACATGTATGTCGGTTTCAGATCAGGTAGACCAAGCTTCTTGAAGATAGACAAGGGCATAAGTTTGATGCTCGCTCCTAAATCACATAAACACTTTTCGAATGAAAAGTTTCCGATGGTGCAAGGAATAATGAAGCTTCCAGGATCTTTAAGCTTCGGAGGCAACTTCTGTTGCAGCACATCACTGCATTCCTCTGTAAGAGCAACGGTCTCTAAGTCATCGAGCTTCACATTTCGAGAGAGAATACCTTTCATAAACCTCGCATAGCTAGGCATCTATTCAAGAGCTTCAGCGAAAGGTATGTTGATATGAAGTTATTTGAATACCTCCAGAAACTTAGCAAATTGCTTATCCAACTTTTGCTTCTGCGGCCTCTTAGGAAAATTAGGTGGAGGATAGACCTCTTTCTCCCCTGTATTACCCTCAGGAGGAGTGTGTTCCACAATTTTCTTCCTTGATTCCACCTCGGCATCCTTCTGCACTTCTTCTTCAGCCACAACTTCATTTTATGAAACTTGAGATTTTTCAGGCTCATTATCTTGCTTAATGTTGGGGCTTGCGACCTTTCCAGACCTCAAGGTGATGGCGTTCACCTGTTCTTCAACTTCCCTCTTGCCTGGATTTGCTTCTGTATCACTAGGAAGCGTTCCTGATGGTCGATTTAATAAGGCGTTAGCAATTTGCCCTATTTGGTTCTTCAGAGTCTTGATAGAAACAACCTGGCTTTCGCATATAAGAGCTTGAGTTTTGCACATCAGCCTCAACTCCTCCAATTCATATTTTTCATTCGAATATTGACCTTTACCTTCATGAGTTTGAAGTTGGAGTTGTTGTCTTGGTGCGAGTGGTTGCTGAAAACCAGGAGGATTGAATTCCTTATTTTTAAACTGCTGGAACTGCTGTTGCATCACATTCTGATTGTTGCTCCAGCTGAAGTTAGGATGATTCCAGTTGTCAGGATGATAAGTGTCTGGAACTGGTTGCTGCAATCTCTGAAAGTTGCTCACAAACTGAGCTGATTTACTAGATATAGCGCATTGCTCCGTCTTATGTGAACCTGCACACAACGCACAAACACTGGTTATCTGATTCACACCATAGTTAGCCAGAGAATCGATCTTCATAGACAACGCCTTTAGTTGAGCAGTGATAGCCGTAGCTGTATCCACTTCAAGAACTCCTGCTACCTTGCCATGTGGTAATCTCTGGGTTGGATACTGATATTCATTAGCAGCCATCAGTTCAATTAGATCATAAGCTTCCTCATAGCTCTTTGCCCATAATGCTCCACCTGATGCTGCGTCGAGCATGGGTCTTGACTGTGCTCCCAACCCATTATAGAAGCAATTGATGATCATCCAATCAGGCATTCCATGATGAGGACACTTCCTAAGCATCCCCTTGTAGCGCTCCCAAGCTTCACACAAAGATTCTCCTATTTGCCGCGCAAATTGAGTAATAGCGTTTCTGAATGCAGCTGTCTTCGCCATAGGGAAGAATTTAGTGAGAAACTTTTGAGCAAGATCTTCCCAAGTAGCAATCGAACTAGCTGGTAGAGAGTGTAACCAGCTCTTAGCCTTGTCCCTCAGAGAGAATGGGAAAAGTATCAGCTTAATAGCATCTTCAGAAACATCATTGAACCTGAAGGTGTCGCAGGTCTCTATGAAATCCCTAATGTGCGTATTGGGATCTTCCGTTGGAGAACCCCCAAACTGGACTAAATTCTGTACTCATTGAATTATGCCAGGTTTGATCTCAAAGGTATTAGTTGTGATAGCTGGCCTGACAATGCTAGATGGAATGACATTGATCTTGGGTTCATAAAAATCCATCAAGGCTCTCGTTCGTGCTGTTGGATCTCCCATTGTAATGAGTACCTGAAACACAACAAGTAAACCTTGAAAGTAAAAAAATCCGAGTCAGTGAACTTTAACGACCACTGATGACAAGCACATAAACTAAAAATTAACACCGAGTCCCTGGCAGCGGCGCCAAAAACTTGTTAAGGCGAAAACACACGCTAAAATTCACGCAAATATACGCGTTCGCAAGTAGTATAAGATATAAATCAGATTCGTTCCCACAGAGACTGGTTAAGTTCAATTTATGCACCTATGCAACAATGTATGGCTATCGTTCAATGCTAAGACAAATAACAAATTGGGTTTTGATTAAACTAAGAGATTATACTACATAGCATTAACTAAGAGAATTAAGGTTGAATTACTTATATGAAACGAACATGGGATTCTAACTTCATTACTACTTCATTCAAAGTCATTGTTCTCATCCTTAGCATGCAATGGTGATGACAACTAATCAGATTACACAGAACTAGTAAATGCCAACTTTCGTTGTATGAATACTCTACTACCAGACATCCACAAAAGAGATAGAAGCTGAATAGACACCAATTATGTTGAGACCCTATATGTCTATAGAATTTGACAACATAAAGGTTTAATGAACAAGTTATCTATCGTGATTATATAGGGCAAGTAAGATGGTTAAAATTACCTACGAATTATGCATAACAACTATACATGAACCTATGCTAGCATGGAAAGTTCCAAATCTCTATATTCACTGTCGCTTCAATAGAGATTAACATGCTATCTTATATGTTAGCTACGCACATAAGACGAATAAGCACAACCAATACTAGGATATCAATCAAACACCACACACCAAGATATTGAAACAAATTAACTATAAAAATCCATAAGTAAATCCGTTAGAACCCCACGATAACGATTAGTTCATAACTGAACTCATCATCACCATTGGTTCCAATGAAAGCATGACAATAAACAATATAAGAGTAGTAAGGTTCAAAGACAAATCAAAAACAAGCATCCAAGTATCAACTATATTAAAGAAAACAAGAGTCTTCTTCTCCGTAGCCTTTTTGTGCTCTCTAGGTCTTCTTAATCTTCTTGCCTTCGCTCTGGTTTTTTAGAAAACGTCTTTCCATAAGGTTTATATAAGAGCCCAGGAGTCACTGCGCCAACAGAAGCCCAAACAGAATTGAAAATAAATAAAACCAGAATCTGAAATTCCGCACGCACGCGGCTGCGTACTTCCTCCACGCGGTAGCATGCTGGCGCGCGGTCGCATGCTCCTAGCGCGCGGTCGTGTGCTACCCTTCTGGAAAATTCTTCATTTTGCTCGTGTTTATGCTGATTTCTTTGCTCATCACCCCTAGACTGATTCCAAGCACTTCCTTAAGCTTTATTTGATGAAAACCACCTATCTAAGCAAGTTATACCATGAAATGTAAAAACACTAGAAAACGTGTCAAATACACAAAATACTTGAGTCCAGACGCTCTAAGTGGTATAAAATGCCACTTATCAATGATCTTCAAAAGAAGTTTGAACTAATGGATTGCACATCTGCAAAAACTGCCATGGCCACTGCAACCAAACTTGAATTAAATACTACTGAAAAGTTTATGGATATTTCAAGTTATAGAGGCATGGTTGGCTCACTTCTATACTTAACAGCTAGTAGGCCAGTGTTAGGTCACACAACACTATAGAAGGGGGTTGAATATAGTGTTTATATAATCAAATCGACTTAGAACACATATATATAATAATAATCAATTTTATTCAATATAATAAACTCTGTTACAAAGTAGAACAATTGTTCTCTCTCAGTGATGTATATGATTATCACTAAGAGCTGCTAGGTTACAACTAATAATGTTCTCGTGAATAATAACACATCTAGTGTAAACCCTAAGCTGTGTTTATATAGTACACAGTTACAAGATATCTTCTAATTGATATGAAATATATCTCCTCCTAAAATATATCAATCAAATATTATCCTTTTACAAGTCTTCTAGTCGTCCAACTCCTAAAGCATATCTTCCTTTGTTTAGTCCAGATCCTCTCCTAGAAATCAGCCGCACTTTACTCCTGAAGCATATCCTTCCTTAAGTTCTGATATCACAAGTTCTGATACCTTAAGTTTTGATATCTTCATGTCTTCAGTAAATCCTGATTCCCAGCTAAGTCATGATATTAAGTTCTGAAATTAAACACATGACATCACAAATATATCTAACAATCTCCCCCAACTTGTAAATTATGAAAATATACAAGTTTATAGATTTGATGATGTCAAAAACATGTAAGTACAAATGCAATAAGAATTTATATGAACAACTAACTACAACTTACAGTCTTTGCAGCTTTTACCAATCTTACTGAATCAATCTGAATCCAAAATGATTCTTTACAAAGTTTGATATAAGCTTCTCTTCTGCATTTCTCAAGACTTGAGCTAATGTAGCTTTGACTTGCTTCAGCTCTTCATCTTGACTTCCAATCTGGTAGATGGCAGTCCTAAGTGCTGAAATGTGATTTCTTTCCAATCCATCACCAAGTCTGATTACTCTGGGATGTGAAGAGTCTTCATTGTAGCATATACACTTTCCCTTCAGAATTACTTCTATGGTAGCATAATTCTTCTTCATTGGAATTTCTCTTCCATCATCTTCAACTATCTTTGGAATAAATTCTGTAACCCTTGATCCAGAGATTCTGGCTTTATCCCTTATGGTCTTCATTATGAAATTTGACCATCTTCTGGTAACCTCAGACTTTATCTTCAAAAGATAATGAAAGAATTGAAGTTCTTTGAGAGATTTGTTCAGCACATCTGATTCTGACATTCTGTATGTTCTTCCATCTTCAAGAAATAGAATCAGTTTTTCTTTGGGGTTTCTCTTATCATGAACATCCATTACCACTTGAGCAGATATAACCTTGTTAAGGTATTTCTGTGTAACCTCCTCAAGTGGATCGTCAGTTAATAAAAATGGATCTTTGATAGTTACTTCAACTCCTGTTATCTTCTTGGCTTCGCTTGATCCTAATCCAGATCTGTGTCTTTCTTCTCCGGTATTCAATCCAACAGTCATGAGATCAGATATCAGTTGACTTTTCTTAGGATCTGATGGTTTAGCATTTTTCCATAGAAGTTTCTTCTTATTAGCAATCGACATCTTGTCCAAATCAACTTGAGTTTTGTTAGAGGTTGATGATGACTTCAGAGTTTGATCAATAACTACTTTCTTATCTTCTTGAGCAGATTGCTTCTCAGAATTTGATAAATTATGAGCTTCCATAGTTTGAGTAGATTGAGCATTATCAGTATATGAAACAAGTATGAGCGAAAGAAATGCTCAGCAAGCAATAAATAGCTTATGATTTAGAACAACAACAACAATATATCTGATGAACAAAACCAAACCACAATACCTGAATCGTATCAAAACTGAGATATATTTGATAATAAACAACATTTGTATATATATTTTGTTTTGGGATTGGAATCCTCGAACGACGGTGTGTTGCCGCCGGTAATCAGCCGCGGAGCAACACCGGTATGCCGAAGCATATCCAACTAAATAAAAGGTACCCAAGGCATATATCAGCCTAGCAAGGTGTTACATCCTGTATAACACATAGCTCACGCTGGACCGCCGCCACGACCTCTTACGCAACCATCCGACCCATAAAAAAACAATTTTCCGTTAAAGGAGTCGAATCAAATGACATCCTTAACCACATAACTCCCCATTTCTCATGGTCCAAAGTTATCTCAACAACCAATTATGAAATACCTAGAATAATTAGTTATTCGCTAATCTCAATTCAAAGCTTCACTGTATAGAGTAAGTTGTAGCAAAATATAAAAACATTTAACTATTCTGAACTTAGAATAGAAGAGAAATTGAAAGAATAAAATTTAGAGTCAATATCACTTGAATGATAAGTGAAGATATATAAATACTTGCATAATATGATTCGAAAAAGTCACTTGAACGATAAGTGAAGTTAGGGTACTTGCCTGGTATGTTCGATAACCTCTTTCTATAACTCTTCTTATAGCTACTGGCTACTATCTTCGTCTAACACTTGACCACACTCCTTGCTACTCGATTCTATAAACAAAAGGACTATATTAATTGATAAAACCAAACTCAATCGACGTAATTATACGTCTTGACATCTACCAGATCGTTTATAACTAAGCATGGCATTTTAAAACTATAAACATATAGCATGCATATCACATAGCACGTAATCATTTCATTCATATATCATGTAACCACATATTTCATGTAACATATAAGTCAGATCGTTAAAAGATATGTCTTAGTGCGTTCAGAATTAAAATCAGGTCAATATTAGCATTTACCTATCAAATAATGACTCAAACTAATACAGAAATCAAATGTCATTACAATACAAAAGAAATTAGGACTTAAAAGTATTTTTATTGGAAGCGTAATATTTTTCTGAGTCTATACGCGTTCGTTTCGTATTAAACGGACGAACGGTTTAACTATTATGAATAAAATAAGAAATAAATGAAAATAAATCAATTAATAATAATATTAATTGACTTTTAAATACCAAAATATAATTTTTAAAAGTCTAAAAATAATTTTTAGGAATTATTTGAATTAATTATAAATAATTTATATTTATTTAACTATTTATAAATAAAATTAATTGATTAAATGAATTAATCAATTAATTAAATCCATAAATAATTAACCAAAATAAATTATAAATAATTAAATCAAATTGAGTTTTTGAACATAAATAAAAGAAAATAATTTTAGAAATTTAAAATAATTAAGGAAATAATTTTTAGAATTTAAGATAATATATAAATGATTTTTTAAAGGTAAAATAAATGATTTTTAGAATTTTTGAAAATGAATTTTGAAGAAAATAAAAAGGAAAATCACACAAACAGTTTTAAGGTTAGGGGTTTAGGGAATAAGAGATCAAAACCGGTTCAATAAAAATAATCCACCGGGTCGTCAAGAACCCAAGCGGGTTGGGGAAGAACACCACCTGAGTTCTGGGTTTTCCAGAATCCGGCCGGTGACTCGCCAACGCCGGCCGAGTTCCGGCAGCCACCAAAACCACTCCAAACGATACGGTTTAAACCGTATCTTGCCTCCAAATCATTCCTCACACTTCCATGACTCCAAAAATCACGACAACAACATCACACGATGACGGAATCAACGATTCCGATCAAGTCGACGAACTCAAGTTCGTGTTTTCGGCGAACTTCGATTTGCCTTAAATCAACACCAAAACTTACGTTTTATAGCTCAAAATCATCAGGAAGCTCATACCAATTCATTACAACCCTCTAAACTAACCACCAATCAATCAAAAGTTCTGAAAACCGAAATAAAAATTCAAGAACAACCAAGAATTCGGGTTTATCAATCCCGGACAACAACGATGCAACCAAATACAAAAATCGATCCTAAATATCATTCTAAAGCTACTAGTAACATCAGAATCAACTGAAAATCATCACAACACAAAATTGATTTCAAGAACAAAAATATAAAAATTGATTTTTCGATTTACTGTACCTCAGATTCTAAAAAGGGTATCAATAGATAGAGTTTGGAATAAGGATCATTTTGGTGTGCAGAGCTTTGGATTTGGTTCCCGGAATCAATCAGAAACAGTGATTCAAGTTGATGCAGAGGATTTCACCCCCAAAGCTTATTCTTGGATTTTTATGATTTTCAGAAAATAAATGAAAATAAAATTAAAAGAAAACAGTAAATCCTGCTATTTATAATATCTGGAAAATAAATACCCAAAATCAAATAAGGGTACTTTTATTCCCGTAATTAAAATAGTTAATCCCCAAAATTATAATTTCGGGGAATAATTTTAAAATCGAAAAAATACAAAATTAATATCAACATTCCCCAAAAATTGCAAATAATTCGAAAATACAAAAATAAAGGATAATTGAAATACGAATAATTTTACAAAAATAAAAACATGAATTTTGTGGGGTTTGACGTCCCGGTGGGGTCCCGGTCCGTTGATCTTTTTTGAAAAACAGAAATGATCCCTAAATTACCAGAAAAACTCGGAAACACCTAAAATACATTCAATCGCACATAAATTGAAATAAAACGAGTATCTTAATAAAGAAGCTAATAAATACGCGTCCTGGTTGCGGATAGATGCATATAATTGCAGTTCAAACATATATTAGTCAATCGAAAAAAATTTCTGGCCCGCACGGAAACACGCATAACAGCTATAACATCTAATATCATGACAATAATCACTTTAAATTTATAAAACACATAATATTTATTTATTTAACATATAAAATATTCACGTAAATTTTTTCGGATATTACATCCTTCCCCCTTAATAGGATTCTGTCCTCAGAATCAGCCTAGGAAAACAAATGAGGATACTTGGATCGCATTTCGCTTTCCAACTCCCAGGTCGACTCTTCAACCTTGGGATTCCTCCACAAAACTCGCATTAAAGATACAGACTTATTCCTAAGCACTCTTTCTTTCCTATCTAATATCTGCACTGGTTGCTCTACAAAAGATAAATCTGGCTGAATCCTGATTGGCTCATATTCTATCACATGGTTTGAATTAGGAAAATAACGCTTCAACATCGACACATGAAACACATTGTGAATATGCTGCATGTGAGGTGGTAACGCTAACTCGTAAGCAACCTTTCCCAAACGCCTCAAAATCTCAAAAGGGCCAACATAACGCGGACTCACCTTTCCTTTCTTTCCAAATCTTGATAAACCTTTCCAAGGTGAAATCTTCAATAGCACTGCTTCACCAACTTCAAATTCCATATCCTTTCTGGCAGGATCAGTATATTTGCGTTGACGATCTTGAGCCGCTATTAATCTTTTCCGAATGAGTTCTATTTTCTCTTTTATCTGCTGGATCAATTCTGGACCCAAAATCTTTCTCTCACCGATCTCTTCCCAACATATTGGAGATCTGCATCTTCTCCCATACAAAGCTTCATAAGGAGGAATTCCAATACTGGCATGATAACTGTTGTTGTAGAAGAATTCAATTAATGGCAAATGTTCGTCCCAACTCCCTTCAAAACTAGTACACATACCCTTAGCATATCTTCTATGGTCTGAATTGTCCTTTCAGTTTGACCATCTGTCTGCGGATGATACACGGTACTCATATTCAGCTTCGTTCCGAGACAATCTTGAAAACTTCTCCAAAATCTTGAATTAAATCGAGGATCTCTGTCTGAAACTATGGATACTGGAACTCCATGTCATGTCACAATTTCCTTAAGATATAACTGGACCAATTTATCCATTGAAAATCTCTCATTGATAGAAAGAAAATGTGCTGACTTCGTCAATCTGTCGATAATAACCCAAATAGTATCATGATTTTCCCTGGTAATCCAACTACGAAATTTATCACTATATGTTCCCACTTCCATTCTGGAATGTCCAATGGCTGTATCAGTCCACTGGGCCTTTGATGTTCCGCTTTGACTCGCTGGCAAGTATAACACTTACTTACCCATTCTGCAATTTCCTTCTTCATGCTTGGCCACCAAAAAATTTCTCTTAAGTCTCTGTACATCTTCGTACTCCCGGGATGAATTGAATATTTGGAGTTGTGAGCGTCTCGAAGAATTTCATCTTTCAGCTCGGCTACGTTGGGTATCCATAAAAATCTTAATATCCCTTTATCATCATTTTGACTCCCTATCTCTTCTCCTGTCAAACTGTTTCGTTCATGGCTCATGACTTCTTCTTGACATCTTCTTATCTTCTCTAATAGTTCTGGTTGAAAAGACATTACACAAAACACATCTGTAGACATACTTGGGGTGCTGACCTCTATTTCAAGCTTCTTAAATTGCTTGATCAAGTCCTCGGATGAAGTGATCATATTTAAACTTTCTTTTCTGCTCAGCGTGTCGGCCACTACATTTGCTTTGCCTGGATGATAGTTGATAGTACAGTCGTAGTCTTTGATCAATTCGAGCCATCTTCTTTACCTCATGTTCAATTCCTTCTGGGTTAAGATATACTTCAAACTCTTGTGGTCCGTGTATATCTCACACTTTTCTCCATACAAATAATGCCTCCATATCTTCAATGCAAACACTATGGCTGCCAACTCAAGATCATGCGTTCGATACTTCTTTGCATGTGGTTTCAGTTGCCTTGAAGCGTAGGCTATTACTTTGTCGTGCTACATCAAAACACATCCTAATCCTTTGTAAGACGCGTCACTGTAGATAACAAAATTTCCTTGTTCATCTGGAAAGACTAGCACCGGAGAAGATACTAATCTATTCTTTAATTCTTGGAAACTCTCCTCACATTTCTCATCCCATTCGAACTTCTGGTTTTTCCTGGTAAGCTTTGTCAACGGTGTAGCTATCTTCGCAAAATCTTGCACGAACCTTCTGTAGTAACCTGCCAATCCCATGAAACTTCGTACTTTCGTTGGTGTCTTTGGTCTTTCTCAGTTGATTATAGCTTCAATCTTTGCCGAATCCACTTCCACTCCTTTATTGCTAATCACGTGTCCAAGAAATAGTACTTCTTTTAACCAAAATTCACACTTGGAAAACTTTGCGTACAATTTCTCCTGTCGCAGTATCTCAAGAACTATCCTTAAATGCTCTGCATGCTCTTCTTCTGTCTTGGAATAGATCAGAATGTCATCTATAAACACGATCACGAATTTATCCAAATATTTCTTGAATACTCGATTCATCAGATACATGAAAGCTGTTGGTGCGTTGGTTAATCCAAATGCCATCACTAGAAACTCATAATGCCCATATCTGGTTCTGAATGCGGTCTTTGGAATGTCTTCTGTCTTGATCTTTAGTTGATGATATCCGGATCTTAAATCTATTTTAGAAAACCATACAGCGCCTCTCAATTGGTCAAACAAATCATCGATCCTTGGCAACGGGTACTTATTCTTAATGGTCAGCTTATTCAATTCTCGATAGTCAATACACAGTCGCATACTACCGTCTTTCTTTTTGACAAACAGTACTGGTGCGCCCCACGGAGATACACTGGGTCTTATAACTCTTTTTTCCAAAAGATCTTGCAGCTGAGTTGCTAATTCTTTCATTTGACATGGTGCCATCCGGTACGGAGCTTTAGATATTGGTTCTGTTTCGGGTGCTAAATCAATTGCGAATTCAATTTCTCTGTCGGGAGGTAATCCTGGTAGATCATCTGGAAAGACATTTGGAAACTCATTAACAACTGGAATTGCTTCTAGTGCTGGAACTTCCTTGCTGGTGTCTACCACATGGGCCAAATACGCTTCGCAATTCTGACGCAATAACTTCTTCACTTGAGCTATCGTTAAGAACTTCTTCTCTTGCTTATTTCCTCGAAATATCACCTTTTTCTTACTATCCGATGTCTGAAGTCTCACTTTCCTATTCTTACAATCAATATGAGCGTTATTTTCTAACAACCAATCCATTCCTAAGATAACATCAAATTCTCCCAACTTAAAAGGTATTAAGTTGGTATAAAAATGATGTCTCGCTATCTCGATGTCACATCTCGGGCACACTCAGTCGACGGAAACTTGATTATTATTAGCTAGTTCTATCATTAACACTTGTTCTATCGACAAAACTTTGAGAAATAAATGACCTTGTAGCTCCAAAATCAAATAAAACTTTAGCATCTACGTAGTTGACTGGAAGCGTACCTGCAACCACGTCAGAACTCTGAACAACATCCTTCATAGTCATGTTAAATGTCCTGGCCCTTGGCTGGTCCTTTGCTGGTGGTCCTTCAATCCTTGCCACATTAGCTGCTAGTACCGTTGTCTGGCAGTCCCTGGCAATATGCCCCATCTTTCCATACTTAAAACACACTATCCCAGATTTCTGAGCTGTAGTCTGACTTCAACACTCATTAGCATAGTGTCCCTTCTGATTGCACTTGTAACACAACACATTAGCCTTACAAATCCCAAAGTGCCTTCTACCACAAAACTTACAATCTGACGCTGGTGGATGATTGGGCCTCTGCTGATTTGAATTCTGAAAACAGTTTCCATTTCCTGGTTGTGGTTTCTTAAATCCCACACTCTTATTATCCTGAAACTCTGACATTTTATTGAAATGGCCCTGAAAGTTACCTTGTTGCTGGCCTCCTCCTGAGGTATCTACTTTTCTTTTCTTCCCATCCTTTCCTTTCTGAGACATGTCACTCTTACTTTCAATCACCATCGCTTTCTGAACCATCGCCACATATGAAGTCAATTCAAACATGGCCACCCTATTCTGAATCCAAAATCTCAATCCCTGTTCAAACCTTTTTGCTTTTTTTTTCATCTGTGTCAACCTGGTCTGGCACGAACCTCGCTAACTCAGTAAACTTAGCTTCATACTCAGCGACAGTAAGATCACCCTGGGTAAGGTTCAAGAACTTGATCTTCATTTGATTCTTCATATACCTCGGGAAATACTTCTCCAGAAATAGCTCGGTAAACCTTTCCCAAGTTATAAACTCAACTCCTTCCAATGCTCGCATGGATTCCCACCAATAGTTCACCTCGCCCTTCAGAAAGTAGCTTGCAAACTTGGTTTTCTGTTCAATTCCTGCTCCGACCAATTTAAAAGCCTTTTCCATCCCCTTGAGCCATGCATTGGATTCCACGGGATCAACACTTCCCTTGAACTCAGGTGGCTTTACTGCTTGAAATTGCTTAAAAGTCACTGCAGGTGGTGCTGCTGCTTGCTGTTGCTATTGCTGTTGCTGCTGTTGTTGCTGCTGCGTAAGATGTAACATCTGTTGCTGCATCAGTCCCAACATCTGGACAATCGCTGGATCCGTCCGACTCTCGGCACGATCCTCTCCTGAATTACTTCTTCTCTTTGGTGCCATTATTCTGATAAGAAACAAGCAACATATATAATAATCAGTCAAGCATTGTGTCATATATGTAGCAATTCTTTAGCATATCAAAATTCTCAAGCATTATCTCTTCTCAAAATATCATAAACTTGCTACCATATTAACACAAGCGACATGATTATCACATAATCATGCTTATTATCTCGAGAATAATAATACAAAGAAAATTGACGAAAAATTATCTAAACCTTTTAAACCCTTGCTCAAAATCTCAAATAAACCAACAAACAGTGGATATGGTTGCAACACAACCTTCCAACCTCTTTCATCATTTCTTACCATTCTCAAAACCAACAGAATGGCAAAACAATAATACAAAGGCCTAAGGCTAAACACAGAACAGGAAACCTAAACAACTTAACTATAACCTAGCCCAATAACCTAAGTTTAATCCTATAAGAGCTAAACTACACGCACCTATCTTATTTGATCTTCCTATGACTCACATATGACAATCCTAAGCCTGTTTCAGTGACCATAACCTATAGCTCTGATACCAACCTGTGACGCCCTTTAAACCCGGGGTCTAGATTTGGGGGTCACTAGCCAATAAACCATATTAAAATAATCATAGCGGAATAATATAATAAATATGATCCCTTGCATGCAACTGGATCGATCACAGGTTATAGTATGGAACAAACACTAATACAAACCAACTGTTATTAAAAACCATAAGTCTAATTAGTTTTACAACTTATTCAAATTTTATTACAAACCTCTAGACTAGTTAAGCGACCCAAACTGTCTACCTGGAGAACACACCAAACTATCTACAAGCACACAACCTCTGGTCAGACCTGGAACTTAAGCTTGCCCTGGCCTAGTTGAAAGAATCAGAATATGAAACAAGTATGAGTGAAAGAAATGCTCAGCAAACAATAAATAGCTTATGATTTAGAACAACAACAACAATATATCTGATGAACAAAACCAAATCACAATACCTGAACCGTATCAAAACTGAGATATATATGATAATAAATAACATTTGCATATATATTTTGTTTTGGGATTGGAATCCTCGAACGACGGTGTGTTGCCGCCGGTGATCAGCTGCGGAGCAACACCGGTATGCCGAAGCATATCCAACTAAACAAAAGATACCCAAGGCACATATCGGCCTAGCAAGGTGTTACATCCTGTATAACACATAGCTCACGCTGGACCACCGCCACGGCCTCTTATGCAACCATCCAACCCATAAAAAAACAATTTTCCATTAAAGGAGTCGAATTAAATGACATCCTTAATCACATAACTCCCCATTTCTCATGGTCCAGAGTTATCTCAACAACCAATGATGAAATAACCAGAATAATTAGTTATTCGCTAATCTCAATTCAAAGCTTCACTGTATAGAGTAAGTTGTGGCAAAATATAAAAACATTTAACTATTCTGAACTTAGAATAGTAGAGAAATTGAAAGAATAAAATTCAGAGTCAATATCACTTGAATGATAAGTGAAGATATAAATACTTGCATAATATGATTCGAAATAAACGTCACTTGAACGATAAGTGAAGTTATGGTACTTGCCTGGTATGTTCGATAACCTCTTTCTATAACTCTGCTTATAGCTGCTGGCTACTATCTTCGTCTAACACTTGACCACACTCCTTGCTACTCGCTTCTATAAACAAAATGACTATCTTAATTGACAAAACCAAACTCAATCGACGTAATTATACGTCTTGACATCTATCCGATCGTTTATAACTAAGCATGGCATTTTAAAACTGTAAACAGATAGCATGCATCTCACATAGCACGTAATCATGTCATTCATATATCATGTAACCATATATTTCATGTAACATATAAGTCAGATCGTTAAAAAATATGTCTTAGTGTGTTCAGAATTAAAATCAGGTCAATATTTGCATTTACCTATCAAATACCGACTTAAACTGATACACAAATCAAATGTCATTACAATACAAAAGAAATTAGGACTTAAAAGTATTTTTTTTGGAAGCGTAATGTTTTTCTGAGTCTATACGCGTTCGTTTCGTATTAAACGGACGAACGATTTAATTATTATGAATAAAATAAGAAATAAATGAAAAAAAATCAATTAATAATAATATTAATTGACTTTTAAATACCAAAGTATAATTTTTAAAAGTCTAAAAATAATTTTTAGGAATTATTTGAATTAATTATAAATAATTTATATTTATTTAACTATTTATAAATAAAATTAATTGATTAAATGAATTAATCAATTAATTAAATCCATAAATAATTAACCAAAATAAATTATAAATAATTAAATCAAATTAAGTTTTTGAACATAAATAAAAGAAAATAATTTTAGAAATTTAAAATAATTAAGGAAATAATTTTTAGAATTTAAGATAATATATAAATGATTTTTTAAAGGTAAAATAAATGATTTTTAGAATTTTTGAAAATGAATTTTGAAGAAAATAAAAAGGAAAATCACACAAACAGTTTTAAGGTTGGGGGTTTAGGGAATAAGAGATCAAAACCGGGTCAAAAAAAAAATCCACCGGGTCGCCAAGAACCCAGGCGGGTTGGGGAAGAACACCGCCAGAGTTCTGGGTTTTCCAGAATCCGGCCGATGACTCGCCAACACCGGCCGAGTTCCGGCAGCCACCAAAACCACTCCAAACGATACGGTTTAAACCGTATCTTTCCTCCAAATCATTCCTCACACCTCCAGGACTCCAAAAATCACGACAACAACATCACCCGATGACGGAATCAACGATTCCGATCAAGACGACGAACTCAAGTTCGTGTTTTCCGGTGAACTTCGATTTGCCTTAAATCAACACCAAAACTTACGTTTTATAGCTCAAAATCATCAGGAAGCTCATACCAATTCATTACAACCCTCTAAACCAACCACCAATCAGTCAAAAGTTCTGAAAATCGAAATAAAAATTCAAGAACAACCAAGAACTCGGGTTTATCAATCTCGGACTACAACGATGCAACAAAATACATAAATCGATCCTAAATATCATTCTAAAGCTACTGGTAACATCAAAATCAATCAAAAATCATCACAACACAAAAACGATTTCAAGAACAAAAATATAAAAATCGATTTTTCGATTTACTGTACCTCAGATTCTAAAAAGGGTATCAATAGATAGAGCTTGGAATAAGGATCATTTTGGTGTGCAGAGCTTTGGATTTGGTTCCCGGAATCAATCAAAAACAGTGATTCAAGTTGATGCAGAGGATTTCACCCCCAAAGCTTATTCTTGGATTTTTGTTAATTTTCAGAAAATAAATGAAAATAAAATTAAAAGAAAACTGTAAAACCTGGTATTTATAATATCTGGAAAATAAATACCCAAAATCAAATAAGGGTACTTTTATTCCCGTAATTAAAATAATTAAGCCCCAAAATTATAATTTCAGGGAATAATTTTAAAATCGATAAAATACAAAATTAATATTAAAATTCCCCAAAAATTGTGAATAATTAGAAAATACAAAAATAAATGGTAATTGAAATACGAATGATTTTATAAAAATAAAAACACGGATTTTGTGGGTTTTGACGTCCCGGTGGGGTCCAGGTCCGTTGATTTATTTGAAAAACAGAAACGATCCCTAAATTACCAGAAAAATCCGGAAACACCTAAAATATATTCAATCGCGCATAAATTGAAATAAAACGAGTATCTTAATAAAGAAGTTAATAAATACGCGTCCCGATTGCGGATAGATGCATATAATTACAGTTCAAACATATATTAATCAATCGAAAAAAAATTCTAGCCCGCACGGAAACACACATAACAGCTATAACATCTAATATCATGACAATAATCACTTTAAATTTATAGAACACATAACTTTTATTTATTTAACATATAAAATATTGACGTAATTTTCCCGGATATTACAAAGTTCATGAGTCTTGAGCATACCATAAATTTCATCAAGAGTAGTTTCAGCAAGGTCGTAGTTGTCTCTTATGGTAGTAGACTTCAAATCCCAATTTTCAGGAAGAGCTAAAAGGAATTTTAGATTTGAATCTTCAAGATCATATTCCTTGTCCACCAGTGACAGATCATTCAAGAGTTTGGCAAATCTGTCATATATATTAGTTAGTGACTCATCAGATATTGAATCAAAGTGCTCATACTCCTGTGTGAGTATTGTCTTCCTGTTCTTTTTTATGGCTTCAGTTCCCTGGAATCTTGTCTTCAAAGCATCCCATATTTCCTTTACAGTTTTGCATCCAATTACCCTGTTTGACATGACATTGTCAATTGCACTATGAAGTAAATGCCTTACCCTTGCATCCTTGGCAATAAATGCGATGTCTTCAGGTGTGTAATCACCTTTCTCCTTTGGTATGGTCTTTACTGGTTGATCAACAACTGCAACAGAAAGCTTGGTAGGCTTATATGGTCCATCATTAATTCTATCAAGATATTCTGGATCTGTGGCTTCCAGTAACATAGCCATCTTTACTTTCCATATAGGATACTCAGATGCTCTCAGAATGGGAACCCTGATACTTTCATATCGACTATGGGTTTGATTGTTTTGAGTATCTTGAGTTTTGGTGGGCTTAGGTGGACTTTGTGTTTGGTCAGACATGATTGTAAACTGGATCTCACTTTTTGTATATCAACAGAGAGGCTTTGATACCATTGAAAGGCATATGTCATAGCCTATTTGTTTATTCGATGATTTAACTCAACTCAAATAAGAATGTAATAAGTAAATAGTGGATCTACCGTCAAAGAGATCTCGCAAAGTAACATATGTCAAAGGATTCAGAAACAAGGTTCATCTACAGACTTGAGGAATTACTTCACTGGAAGAAGTTCAAGAAATTGATCAAGCCTCAGTGATATAAATCAAGATTATGAATTTAATCAGTGACAGAGATCTCGTCAGGGTATCAGATAATTACAGGGATTTAATCTGTAGAAAATCAAGTATCAAAGTCAAGACATGAAGAAACGTCATGGAAGTTAGTCACTCATGAACCAGACAGTACATCGAGTGTCAACATTGAAGTGTTGGAATTGATTCATAATTGACAGTGATTTTCAGAAGATTTTCAGAAGAATGGTTGCTGTTAAAGAGTAGTATTAATTCTCTATTAATTAATTAAGTCATATAGTTTAATTAAGAAAATAAATTATATATGCAAAGATTAATTTATTTATTAATTGAATTAATTGATTAATTAATTCTGAATTAATAATAGGAATTTTCAGAATTGATTTTGAATTAATATTCAATATTAATTCAGCAAGACAATCATTTGAACTGATATGACAATCATTTGTGAATAATAGGAAGCATGATAGGTCTAAGACTGCTAGTCCTTCTAAGGCTAGAAATGAGACATTTGTGCTTAAGCCTAAATAGAAATTTGTTAAGGCTGTTTACAAGGTCAAATGTCTAGTCATTGAGAAAGTTGAGAACATTAAAGTTAAGAATGTTGTTTTACCTGACAAAGGTCAATTCTACAAGTATGCCAGACCCAACCAAGTTTGGGTTCCGAAGAAGGTCTAATCCATTTGTAGTGCAGGGCAGTAGACAGGTGGAACCGGTAGTGTGGATTCTTGACAGTGGATCGTAAAGACATATGACCGGAGATAGAGCCCTGCTATCAAATGTGGTTGAGAAAGCTGGCCCACTGGTTACCTTTGGAGATAACAGCATAGGTTTAACTGAGGGATATGGCTGGTTGCAAGCTGGTAATGTTATCATTGAACTCAAACTTCTTTCAACATTAGTGATTTCTTATTTCATTTAAAATCTTTTGAAATCACTATTGTACATCATTTCCCTCAAAAGATTAAATGTATAATTTTCATTCATTATAGATCTTAAGTACATTTTATCTCTATAGTGCCATATGTTCTGTGATACAGGTTCAGTCTCCAATGGCTTTCTTTCATTGACAGTCATGAGGTTGAAAACCCACAACTTCTATCCCAGACTGTAAATACAAACAAAGAAACAGAACCAACCAACACTCTCTTACCACTAAAATGAAGTATGAATGAGCGTGAGGGAGATAGTGCCTTAGTGCACCACATAAGGATGGTTCTGAAGTCAACCCAGCAGTTCTGTCTCCAACAAAGATGAGTAGTATTTAAACCGAGACAACTGCTAGCCCCCATACATCTTCTCAAAAAGATGTAATGGCTGAAAAAGGCACAAAAACAGTTACTAGATTCATTCTCTCAACAGGGTGCGTCTATTAAAATTTGCCTATCGGCCAAGGTATCCGATGTAGTGTCACCACCTCAAACATATACAATTCTTGATGTACAAGGAAAGGTTACATACACAAAGGATGAGTTGATGGAAACAAGAGTTTCAACCATTTTAAGGTCAGATTCGATTGTTCAAGGTTCTTTAATGGACCAATTGCCTTTACAGGTGTTAGGAGAGGATACTGATCCAAATGCCATATGTCAGTGGTCAGTGTCTACCTCCCCAGGCTTAAATCCCCTGGATGCATCTGCGGATAGTGGATCTGACATAGGTGCAGATCGACAACTTGTTGACAATGATTCAGATATTACCTGATGAGTCACAAGGAAATGTCTTCACAGACATTAGAAGGGAACTTTGATCTTTATGCTAAATTCGTTGGATCATTGTCTAACTTCCCAGAATTCAAATCTGGAACCCTAAAAGGGACACTAGAAACTTGTAGATTATGACTCAGATTCATCTGACGAGTTTAACAAGGATGGGGATTTGCGAACTCCCATTGCACCACCTGTGACCTCCTTAAGGATGGCTAAGGTGATTTTCCTTGCAGGTACAGCTGAATGTTGGAGCTATGAGAGGAGTGATACACTTGTGAGAATGAGTGTAAACATGAGTGGAGAGAAGAGTGAAACACATGTGAGGTACACTAAACAGAATCACACACTCACAGTGAGGAAGAAAGATAAACTACTTGTTATTTCTTTTCCAACCAACTGAAATATGAGAACTCCTTCAGACAACGGCATACATTCCTTCTCTAAGGGGGAGATAAAAGCTTAAGTAATAGTTTGAAGGATTCTTCAACTAAGGGGGAGAAATAGCAGGGAGGAACACAAAGATCCTACATATGTACACTACACTACACCATTGTTATTTGTAACTGCGGATCCTATTGTACGGGAGAGGTGGTAAACACAAGGTGATTTACTAGTATGGAAAGAAGCTGGTTTCCAAAAGGGGAGTACCATTGGTTTTTATCTGTGGATCCTATTGTACGGGAGATGTGGTAAACGAAGGTGATCTCTTTTAAGCAGTTGATTCTCATAGGGGGAGAAGCAAGAGAGATATGCGCTTCACAACAGGAAATGTGGTTGTAAAAAAGAAGTTGAAACTACTTGAAGATATGTTCAGTCTAAAGGAACATCTAATTGGAATCTGGAAAATGTTAAATGTTATCCAGAACTTTTCTGCTATTTACTTTGTATTTCTGATTACATCTTTTTCTTATTTGTTAGTTGAGTTATCCTCTAGGTATTTGTTATTATTGTCTAACAAACAAATAGGGGGAGATTGAAAGGCATATGTCATAGCCTATTTGTTTATTCGAGGATTTAACTCAACTCAAATAAGAATGTAATAAGTAAATAGTGGATCTACCGTCAAAGAGATCTCTCAAAGTAACATCTGTCAAAGGATTCAGAAACAAGGTTCATCTACAGACTTGAGGAATTACTTCACTGGAAGCAGTTCAAGAAATTGATGAAGCCTCAGTGATATAAATCAAGATTATGGATTTAATCAGTCACAGAGATCTCGTCAGGGCATCAGATAATTACAGGGATTTAATCTGTAGAAAATCAAGTATCAAAGTCAAGATATGAAGAAACGTCATGGAAGTTAGTCACTCATGAACCAGACAGTACATCGAGTGTCAACATTGAAGTGGTGGAATTGATTCATAATTGACAGTGATTTTCAGAAGATTTTCAGAAGAATGGTTGATGTTAAAGAGTAGTATTAATTCTCTATTAATTAATTAAGTCATATAGTTTAATTAAGAAAATAAATTATATCTACAAAGATTATTTTATTTATTAATTGAATTAATTGATTAATTAATTCTGAATTAATATTAGGAATTTTCAGAATTGATTTTTAATTAATATTCAATATTAATTCAGCAAGAAAATCAATTGAACTGGTATGACAATCAGATTGTCATACCGAAAGTCATACCAGCTCAAATAGATTGTTATACCGAAAGTTCTACTATGTGTGCAAGTAAAGGCTTAAAGAATTGGCTCAAAGATGCAAGGAATAAAGAGCTGAAAATATAATTTCTGGCAGAAGGTCGGCGCGCCCGCGCTATAATAGTGCGCGCCCGCGCCATGAAGCAGGGAGCTGGCGCGCCAGCGGTGTTGAAGCGCGCGGCCGCGCCGTGTTGGGATATTAAAATCCTGATTCTATTCTAATTCAATTTGCTGGAATCCTGGGATGCATGGTCTGCTATATAACCTTGTATTAGGTCATTTTTAATAACAAGAAGTCAGAGACAGACCTGAGCGCAAGGAGAAGAAGGCAAGAGACCTCTTGGCACAATTCAACAAAGGCGAAGACGACCTAGTTTATTCTTGTGAATCTTTGTTTAAGTTGTAATTCAGATGTTTGTTTCTTGTTTTGCTGAACCTATACTCTTGTTTGTACTTGGTTTTATTTATTCGTATAAAGACTACATTTGCTATATCATGTTTTCATCGGAACCCACGTTGATGATGAGTCTGATCATGGGCTAATCGTTATCATGGGGTTCTAGCGGATTTATTTATGGATTTCTTTTGTTAAATTATTCGTATGCCTTAGTATGTGGTGAATGTTTAATATTCTAGTATTGGTTGTGCTTATTCATCTTATGAGCATCGTGAACTTATAAGATAGCGTGTTAATTCTTAATGAAGCGAAAGTGAATTTAAGGGTTAGAACTTGCCATGCTAGCATAGGTTCATGTCATTGTTATGCATGATTCGTAGGTAATATTAACCATCTTACTTGTCCTATGTAATCAGGATAGATAACTTGTGCTTAAATCGTTATATTGTCAAATTCTATAGACATATAGGGTCTCAAGATGATTGGTGTCTATTCAGCTTCTATCTCTTTTTTGGATGTCATCACCATTGCATGCTAAGGTTAAGAATAATAAGGCTATTGAATGAAGTATTTAATGAAGTTAGAATCTCATGTTTGTCATATATATCAATTCAGTCAATCGTATTCTCGTAGTTATAATTGCTAGAATAATTTTTAGTTATAAACAACCTCAATTTGTTATCGTCTTAGCATTGGATAATAACCATACATTGTTGCTTAGGTGCTTAAATTAAATAGTTAACCAATACAGTCTCTGTGGGAATGAACTAGAAAAGATTCTATACTACTTGCGAACACGTATACTTGCATGTAATATTAGCGTGTGTTAAGCGACTAACAAGTTTTTGGCGCCGCTGTCGGGGACTGCAGTGTTAATTTATTTGTTTATGTGCTTTCCATCAGTGGTCGTTAAAGTTCATTGACTCGGACGTTGTTACTTATTTTGTAATATCCGGGAAAATTATGTGAATATTATATGTTAAATAAATAAATATTATGTGTTTTATAAATTTAGAGTAATTATTGCCATGATATTAGATGTTATAGTTGTTATATGTGTTTCGTGCGGGCCAGAAAATTTTTGATTGATTAAAATATGTTTAAATTGAATTATATGAACTTATATGCAATCGGGACGTGTATGTATCGGCGTCTTTATTAAGATACTTGTTTTATTTGATTTTATGTGCGTTTAAATGTATTTTACGTGTTTTCGGGATTTTCTGGTAATTTAGGGATCGTTTCTGTTTTTCAAAAATCATCGGACCGGGACCACACCGGGACGTCAAACCCCACAAAATCCGTGTTTTTATTTTTATAAAATTATTCGTATTTCAAATACCCTTTATTTTTGTATTTTTGAATTATTCGCAATTTTCGGGAATTTTGACATTAATTTTGTATTTAATCGTTTAAAAAAATATTCCCCGTAATTATTATTTTGGGGCCTTATCATTATAATTAAAGGATAAAAACACCCTTAAATAATTTTGGGGATATAAGTTGTTGTAAGTATAAATAGCTGATTTCTGTTTTATTTATTTATGTTATTTCTATAAAAATTCAGAAATATATATATATATATATATATATATATATATATATATATATAAAGAAAACCAAGAATTGTTCTTAGGGGTGTTCATAACTTGGGGAATCATTCCTCTGATTGATAGTGATTCTGACTTCCATTTTCAAAGTTCGAGTAACCGAATTAAAGCTCTCTTCACGCTCTATCTTTGAGATAAACATCGTTAGCAAAGGTGAATTATACTGTTATTTCATTTTTTTTCATAATTTTGTTATTTAAATTCGTTTTGGATGCTAGGGTAATCGTTTGAGGTCTTTGTTGATGGATAATCATTCCTGAGATTTCAAGGAACGGGTTAGCATTTTGTTTCGTTGATTCTGAATCCGATTTAAGTAAGTTGGAGTTTTAAGTTTTCAGATTTTTCAATTCGATTTTCTGGACTATAGTGATGTTCTTGATGTGGTTTGATGATTAGGTTAGTTTTTAATTGTTTTGGGCTTTAATTCGAGAGTTAAACCAATGCTTTTGGTGCTGTTTTTGGGATTAAACCCGAGTTCGCCGGATTCTGGAACTCGTGGCCGGTTTTCATGGCCGTTCTAGCCGGAATAGACGAACTCCGGTTCGTTTTTTAGGGTTGTTCTGCTGTCGAGTTGCTGGGTTGGTGTAGTACTGATTTAAGGGGGAGAAACGAAGGAAACGAGGACCAATTAGGGGGGGGTTTTGATCGCCGGAATCGGTTGAACCATCGCCGAAATCTGGGGATTTCCCAGAAACCGGTGGGAGGTTCGCCCGGTTGATTTTTTTTAACCCGATTTCGACCCGGTCTCTTGACCCGGGTTCGATCTGATTTTTCCCAAATGCAAACCCAAAAATTTGTTTCTGATTAATTTCTTTTACTTTTATTTCAAAATTCATTTTTTTATTTTAAAAATTATTTAATTTGTTTTCAAAAATCATTTAATAATTATTTTAAATACCAAAATTATTTTCTAAATTATTTTAAATTTCTAAAATTATTTCCTCTAATTATTTTCAAAAATACAATTTGATTAAATTATTTATAGTTTATTTTAGTTAATTATTTATGAATTTAATTAATTGATTAAAAATCAATTAATCAATTAGTTTTATTTATAAATAGTTAAATAAATATAAATTATTTATAATTAATTCAAATAATTTCTAAAAATTATTTTGAGGTTTTAAAAATTATATTTTGATATTTAAAAATCAATTAATATTATTATTAATTGATTTAAATCTATTTATTTCTTATTTTATTCATAATAATTAAACTGTTCGTCCGTTTAATACGAAACGAATGCGTACAGACTCAGAAAAATATTGCGCTTCCAATAAAAATACTTTTAAGTCCTAATTTCTTTTATATTGTAATGTCATTTGATTTGTGTATCAGTTTGAGTCGGTATTTGATCGATAAATGCTAATATTGACCTAATTTTCATTCTGAACGCACTGAGACGTATCTTTTAATGATCTGACTTATATGTTACATGAAATATTAGATTACGTGTTATATGAATGCCGTGATTTTATGTTACGTGATATGCATGCTATCTGTTACAGTTTTAAAATGCCATGCTAGTTATAAACGATCGGGAAGATGTTAAGACGTATAGTTACGTCGATTGAGTTTGGTTCTGTCAATTAAGATAGTTCTTTTGTACATAGAATTAAGTCGCAAAGAGTGTGGTCAAGTGCTAGACGGAGTTGATAGCCAGCAGTTATAAGCCAGGTTTTTATAGAAAAGTTATTGAGCATACCAGGCAAGTATTCTCCCCTATTCTAAATTCAGAATAGCTTATCGTTTTACATATTCAAATATAAGAACTGTTTATAAATACTCTAATAGCATATTGAATATCAATACTCCTATATTTATTGACATTCTCGTATTCTAGCAATCATTCTGCTAGAACCAATCTTTTGATTCGATAGATAGTGATTAACTATACTATCCAGATATACTTTATACAGTGAAACTTTGAATTGAGATTAGTGAATAACTAATTGTTCTAGTTATTTCGCCATCATTTGTTGAGATAACTCCGGACCATGTGACATGGGGAGTTGAATAGATAAGGATGTCATTGATCCGACTCCTTTAATCAAAATTATTTTGTGAGGCCGAGGCACCGGTCCAGCGTGAGTTATTATACGAAAGTGTAATATCTTGCTAGGTGAATATATGCCTTCTTCATGGATATCCAATGGGTACGGTATGGCTGCGGGATATCGATACCTATATTTACGGTATGACTGCGGGATACCGGTGTTGTTTCGTGACTGATCATCAGGAACAGCATAGTGCATAATTATGTTTGATTAAATTGTCGCTCAAACTTTAAAGTTATATCAGCTTGGACTCTTACTCAGATATTGTTATTGTTGCTCACTTACGAACTTTATACTACTTGCTGAGCATCTTTTCGCTCATACTTGTTTATTAATCTAATCCTTCAGCTAAACCGGAACAGGCTTGAGTTCCAGGTTTGATTAGAGGTCAAGCGCTTGTAAATAGTTTGGTGTGTTTTCCAGGTAGATAGTTTGGGACGCTTGAATAGTATAAAGGTTTGTAATAAAATTTGAATAAGTTGTAAAACTAATTAGACTTATGGTTTGTAATAACATTTGGTTTGTATTAATGCCTATTTCATACTATAACCTGTGATCGATCCAGTGCAGGTAAAGGGGTCATATTTATTATATTATTCCACTGTGATTATTTTATTATAGTTTAGTGGAAAGTGACCCCAAATCTAGATCCCGGGTTTGGAGGGCGTCACATATTTGTTCCTTTTCTGGTTTCAGGTACTCTAGAGAGGGTGTATGCATACCCGTTCGCGTACTCATAATAGAACTCTGGATAAAGCCGAGGAAGAACTTGTGGTAGTTTGTAGAGAAGTTTTTGAGGAAGAAGAAGAGAAAGTTGAAGAACCAGCAATAGTTGAGATGGGTGATCAACTAAAAAATCCGAAGGCTTTGATGGACTATTCTCAGCCTAAGATTAATGACATTCAATCAAGCATCATCAGACCAGACATCAAGGCTAACACGTTTGAGATCAAGTCAAGCATAATTTAGATGATACCTAACTCAGTTCAGTTTGGGGGTAATCTTACTGAAGACCCAAACATGCACATCAGGAATTTCATTGAGATTTGTGACAATTTTTAAATTCAACGATGTATCTAAAGATGACATTAAGCTGCGATTGTTCCTATTCTCTTTGAGGGACAAAGCGAAGTGTTGGTTACATTCTCTACTAGCAGGGTCTATCACCACTTGGGAGGATCTTGCGCAAAATTTTCTCACTAAATTCTTCCCAATGGTGAAGACTGCTGTAATCAAGAATGCTCTTACTCAGTTTGCTCAGCAAACTGAAGAATCTCTGTGTGAGGCTTGGGATCGATATAAGGAGATTCTAAGGAAATGCCCACACCACGACATGCCTAATTGGATGATCATAAACTATTTCTACAATGGATTGGGTGCTACTTCTAGACTCATGCTTGATGTAGCATCAGGAGGAGCCTTGTGGGCTAAGAGCTATGAACTCATTGAACTGATAGCTGCTAAAGAATATCAGAATCCTTCCCAGAGACTTACTCAGGGAAAAGTAGCAGGAATTCTGGAGTTGGATGCAGCAACTGCTATCGCTGCCCAACTTAAAGCTTTGACGATGAAGGTCGACACTTTGGCTAATTATGGAGTTAATCAAATCACTAGTGTTTGTGAGCTATGTGTTGGTGCTCATGAGACTGATCAGTGTGCAATTTCTAATGAATCAGCTCAATATGTGAGCAACTTCCAGCGATCGCAGCAACCTGTGCCAGCCATCTATCATCCCAACAACCGCAATCATCTTAATTTCAGTTGGAGCAACGCTCAGGATGCGGTTCAACAGACTTATCAGCAGTATTCATCTAAGCAGTACAACCCCCTCATTTTCAGCAACCGCAGTATGCACCAAAACAACAACTTCAGCTGCAACTAGCTAAAAAAAATCCGAATTAGAGGAGTTAAAGCTTATGTGCAAGAGTCAAGCTGTTTCTATCAAGACCTTGGAAAATCAAATTGGGCAAATTGGCAATGCCTTGCTAAATTGTCAGCCTGGTACACTACCTAGTGACACTGAAGTGTCAGGAAAGAAGGAAGCTAAGGAGCAGGTAAAGGAAATCACTTTGAGGTCTGGGAAGGTTGCGAATCCCGAATAAACTCAAGAGTTAGTTGAAGAAGCTGGGACTGAGAAAGAAGTAGAGCAGCAGGATAAAGAAGTGGAACCAAGGAAGACTACTGTTGAGCACACTCCTCTTAAGGGTAAGACAGGGGAGAAACAGATCTATCCTCTACCGCCTTTTCCCAAGCGGTTGCAGAAGAAAATGCTCGACAAGCAATTTGAGAAGTTTATGGACGTTTTCAAGAAACTTCATATCAACATACCTTTCGCTGAGGCTCTCGAGCAGATGCCTCGTTATGCAAAGTTTATGAAAGGTATTCTATCTCAGAAAGTGAAGTTAGATGATTTAGAGACTGTCGCACTCACGGAGGAATGCAGTGCTATGCTGCAGCAGAAGTTGCCTCCGAAGCTGAAAGATCCAGGAAGCTTCAATATTCCATATACTATTGGAAAAGTATCTTTTGACAGATGCTTATATGACTTGGGAGCTAGCCTCAATCTGATGCCTTTGTCAATCTTTAAAAAGTTGAATTTACCTGATCCAAAGCCTACATACATGACTTTGCAGTTGGCCGATCATTCTATTACATACCCGCGAAGTATTATGGAGGATGTCATGGTCAAGGTGGATAAACTCTTCTTCCCTGCTGATTTCATCATTCTTGATTTCGAGGAGGATAAGAAGATTCCCATAATCTTGGGGAGACCTTTCTTGGCGACTGGCTGAACCTTGATTGATGTACAGAAGGGTGAGCTTATCATGCGAGTTCTGGATCAGGATGTGACTTTCAATGTGTTCAATGTAATAAAATTTCCTACTGATAATGAGGAGTGCTTCAAAGTAGAGTTGGTCGATTCGGTGGTCACCTCAGAACTTGATCAATTGCTAAGGTCTGATGCCTTAGAAAAAGCCTTGTTGGGGAATTTATATAGTGAAGACGACGAAGGTGAAGACCAATTGCAATATTTGAATGCTTCTCCCTGGAAGAGGAAGATTGATATGCCTTTTGAATCTCTTGGAATGGAGGAACTGGATAAAGCTCCTAAACGCCTCAAGCCATCTATTGAGGAAGCTCCCACTCTTGAGCTTAAGCCGTTACCTGAGTATTTGAGGTATGCATTTTTAGGTGATGCATCTACTCTGCCTGTTATTATTGCATCAGACCTTTCAGGTAGTGAGGAAGACAAGCTTTTGAGGATTTTGAGAGATTTCAAATCGGCAATTGGATGGACCATAACAGATATTAAGGGAATCAGCCCTTCTTACTGCATGCATAAAATTCTACTAGAGGAAGTTAGCAAGCCTACGGTTGAGCAACAAAGAAGACTTAATACAATCATGAAGGAGGTAGTGAAGAAGGAAATTATGAAGTGGCTAGATGCAGGGATCATTTATCCTATCTCTGATAGTTTATGGGTAAGCCCGGTTCAATATGTGCCAAAGAAAGGTGGAATTACTGTGGTAGCAAATGAGAAGAATGAGCTTATCCCTACTAGAACAGTCACAGGGTGGAGAGTCTGCATGGCTGGTCATGAGTATTACTGTCTCCTGGATGGCTATTTGGGTTACAATCAGATTTGTATCGCTCCAGAAGATTAGGACAAGACTACCTTCACTTGTCCATTTGGTACTTTCGCCTTCAGACGAGTTTCTTTTGGTCTGTGTGGTGCGCCAACCATATTTCAGAGATGTATGATGGCCATCTTTTTTGACATGATTGTCCAGAATGTGGAGGTGTTCATGGACGACTTCTCAGTCTTTGGAGATTCTTTTGATGAATGATTGCAGAATCTGGGACATATTCTCAAGAGGTGTGTTGAGACCAATCTGGTTCTCAATTGGGAGAAATGTCATTTTATGGTGTGTCAAGGCATTATTCTCGGGGATAAGGTTTCTAATAAGGGTATAGAGGTGGACAAGGCTAAGGTGGGGGTCATTGAGAATCTTCCTCCACCTATTTCTGTCAACGGGATCCGCAGTTTTCTTGGTCATGCGGGTTTCTATAGGCGTTTCATCAAGGACTTCTCAAAAATTTCAAAGCCTTTGCGCAGTCTGTTAGAGAAAGATGTTCCTTTTAAATTCAATGACGAGTGCCTTGCAGCTTTTGATAAATTGAAGAAGAGTTTAATCACGGCACCTGTCATAACTGCACCTGATTGGAATGAGCCTTTTGAAATGATGTGCGATGCAAGTGACTATGCAGTTGGATTAGTTCTTGGGCAGAGAAAGAACAATATATTTCATGTAGTCTACTATGCCAGTAAGACTCTAAATGGTGCTAACTGAATTACACTACTACCAAGAAAGAACTTTTGTCTATCATCTACGATTTTGAGAAATTTTGATCTTACCTACTTGGGACTAAGGTGACAGTTTTCACTGATCACGCCGCCATTCGATATCTCGTCTTAAAGAAGGACTCGAAGCCTAGATTGATTTGATGGGTTCTTTTGCTCCAATAATTTGAACTAGAGATCACGGACAGAAAAGGAACTGAAAATCAAGTTGCTGATCATCTTTCGCGTTTAGAGAATCCTAATGCCACTTCATTGGATACGACATTGATAAATGAGTCTTTTCCCGACGAGCAGCTATTTGGAGTGCAAGAAGAAGAACCATGGTTTGCAGACATTGTGAACTATCTTGTGAGTAATATCATGCCTCCCTACTTATCTTCTGCTTTAAAGAAGAAATTTCTTCATGAGGTGAAGTGGTACATGTGGGATGAGCCGTTTCTTTTTTACCAAGGAGCTGACCAAATCATCAGGAGATATATTCCTTATAGTAAAACGGGGGGATATTGGGATATTGCCACTCAACGTCTTATGGAGGACATTATGGTGGAGAAAAGACATCAGCTCGTGTTCTTAAAGCGGGTTTCTTTTGGCCAACATTGTTTAAAGATGCTCATCAGTTCATTTTGGAATATGATCATTGTCAACGAGTGGGTAATATGTCTAGAAAGGATGAGATGCATCTTAATGTGCTTCTCAAGGTTGAGGTCTTCGATGTTTGGGGAATTGACTTCATGGGGCCATTTGTCTCATCTTGTAACAATCAGTATATCTTGTTGGCAGTTGATTATGTGTCAAAATAGATTGAAGTTAAGGCGTTGCCAACAAACGATGCGAAAGTGGTGCTTAATTTTCTTCACAAGCAAATATTCACAAGGTTTGGAACTCCAAGAAATATAATCAGTGATGAGGGGTCGCATTTTTGCAATCGCAAGTTCACTGCTATGATGAAAAGGTATAATGTGAATCATCGCATTGCTACGGCTTATCATCCTCAGGCGAATGGTCAAGCTGAGGTATCTAACAGGGAGATCAAGCGAATTTTGGAGAAAGTGGTATGTCCATCAAGGAAGGATTGGTCTTTAAAACTTGATGAAGCTGTTTGGGCGTATAGAACAGCATATAAGACTCCTTTGGGAATGTCACCATTTTAGTTAGTGTATGGTAAGGGGTGCCATTTGCCTTTGGAGCTCGAGCATAAGGCGTATTGGGCTTTGAAGAAATTGAATCTGGACTTGGATGCAGCTGGAAAGAAAAGGATGCTTCAGTTGAATGAACTTGACGAGTTTCGACTTCAAGCTTATGAAAATAACAAGATGTATAAGGAGAAAGTCAAGAGGTGGCACGATCGGGGTTTAGTGCTCAAGAAATTTGTGCCAGGGCAACAAGTTCTTTTATTCAACTCCCGTCTCCGTCTTTTTCCTGGAAAGTTGAAGTCAAGATGGTCAGGGCCCTTCGTAATCAAAATTGTGTTTCCACATGGAGCGGTGAAATTTTTTGAGAATGATCTGGGCCAAGCATTTAAGGTAAATGGTCAACGGTTGAAGCATTATTATGGTGACACGACAAACCGCAAGGTAGTTAGTTCCGTTTTATTTTCCATTTGATCTCAAAATTCTACATCAAGCTAACGACGTAAAAGAAGCGCTTCTTGGGAGGAAACCCAAGTTTGTTGTAAATTAGCAAGTAGAGGAAGCAAGAAGAAAAGAGAAAATAAAAAAAATGAAAAAATACAGGTCTGACTACAGAAGCCTGGCGTGCCCGCGTTGCCCAAGCGCACGGCCGCGACGTTTTCACAAAAACACCACGCGCCCACACTGTTACAGCGCGCGGCCGCGCCGGTTTGGCAGAAGTGGCCCGCGCCGTCCCAGCGCGCGCCCGCGCCGTCCCAGCATGCGCCCGCGCCGTGTCCCAAACCTGGAAAAAAATAAAAGGCAGTTTTAAGGGGGAAAACGGGAATTTTGTCCTAAAATCAATTCCTAACCGATTTTTACTCCCCCACATCCCATAATTCCCTCTCCAAATCAATTCCATTATTCCCATGATCCCCACAATCAATTCCCACTTCAATTCCTTATAGAATTCACACCTCTCCACCTATAAATACATGCACTTACATACAACTTCTCCACCACATCACAACTTCTCAAACACAAATTCTCTCTAAACACTTAAGCTCTTATTCTCTCTAATCAAGTTCCATGGCACCCAAAAGACAAATAACTCAAGTCGATAGCAGCACCACTGATTTCTCAACTGTGAGTGGTGTGAGGCCGAGGTTTTCTACTCTCGACATGAGGATTCTCGTGAAGCCTATTGCTAAGGAGAGAGGGTTCCTGCCATCTGGGATTGATGGTAACCTCTTGGAGATGATCTTGGAGATTGGATGGGTTCCTTTTTGTGATGCACCAGCCGTTGTGCCTATGAGTGTGGTTCGCGAGTTCTATGCGAACGCCAAGGCCGAGAAGAATAGCTTCACTGTAGTGTGAGGAAGGACGATAGAGTATAGTGCAGAGGCCATCAGGACCGTGATTGAGCAGCCTGCAAGGAAGGTGGGGCAGGTTACTTGGAATGACAAGACGCCAGAGGACTTTGATCTGGATCTTATTGTTGCTACTATGTGCTGGCCCGACATACATTGGAAGATCAAGAGGGGCACAACCTCCGAGTATTCTATATTTCCGGCGTCCGGCATGAACAGGTTTGTCCGTGCATGGAACGCTTTTATATGTGCTAATATCATGCCATCTTCGCATGTGCATGAGGTTACGGTGGAGCGTGCACGTCTACTTTAGGGCATTCTGCAGGGTGATTATGTAGATTTGGGGATGGTGATATACCAGGGGATTCTGAAGTTTTTGAGGGGAAGCACTACGGGGTCTATTCTGTATGCGTCAGTGGTGACAAAGCTGTGTATGGCAGTTGGTGTGCATTGGCCCGCACATGAGCAGTTGCAGATTCTGAGTGCTCCGATCGATAACACTACTTTGGCTACAATGCAGGAATGGGATGGAGGCAAGCCCGATCTGAGGGGGCTTGGTTATTTTTTTGACCACTTACCTAGTGGGAGGCCAGCGGCTGGTCAGGCGAGCGGGACTGCGTGAAGATCGCAGTTAGGAGATGAAGGAGGACCATCGCAGCAGCAGCAGGAGGAATAGACCCAGCATAGGCGTCTTGCTAGAAGGATGGATGCGACGCAGTATAGGAGTCTTGCTAGGAGGATGGATACGATGCACGACATCCATAGTCATTTTTCACAAGATCTCACCCAGGCACTTAGGACTGCATTTAAAGCCACCGGAGTTGACATTCAGTGGCCAGAATTTGGTGAGGGCTCTGTGTATCCGCCTCCTAACACTCCACCCCTTGAGGATGAGGACTCTGATTCAGAGTAGGTATGTATGATTCCTTACTATTACCTTCACTGAGGACAATGAATATTTTAAGTTTGGGGGTAGTAGTTGATGGAATAGTTTTGTGTGAGTCCATATAGTTTTGCATGTCCCCTTGATAGTTTAGTTCATATAGTTTGCATGTAGTTTTTTTTTAAAAAAAAATTTGTAATTTGTATATTAGTTTATTCATGTAGTTTCATGCATTTACATTATAACATGATCCCTTAGATAATTTTTTCGATTGACTTGTGATATTGATGTTAGTGTAGTGATGTCGTATTTAGTGATGTTGAGTCTTATTAAATTGATTTGCATGATAGAGATACATGTATTTCACTAAGTCTTATAGGTTGCTAGAGTGCTAGATCATGATCATGGTTTAATTGATTTGTCGAGGTTTAATCGCTTATTTATATTTAGAATTTAGGGTATTCTCTTAATAATAAAAGACATGGATATTTAAAAGTTGGAGAATTTGGATTTCAATGCTAGGTGTCAATTGGCTAGTAGCCGGCTCATATTTATATGAGTAGTCTAGGGTTGAATGAGATGGAGCGAAACACACTCATTCAGAAATTGGAAAAAAAAAAGAAAAAAATGGAAAAAAAAGAAAAGAATAAGTGTATATATAATTGATCACGAGTGGGCTTTTTAGTACTTGAGTTATTAAGTTCTTAGGTGACTTTGTGCCTAGTGACCTCAGGCTTTTATAGTCTGGGATCCGCTAACCTAACGCTCGCTACATGAGTACTATTGTATAAGTCTTTTGTGGACCTCACTCATTGCACGATCAAATAAGCATATTGTTTTGTTATATAATGAATTAAAGCATGAATCCGTATAAATCCAATATAAGAATTGAAGTGTTATAAGTTATTTTGAGTCTAGCTTTTTATTTTATTTATAACCTTGCGATTGTCTTAATGAGTAGCGAGTCATGATTATTGATCTAGTTGCGATAGTATATCTGTAAGCATCTTCACACACGCACGTCTCTATTTTGTAAGTTGATTTGTATGATTTGATTGATCTTCATGCGAATAACGGCATTTGTTGATATGTTGCTTGTTGGTTGGTTGAGTTATTCTATTAGGGATCGTTGCATGCATATAGTTGCATTCATGCATGTTTTGTTCTTGTTATTTGAGTCTGTTTATGCTTGAGGACAAGCATCGATTCAAGTTTGGGGGTATGTTAAGTGAAATTTATGACACTTTATTATGCTCTAATAAGTTTTGAATTGGTGTATTTGTACTCAAGTTGTTATGTGTTTTAATGTGTTTTCTAGTGTTTTTGTATTTCAGGCACTATTCAGGTAATCAGGTGAATTAGCATTATTTTTGTGCTAATTTGGTGTCCAGGTGGTGTTGGAATAAAAGCTCATGGAAAGCCGGCTCGAAGTAGCACGTTTAAAGAAGAAATCTGAGTTTTTCCAAGAAGGACGGCGCGCCCACGCTGTGATAGCGCGCGGCCACGATGAGTTCCAGAAAGACAGCGCGCCCGCGCTGTGATAGCGCGCGGCCGCGCCGATGCCGAAATTTAGAATCCTTATGCTAATACAATTCTAAAAGGGAAAGCTTCCAGATTGTTTAGGGCTGCTATATATATTCATATTAGGTCGTTTTTAATAAGAAGAAGTCAGAGAGGGACCAGAGTGCAAGGAGAAGACGACAAGAGACCTTTTGGCACAGTTCAACAAAGGCGAAGACGATCTAGTTTATTCTTATGAATCTTTGTTGGAGTTGTAATTTGGATGCTTGTTTCTTGTTTTGCTGAACCTATACTCTCTTTTGTACTTGGTTTTATTTATTTGTATAAAGACTACATTTGCTATATCATGTTTTCATCGGAACCCACGTTGATGATGAGTCTGATTATGGGCTAATCGTTATCGTGGGGTTCTAGCGGATTTACTTATTGATTTCTTTAGTTAAATTATTTGTGTGCCTTAGTATGTGGTGATTGTATGATATCCTAGTATCGGTTGTGCGTATTCGTCTTATGAGCGTCGCGAACTTATAAGATAGTGTGTTAATTCTTAATAAAGTGAAAATGAATTTAAGGATTTAGAACTTGCCATGCTAGCATAGGTTCATGTCATTGTTATGCATGATTCGTAGGTAATTTTAACCATCTTACTTGCCCTGTGTAATCAAGATAGATAACTTGTGCTTAAACCGTTATGTTGTCAAATTATATATACATATAGGGTCTCAATATAATTGGCGCATATTCAGCTTTTATCTCTTTCGTGGATATCTGGTAGAATGGTACTCATGCAATGAAAGTTGGCATTTATCAGTTTCGTGTTATCTGATTAGTCTCATCACCATTGCATGCTAAGGTTAAGAATAATAAGGCTATTGAATGAAGTATCTAATGAAGTTAAAATTTCATGTTTGTCATATATATCAATTCAGTCAATCTTATTCTCGTAGTTATAATTGTTAGTATAATTCTAGTTATAATCAGTCTCAATTTTTTATCATCTTAGCATTGGATAATAACCATAAATTGTTGCTTAGGTGCATAAATTAGATAGTTAACCAATACAGTCTTTGTGGGAACGAACTAGAAAAGATTCTATACTACTTGCGAACTCGTATACTTGCATATAATATTAGCGTGTGTTAAGCAACTAATAATGCTCAATGCACATGACTGGAGTATCTACCCTGCTCACTGAGTTCAAGGAAAGAGCTGGCCCAAGTATCACTTTTGGAGATGACAACAAGGGTTATATTGTGGGATATGGCTTGATTTCAAAAGACAATGTCATCATTGAGAAAGTTTCTCTAGTGGATGGACTCAAACACAATTTGTTGAGTATCAGCCAGCTTTGTGATAAGGGCAACTCAGTGATATTTAATACTGAAGCCTGTGTTGTGACCAACAAAAAAAGCAACAAAGTGGTTCTTACTGGAGTAAGAAAAGGAAATTTGTACCTAGCTGACTTCAACTCATCTAATGCAGAATCTGTCACTTATCTGTTCAGCAAGGCAAGTCAAGATGAAAGTCGGCTATGGCACAAGAAGTTGTCCCACCTTATCTTCAAGACTATGAATGAGCTAGTAAGGAAAGATTTGGTAAGAGGAATTCCACATGTAGAATTTTCCAAGGATGGTTTGTGTGATGCCTATCATAAAGGAATACAAATCAAGAAATCATTCAGAAAGAAGCTTGATTCAATAATTGAAGAACCTCTACAACTTCTACACATGGATTTATTTGAACCAGTCAATGTATTATCTATCTCAAGGAAAAGATATTGTCTAGTAATTGTGGATGATTTCTCAAAGTTCTCTTGGACATATTTCCTAAAATCTAAAGATGAAGCTAGTGAAATCATCATCAATCACATAAAACAAGTCAACAATCATCCTGATTTCAAAGTAAGAAGAATCAGGAGTGATAATGGAACAGAGTTCAAGAATTCTGTGATGAGATTATTTTGTGAAGAGAGTGGGATCATGCATGATTTTTCAGCAGCAAGGACCCCACAACAAAATAGAGTGGTGGAAAGGAAAAACAGATCTCTTATTGAAGCTGCAAGAACAATGCTAGAAGAATCAAAATTACCAACATATTTCTGGGCAGAGGCTGTAAATACTGCATGCTACACTCAAAATATTTCTTTGGTTAATCAAGAAAAATGCATGACACCCTACCATTTGTTCAAGAATAGGAAACCAACATTAAACTTTCTTCATGTCTTTGGTTATAAATGCTTCATCTTAAGGAATCAAACTGACCAACATGGAAAGTTTGATGCCAAAGTTGATGAAGAAATTTTTGTTGGATATGCAGTTGGAAAAGTATACAGAGTCTACAATCTCAGAACCAACATTATTATGGAATCTATACATGTTGTGTTTGATGAAAAAAAAGATTGAAGGACTACAAGATGGAGATTTCCATGAAATCCTCAAATTTGATAATGTTGAGATGATTAGTGATGATAGTGATGATGAAAGTGATCAAGAACAAATGTCTAAGGACAATGCTGAAAAATCTACAATTAATGAAGCACACAATTTAACATCCATCAAAAGACCAAGTGCATCATCCGTTGAAAGATAATCTGCATCATCCGTCGAGAGGAAAGGAGCAACATCCGTTGATCTATCAATAAAATTTGGAAGTAAAGTTAGATCACAATCAGAAAGAACTCCAATTTCTAGTCAAAGATCCATAAACTCAGTGGGAGTTTCTGACAAACAAAACTCTGCCACACATCAAGACAACAATAAGGCCTCTTCATCTAGAGCTAATCTACCACTACAAAGAAGATGGACTAAAGATCACCCATTTGAACTGATCATTGTTGATGCATCCTCAAGAGTGCAAACAAGGAAAGCAACTTAAGAGGAATTTCTATATAGCAGCTTTCTACCTCAGGAAGAACCTAAAAAGGTGGAAGAAGCTCTGTTGGATCCTGATTAGGTATTAGCTGTAGGAGGAGCTAAACTAATTTGAAAGGAATAAAGTATGGAAGCTGGTACCCAAGCCTAAAGGAAATAACTCTATTGATATCAAGTGGATATTGAGAAACAAGATGGATGAAAATGGCATAGTAATCAGGAACAAAGCTCTCAGCCAAGAGCACATGTAAAGAGGGTTAGAGACACAAGCTCACGCCAAACTTATGCCAGAAATAAGAAAACTAATACGCTTGGGGATACACAGGGTGCACATACTGTGCAAACTGCAGTCACAGACTCAGTTACTGCACCTTCTCAAATTCAGATTGATGCGGCTCCTGTAAATGTGGAGTCACAACCAAAATCTTTGATAATTGAAGCACCTCACACACAAAACTCACCCACCAATTTTCTGGATGTGGACATGATCCATTCATCAATTCCTGATTCTCCATCTTTAACTCTCATGAAGAAGTCAAAAATCCAAGCAAGTGAGCATCATCTTTTAGATGATTTGTTGGCTCACTTGCCATTTTTTTCTAAAACTACTGAAACATCCGTGCAAAATCTCAAATCAATCACCACGGATTCTATATTAGTTTCTACTTCAAACTCTTTCATTCTCACTATTTCAACGGATATTGTTCATATGTTGACAAGTGATTGTATCTCGACGGATGTGTTTAACAGAAGTCATCCGTTGAAACTCTCAACTACTATTTCGACGGATGTTTCTCATCTGTTGAATATCACTGCACTACTTCAAACTTTAACAATTGTTACAAGTACAGATGATCTAGTAGTTGTACAATCACTCTTAGGACTGAGGGAAGGGAGTGAATTGAGTGAGAGGCTGAGTTGCTCTCAGGCAAAAGGAGAGGAAAAGAGTGAAAATATGCAAGCTATTTCTTCCAGCTTGGAAAAAGTAAGTGAGTGGAGTCCCACCTTAGTAGGTGAAGGTGAAGGTGTGAGGGTGGGGAGCCAAGGGGAGCCTCTGATACAAAAAGAGAGAGAGAAAATGAGAGAAAAGTAGGTACAAAAGAATTGGAAGTGCCCATTATAAATGAGTTAATGGATGTCAATGAGGCTGAAAAGAAACAGCTAATTCAGCAAGAATATCAAGCTGTCTTAGACTCTGTTCCTTATGAGGCTGAGGCATTTACTCACCCTATTTCAACATATCAAGTTTTGGCTGAACAGGACAATGTGGCTGCTGAAAGAATGCTCAATTTGGTGCACACTACAACTTCTATACAAAAGGCCAAGGATGCCATCACAGCCTTGCCACCCAAAGCTGGTGATGATATTGATTATCCATCTAGCGGTTCTGAAGACATATTTGGGGATGAAGATTATGATGAAGGAGAGTTCATGGACATAGGGGAGAAGCAGGCCCTAGCTCAAGGTCAAACACTCCATCTTGGGAGTTTTCCAAAGAATGTGATGAGCAACATTTCAAGTCTACTCTCTTTCATATCATTCAGCAAACTCAGACAGCTCTTCAAGCCATAACCAATGCCAACACCAAGAAACTTCTTCAAGCATATCTCAATTCTCTTCAAATGCACCAAATACAATCTCTTCAACATAATCTGGATGTCACTGCAATCAAAACAGAAATTGATGAAGTCAAGAAGGATGTTTCTGAGAGACTGAATGCTAAGTTTCCCAACACTACCATGCTTGACATCAACAGACAACTAAGGAAAAATATTGATCTAGCCATCAAGGTGGAGTCCTTGGATACAAGACTCAACACCCTGGAAGTATCAATAACTGCAATCCATCTACATCAAGCTCAACAAACTCAACTTCTTCAGAAACTGGTAGCTATACAAACTCCATCCTCCACTCAACTTGATGCTAACAAAAAGGGGGAGAAAGACTCAACTGTTCCAGTTAAACAAGGGGAGCCAACGAGTGAGGGGAGAAAGTGTTAGACATACAAATCAGCAAGGTGATTGTTCCAACAATTACTTTCTCAAAGCCACCAGCCTTGGACAGTATTGATCTAATCAAGTTAGCAGCTGCCAAGTTGGAGTCAAATGAAAAATTCAAACAAATTGATGTAGCAGTTGTTGAGCAAGAGCTGGATGCTCAATGGAAGAAGCTTGGTGAAAACATCAAGGAGAAATTTGGTGAAATTGAGAAGCAAGACAAGGTCTTTTCTCACTGCTCCAATTTGAGACAAATTTCAATCAATAAAATGAGCCTAGGGAACATGGAAAGGGGTCAACCCTCATCTATCAAGTCTCCAAAGGCCAGTGTGATTTTTAAACCAAAAAGGAATTATCCAAAGAATTCAGACAAGAATCCACTGGACCTATCTTATGAAACTCCTAGGAAAAATGAAAAGAAGCTGCTTGGAAGATCTATAGCTTTCTTCAACGACCCCAGAGACTCAGTGCTAAAGAAAAGGATTGTTAAAATCTACAGACATGGTAAACTGATTTGTGTAGTGGCTGGACACCCAAATTTTGCAGAGGCTGAGAAAGAGAAAAAGGTGAGGCTCAAACAACAACAAAAGCAAGCTGCTTTAGATGCCAAGAACCAAGCTAAGAAGCCTACAATCACAGAAGCTGTATTGCCAACTGAGACATCTAAGAATCTGGATGAAGGAAAGAAAGAAGAACCAAAGAAGATAAAAGGAAAATTCAGATACAAGGTCCATGCAAAAAGGAAGATAAATTTCAACGAAGACAAGGAATATTACATGCCAATCCAATCTATAACTTCAAGCCAAACAACCATATCTACAGTAAAGGAGGCTGAATTCAAGGTTGATCCCAACATCACCTTTCATGGTGATCCTATTGTGCCTAAGGATGAACCAATAGACTGGGACAGCTTGCCCCTTCCTGATCTAAACCTTCCTATCTTTAACAAACCAAGAAAGACAAAGAAAATAGTAGTCAAAAAAGTCAAGCCTACCAAACTTCAATCCAAGTCTTTGGTCAAACCCAATCCTGATGTCAACAAAGGAGATCAACTCTACATCTGTGACATCAAGGAATTCTCTGACTTAAATCTCTATCTGGATGAGCTGGAAGAAGTTAGATCTATTGATCCATACAGGCATCTTCCAGAGAGATTAGTCTTCAAGTACAAGGCTGGGAGAGAAATAACATGGCCACTTCACAGAATTCTCAATGAAGGCTATTCAACCTTGGTGGCTGTCTTCTCCTCAATCAAGAAAGACTTTGGATTCAATATTGGTTCCAAGAGAATGGTGACAAACAAGATATAGGAGATAAGGAATAGTTGGAGAGGGCCAAATGCACTCCCAAGGGTACTGACAATCCCCTTTACTGGAAATAGGGTGCATTTGAGGCCATTTTGTATTATGGAGTTCAAGGATGAGAAAAATATCAGAAGATTTTTCAGATTGGAAGATCAGCTAAAGATTGCAAGTAATGAGACTCTGAGAGAGATGCAAGAAAAGCTTGATCAAAAAAATGAGGATGAATCAGAATTCTATAGGAAACTCCAAAATCAAATTGAGAAAAATAATGTGAAGCTGGGAAAGAAGACAAGGCAATCAAGGAAATGATTTAAATTTGCTCAGTCTAGAGGAGCACCTTAAAAATGAACTGTAAGACTCTCTATAAATTTTTCTTTGTAATAATTTTCAATAAATTGCAGCACTTGTAAATTTTGATCTACTTTATCTCATACTGTATTCATAGAGTGTTTTGTTATCATCAAGTTTCTCTTAATTTATGGCTACAATTCCAGTAGACATAAATTGGGGGAGATTGTTAGGAATATGTTGTGTACTTGATGATAACTTGAACAAAACACTTTGTAGATCTTAATTAAGTGATTTTGTAGTTTTCAACGGATGATCATTTCAACATCCGTTGAAAGAGTAGCTTATGTACAATAGGTGTAGTAGCACATTCCTGCATATCCAAATAGCTTAATGTAACAGATGCTGTAGAATGTATAGGACTTGTTAACTACGAGATTGATATGCAAGATAGGCTGGTTAATTGTAAATATCAGATATATTGTAATCTTGTATAAATGAAACGGAGTTAACTTCCAAGAAAACAGTTTCAACGGATGTTTCATAAAGCTCTCAACGGATGATCAACATAAGTCTCAACAGATGATCAAGCTGAGTCTCAACGGATGATCAAGCTGAGTTTTAATAGATGATCAAATTCAAAAGAGCAGTTGATAGTGACTTGACAGTCATATGCGTTGATTGTATGCAAATGGAATATGGCAGCCTAATTCAGGTTTTAGAGAACAAAAGAAGCATTTCCATTTCAATGCTAAACAGAAGATATTCAAAGATGCTGGAAAGAGAAGTGTAGCAGCATGTAATTAGACTAGAAATAGTTTGTCTTATTATCTTGTCTTTTTATCATGTAACTTGGTGATATATAAAAAAAGTTTAGCAAGTTGAATAGTACTCAAGTTAGTAAGCAATATACCATAGAAATAGATAAGGCAAAATCTATAAGGAATTTTTCTGTTCTTGTACTTCAACTTGTAAGCAGCTGTGTACATTTGTAACACAGAGTTCTCTATTCAATATATATCACTGGTGGAAAAGTTCAATCCACCAGAAAATTTTTAAATACTTGAATTTATTTACTTTATGTTTTGATTTCAATATTACTCTCATTCCGCACTTTGGTTAAATCAAACACAATTATATATTTATAGAAGAACATTTCATAAAACTGAAAAGAAGCCAGAATTCCATTCAACTCCCCTTCTGTAATTCTTGTTTGTATTATTTGGGAATAACAATAATCATACTCTTACAAATAATATGTAAGGAGTATAGTTTATAAATTACATGAAATTAAGAATACAAGAACAAAATACCGAAATGAATAGTATTGTGCAAGACATGCTTGTACAATAACAAGACTAAGTCAAATTGACAACCCTAAGATTAAGGTTTTGATAATCTATTTTGTATTATGTATTGTATTTCTTGAGTCTGTAAAAATGGTTAGAAAATTAGACTGGAGGATTTTTCTGTGAACAGATTCAAGTTAAGGAATATACTCTGGAAGAAGATCAAGCAATGTTCATTAGATTACATTCAAGACAGTTACATTCGTCATCTATTTCTGCAGATGTGCTCTTTGATGGAGGGATCAAGCCTTTAAAGCTACTTTCTCGTTCTCAATATCATCAGATTGCAAGTACTTTCCCAAAATCTCCTCATTCACATAAATGAATGCTGACAAGAGCTGTTTTAATGGCATCACGACACAAGAAGAGAGATGATAATGATCATCCATTTTTCACAAAAACAAAGCAAGAACAAGAAGAAACGTCCTATTTGACTCTATTCAAATTGTTATTAAAAGAAAATCCCGTTAAACAAAGCTCAAAAGGCACATTTGAGGTCTAAGCTCAAGTTCAAATTCTTTTAGCAGTTTGAAGTTTACAGAATTCATGGTGTTCCGAGGCTCTTCCACCAAGGACATAGTCAAAAACAAGGACGATTGTGCGTTTACAATGAAATAAGTCAGGGTCGTTGAGAGGAGGCATGTTGATTATCTAGTGTCTTGAATAAGAGGATTAGCGTCATCTGCTGATGAATTACAAGAATCACATGATACCAATTAGCAACCAAGTCGATGGGAAGGAAAATTTTTCAAATTTTAAATCTATATTTTTTTAAACTAAAGTTCAAATTTAACAATGATTTTTTCGTTTGCGAAGTTTCTGTTAGCTTCACCAATTGCGACTGTGCCTGAGGATAGGAATCAGACAAAATAGAAAACTAAAAATTTGAGTGGCACATTTTTTGATGCATGCGTGTATATATATGTAGCTTCTAAAAAATTAATATAAGAATAATTTTCTTTTTCAGCAAAATCGACAAATGTAATAAAGGTTAGAAAATATAAAATGGTAAGTAAGGGGTCATTTGACAAATTTAACTGATTTATATATTAATGATTAATATATTTGAATTATTAATATATTTGAATTATTAATATATGTGAATGATCTTAATCAAATAAAAATATTGTTTGGCAACCAACTTTATTTTTTCTGAATGACATTAATTTTTCAACTTTTGCTACCTATTTAATAAAAATTATATATATATATTCACACTAGACCTAGAAAATCATAAGACACGTTTTTAAATCATAAATAATATGAATTTTGTTATTAACAATAAACAATAAGATTATCCAGTATTTAAAAAAATCAAGTTGTAATCGTTGTGCTATTTGGTAATCGTGCATGAAAAATGTGTTATACAGTTGTTATTGTGTGTTTTTTAATCTATGTTACCTTTACTTTATTTTTTTTTATAAAAAAGAGTAGGGTATTTCAGTTAAATGTTTGTGCACATATGGCCGTATAGTTATAAAAAGGGTTTGTTAGGCACACATTAAGCACTAATTTTTATAAATTTAAAGTGTTTGTTTTGGTGAAATTGATATAAATACAAGGGTCTCATCAATATTTATGATAAAAATACTAATCAAAATTTGACACATTATTGTGTGCCTATGGGCACACCACAAAAAATCCTTTATAAAAAAATAGTCAAAGCATTGAGCAACCAGCAACCTACGTACATTTATGCAGCTGAATTGATCATACACAATTTTAATGAGGAATGAACCATCTATATATTATTCACTCAGCTATTGAAAAGAAGAATCCAAATGAACTGAACCACCTGCATCGCTGAGTTCAGTTCATGAAGAAATCATTAAGAGGCAAACAAATATGGCCCAACTATAAATTATTATCTTGAGCAGAATTAAAAATAATATATTGTACTAACCTTAAAGATTTAATTAAGTCAAAAACATTTAGAAAAAAAATTAATAACGAAAGTATGTAGTAATAATAAAAAAATGTACTTAGTCTAGACTACCGGTGTTAAAAATAAAAACAACTGTGAACGTTGTTTCTTTAGACAATTTGTACAGTAGTGTTATAATATGAATACGTGGAATGACTCTTTACTTTTCACCTTTACCCTCATTTGTAAATATAATTTTTGGCCTTTCACTTCCATTGTAACTTATATCTACTTTGACTATATAAGTTCTCACGGATATAATAGGTTTTACATATGAATAAGAATATGATTTCTTCCCTCTCTAGTATAGCTCTCTCCATTCTCTCTCTGTCTATATCTATATTATATATTACATAATACATTATCAACACGAAACCAGTAAGGGTGCAAAAGCTAGAAAATATCGGCATAACGTGATACATTATATTTTTGATCACTTGATAATATATTATGATAACCTATTATTATTCTCTGTTTATGTTTATATGGTTCTATATAGACTTATATTTTTAATCTCTCTATTTTGAATGTATGCATGTATAATATTTTAATAATGTTGTGAGAGGAAATTGACACAACACTTTTTGGAGGAAATCGCTAAAATAACGGGAAATATGCTGAGATTTAGACCCGATAATAGGCCTATTCGTAATAACTATATACGCCCGACTTGCCGGATCCGGTGGCAAGCAAGGTTATGATTGGACTGAATTTGCAAGGTGTTCAAGATATAATGACTGAATAATTTATATTCAGTCGTAGACATGCTCGAATATCTCCCAGAATGCTTTTACTCGATAATTAGTAGAGAAAAATATGTGTGTAACCCCTCCAAATGGCCTACATATCCTATATATATAGGAATCAAGTCCATATATAGCCTTAGGACTCCCTTCCAATGGGCTAACTATGTTTTTCCCAAGCCCATAACCGCCTCCAATCCTTATCCAGCTATGTTTAGGCTAAATTAAGAGAGTACTAATCCTAATACGCCACTAACCCTTATTTATCTTTAATATCACTGTGTTTATTCATTGAATATATCTATACTCCATATATATATCACATAAATCCATTTATAAGTAGTTGTAGATTGCTAAGAATCGTATTCTTCTTTATGTCCCTTTGTAGAGTTTGTTTCCAACTAAAACTCTACTTCTACAGGCCTCTCACTGTTATCAGAATAGCCCGGTTAAGTACTATTTCCTGAATACCCGGTGTCTTAGCATATTATGGGGATCCTAGGGTATTAGCTAGTCACTAAATGACCTCCTAATTGGCTCTTACTAATACCCCTCTAGACAGGCCTTAACGAACTCTCATACACCCTCACCATACTAATCCATTCGACTCCAATACCCCTACTTTGTCATCCACAAAGTCCAATTCTCCTTAACAACCTATCAAATCTCTCCATGGGCCATAAATTCGGCCAATGGAGGATTTCTAGCACAAAAACTATCCCCTGGTTCCCCATAGTAATTGTATACTTGGGGAACCTATAAGTTTCTCATTACCTATCCAATTCTCATGAGACCCTTTAAAATATACCCTTCGACAGCCTCAAGGAACCTTCCCCAAGAACCCACGAAAATGCCCCTGATAGGAAATGTAAACCACCATTAGTCAACCTTTTTTCAATTCCCTATCATGTCATGGGATTTCGAATATTCTATGTATGATTCTAAACACCCTAGGGTAGGGAATTTTGGGATAATTCCCATTTACCCACTAGGCCCTTACTCCCTAAACCTCATTTTCTGATCGATTGTAAGATGTATACCAGATAATTCCAATGTTCATAATCCCCCTGATCACAAAGTTTAAATTTATATCCTCATTTATCCATATCCCTTTTTAACGTAAAGTCCTTGTGATCTGTAAATCTTGATTTAAAATTCAAAAATACACCAAACCACTCATATACCTACTCACTCTCCTAGGAAATAGGTACCATCAAACCTCTAATATCCACATAATAATTAATATTTTTATTTATGTAACCATTTTACCTATTTCTTTTAATCTCTCCAACTTCATATATATATATAAACCCATACATCCCCCTTAACTTTTTTTTTATCAAACACAACATACAGCACAAGAGAAAGAGAGAAAATCCCCCAAAACCCGTTCGACTTTAATCCCCGAAAAATCAGGAAGAGGTAAGTCTCCGCCCAAGCTCAAAACTCCTTACCAAGCTCTCTCCTTTACGTTTGAAAGGTAAAACCCTTCATCTCCATATCTTTGTGACTCTCTAATTCATATATATACAAAAATGCATATGTATACATGCATATACGCATAAACATACTCACATGTTCACATAGATGGATGAAAGTTTAACTCTTCGCATGATTATCATCAATTTTGTTGCTTACCATTTATCTTGCCTAATTCGATATGCATGCTTGAATCTGTGTAGTTGTTATTCGCTTTGCTGTTTATTTTTTATGCAAGCAAACACTGGCCGGAATTGGCCCTATTTTACGATGACCATCCATCTTCTCTTCTTTTTGTGACATGCATACATCAACGGATCATTTATTGTTTAAATATTTACATATTTGACAATTATGTATGCCATACATCTAGGATCCTAAGTGATTTCATCCAGTCCTCATAACCTAGATTGGTGTTAGACCCGTAAATCTCTCTACCCCCAGACCATTGTCCGAATATGGGTATCCCCTCTTTAGGGTTAAACATCTTTTCTGAATACCTTCACTTTTAAATATATTTGGATACCTTATAGATCCAATTACTCATATCCTAGGAATATACCACGACTGGGACTTAACTAAAAGGTTATCTATTTGTCTTCCCTCTTTTACTGTGTAGAAGCCCCATCCTTTCTTCATGTAAGAAATTTTAGAGTAAATAACTTACTCTATCTTTTCTTTCACAGATGTCTACCTCTGGGGCTTCCATCAATTCTAAGGAATCTGTCACGGGTGGAGATTTCTCTTCACCTGAAAATACCACTTCCAACTCCCTTGTCCCTGTCAATTTATCCAAAGCCTTCTTGTCCTCGGCTTATACTGTCGGTGGTCAAACTCGTTCAAAAGTGAAAGTATTGGACCCTTTAAGAGTCCATATATCCTTAAGGACAAACTACTCCTCAAAATATATTAGCCCTGTGACCCTATCTTCCGCTGATGATAAGGGTAATTCCCACAGTCATAATACCCCCATGGGAAGGGTAGAACTTTTTCTTGACGAGACCGAACCTGATACTGATGACCTTGAAGAGGCTGATGTTAATTCCAGTATAGCCCTAAATTCGTATGATTGCTTAAAGCCCTCCATGACCTTGTTGACTCTTGACAGTCTTTTAGACAAAATAGCCTTAGGTTTTACGTTGGTGGAGCCTCAACGCCATGATAGGTGTCAAAACTTCGATAATCTTCAGTCATACCAGTCCGTTCTTAAAGCAGTGTTATCAACCCAGTTTTTTAAATAGGGGTTATATCTTCCCCCACACCCATTCTTCCTTGAGGTCATAAACTTTTATGGGTTAGCCCCTCATCAGTTAACACCCAATTCATACCGTACAACCACGAGTATGTATATCCTCTATTACCAGGAGTATTCTGAGGCATTTTCAGCTTATGAACTGGGTTATTTTTATATACTGAAACCATCCGGTAGGTCTATTGGATTTTTTTATCTTATTTTGTGGAATGTTCACTATGGCAAGTGTATGACCGGTTGCAAACAGACCATGGCAGGTTGGGCCAATCAGTTCTTGTATTGCTATATTGCCCCATATATTGTACAACTTTTAGTTATACACCGCATATGCCCGTTCAATCTCCTTTGAAAGGTGAGGAGCTATCCAGGGCACTAGGTATTCTAGAGAAATACAAGAATATGAAAACCGGGCTATTTAATAAAGGTTTGGGGTTCCGGGTCCCAGATGCACGTACTTTAATAAAAAGTAATATTTTAATCAAAATATATTGAATAACGATACTATCCAGATTGCACGTATATCGAGATGATAAAATAAAATTTTAATACCCGTAAAACCGACCCGAAATCCTCGCAGATAAATCCGTATTCTGGATCAAAAACGTCCAAACACGAAAAGTGCTCGGAATTACCAAATTAGTCTAGAAATCATTTTTAGGAGATATTTCGGTTTGTAGATTCCCCACACCATTGAAGTTGCGGGTTTTCGAATAATCACAAATAATTAATAACTAATTAGAAAATTATAAAATAATTCCGCAAATCATTTATAACATCATATAACAATCAATATTTTACTTGTATAATATCTAAATAATATATGACTCATTCCGAGAATATTAATAATCAAAATTCACCTTTTTGGCAGGTATAAACCACAATTACGGAAAATCATTCAACAAATAACTTTACAGAAAAATTCACATATATGTACATAATATTCATAAATTACCCCAACTAATTATACGATTAATCCATACATAGCACTTAATCACATAATCATTATACTCACATAACCAATAAATCTGATTTTTTAGAGACAAATATGAAATTTGGTTTAGAAAGAAATTTACACATCGACAACACAATAACCCAAAATTTAAATATAAAATTTTGAAAACTATTTAAACTGGAATAAAATATTAAATTTTATTCCTTTGTTTTTAGGGAAATTACTTTTATAATAATAATCAAATTTTGGAAAGTCTGAGTCATATAGAGGGAGATGATGATATAGATGTAGAGGCTTCTTTTGCCTATTGAGGCTCTTATTAAACACTGTGTGGCTGTTTATTTGTGTTCATTTATGTTTAGAACTTGTAGTTTTTTTATGTATTGAACTAATGTCCTTTTCATTCTTGCATTTTGATTTACTTATCATAAATTCACGTTTGTTAGAGACTTAGTGCCATATATTGAAAATTTCAGAAATTATTGGGATCCAATCCTTACATAAACTTTATAAAACTAAGTTCAAAATAGAAATCATAACTGGAATATAAATCCTAAAAAGTCAAAGCTCATGGTTCTTCTGGGCCTTATTACTGCCTTAATAGATACTAGTAGGTAAGAACTTCAAAAGTCATATATAATAAGTCTTCAGGTTCTGAGTATGCCAAGTCCTTCGTACTTCATCCCCCTCTATAGTTTTCAACTTGTAAGATCTTCTTCCTTGAACGCTTTTAACCTTGTATGGCCCTTCCCAATGTGGGGCGAGTTTTCCTTTATGTCCTACTCCAGAGGCTTCCACCTTCCTTAAGACCAAATCACCTTGCTTGAAGAATCTTTTTTCACCCTTAGAATGTAATAGAAAGAAGCTTTCTTTTGAAATTCCACAATCCTTGCATGTGCTTCATCTCGGACTTCATTTATTAAATCAAGGACTAATCTTTGCCCTTTCTCATTTTCCTCAGCATTGTAGGCTTGGATTTTTGGAGACGAATGTGATATCTCCATTGGAACGACCGCTTTTGCCCCATATGCTAACATAAAGGGTGTTGCTCCTGCTGTGACTCTACATGTGGTTCTGTAAGCCCAAAGTATTGGAAGTATTTCATCTACTCAGTTATTCCCGGACTTCTCAATCCTCTTCTTTAATCCATCTAAGATAATCCGATTTGCCAATTCCGATTTCTCATTGGCTTAAGGGTGGGCTACGGAAGTGAACTGCAGTTCAATCTCATTCTCCTCACAGTACTTCTTGAATTCCTCATTATTGAATTGTGTTCCGTTATCGATTACCAAGATGCGAGGAATTCAATATATGCACATGATATTTTCCCACTGGAATTGTGCAATCTACTTGGTCTTAATTTTGGCCAAAGGCTTGGCCTCGATCTACTTATTGAAGTAGTCAATAGCTACAATCAAGAACTTCTTTTGCATTGTGGCCATAGGAAAGGGCCCGAAAATATCCATTCCCCACATGGCGAAGGGAATGGGAGAATTTATAAAAGTTAGCATCTCAGGAGGCTGTCGAACAAATGGTGCATGCTTATGACAATGATCAAACTTTTTCAGTCTTTGGCATCACCTATCATTTATGGCCAGTAAAAGCCCAAACGAGTTATCTTGTGCGCAAGGGCCCTGCCCCCAAGTGTTGTCCACAAATACCTTCATGTACCTCTTCAAGGGCCAATCACGCCTCGTCGGACCTAAGGCACCTAAAGTAAGGAACCATATAAGATCTATTGTATAGGATTCTATCGATCAAAGAATATCTTAGTGCTCGCATAACCAACTTTCGCACTTTTGTCACATCATTTGAGAGCCATCCAGTTTAGATATGGGCCTTAATGGGATCTATCCATGATCCCCCAAGCCCTATGGGGGCAACAAGCTTAACATCAATGCTTCATGTTTTCAAAACACGAAAATACACGCTCCTGGAACCTTTTTCCACCTCTGAGGAGGCAAATTTGGACAACGCGTCGGCCTTAACATTTTCTTCTCTCGGAACATGCTCCACATGGCACTCGTCGAATTGAGTCATCACAGATCTCACAAGGCGTACATACTTCGCTATGGTTTCCTCCCTTGCTTCGAACTCTCCCTTAACCTGGGATACTACAAGTTTCGAATTCCCAGAAACTTTCAAGTTTTTGACTCTCAATGTCCCAGCTAGGCCTAGTCCAGCGATCAGACCTTTGTACTCAGCCTCATTATTCGTGGTAGGAAAATCTAACTTCATAGCATATTCAATTAGGAAGACGTCGGGGCTTTATAAAACTAGCCTTTCTCCACTTGAATTCATTTTTGATGCCCCATCAAAAATAGAGTACCCGGAATTCTTTTTCCTCAATTTGATCTTCTTCATTCTCCTCTTTGCCTTTCATGTCTTGAAGTGTAGTATCTCCCTGCCCCCCGACTTCTTAGTTGGCAATGGTACATTCAATCACAAAGTTAGCCAAGGCCTGGGATTTATCGTTGTTCGTGGCTTATACTTAATTTTAAATTCCCCCAGCTTTATGGCCCATTTGATCAACATTCCTTGAGGTTGGTTTATATTGTGAATGATGTTCCTTAAAGGCCGGTTTGTTAGTACCTCGATCTTATGATCTTGGAATTAAGGACACAACTTCCTTGAGGCCATAACCAAGGCTAAAGAGAACTTTTCTATAGTCAAATAATTCAGCTCAACCCCATATAGAATCTTGTTGACATAATATATGGGCTTCTGGACTTTAAGATCCTCTTTCACCAAAATGGCACTCAGGGCATTTTCAGAAACAACCAAATATAAGTACAGAGTTTCATCCAAGACTGGCTTAGTCAACATAAGGGCTTGAACCATGTATTTCTTCAACTTTTCGAATGTCATCTGACTTTATCAGTCCATACAAAGTCTTTAAATTTATTCAAAGCTTTGAAGAATGGCAAGCACTTGTCCCCGGACTTAGAGATGAAATGTACCAAAGCTACAACCCTTCTGGTAACTTTCTGAACATCCTTTACTGAACGTGGAGGTTCCATGTCTAAGATGGCCTTTATCTTGTCTAGATTGGCCTCAATTCCCCTCTTAGAAACCATGAATCCTAAAAAAATTTCATAACCTACTCTGAAAGCACACTTGGCAGGATTCAACATCATTTTGTGATATCTTAAGACCTGAAAAACTTCCCTCAAGTGGGTTACATGATCTATCTTCTCAAGACTCTTGACTAACACGCATCTACATAAACCTACATGGGTTTTTTAATAAGATCCTTAAAAATCTTGTTCACCAATATTTGGTATGCAGCTCCTGCATTCTTGAGACTAAATATCATAACGAAGTAACAAAAAACACCAAAGTCAGTGATAAATAATACCTTGGGGATGTCATCCTTATACATCTTGATCCGATTGTATCCGTTAAATCCATCCATAAAACTAAACATCTTGTGCCTCGAGGTAGTGTCTATCAGAGTGTCCATCCTTGGGAGAGGGAAACAATCCTGTAGGCATCCAACATTCAAATCAGTGAAATCAACACACATTATCCACTTTCCATTAGTCCTGTTTACCATTACATGATTCTCTAACCATTCTAGAAACTGTATCTCTTCAATGAAACAAGCCTCTAAGAGGTTCTCAACTCCTTGCTTGATAGCTTCCTGCCTTTCAGGGGAAAGACTCTTTTTCTTTTGCTTTACGGTCTTTCGATTTGGATCCACGTTCAACTTATGGGTGATCAAATCGGGGTCTATATCGTGTATATCTGCTACCGACCAAGAAAATATATTATTATTCTCTTGCAAGAACCTTATTAACCTTCCTCTAAGGGGCTCTTAGAATGATGCTCCAACAAAAGTTACTTTCTCGGAATCTTCGGGAGCCAAATGGATTGGTATCAAGTCTTTTGCTGGTTTTCCTTGTTTTTCATCATTCTCACGAATATTCAAATCTTCAATGGGCAAGACCTACCCCCCCGGCTCCATCTGCCCTCAGCGAGGCTACATAACAGTTTCTCGCCATCTTCTGGTCTCCTCTTTCTTCTCCTATTCCGTCTCTGGTTGGAAACTTGATCACGAAATGGTAGGATGAGGGGACTTCCTTGAAGGTATGTATACATGTCATTTCAATGATCACATTATATGTCGACCCAGCCTTAATCACCACAAAGTTCAACATCTGCATTGTCTGCCTTGGCTCCTGCCCCATCGTGAGAGGTAGTTTAATTATCCTTTCAATCGGACATTCAACTCCAATGAAACCATATATCGGCATATCAGTCAGGTTTAATTGAGAATTATTGTATCCCATCCTTATGAAGGTATCATAGAGTAAGATTTATACTGAAACTCCATTGTCTACAAGAAATCTCTTTACCGGTTTGTTTCCTATGATAGGTGTTATAACTAGGGGATCGTTATGGGGAAACTTGACCCCTTCCAAGTCGAAATTATCGAATGTCATTTCTACTCTTCTCTTATCCCTCTTCGGAGCTTCCCCAACTATGTGCATGATTTTTCTAGCATAGGTTTTCCTTGAGTTTTTAGATGAATCAACTGCAGTCGATCCTACGAAGATTGTATTTATTAGTGGTTCTCGGGATTGGGGATTTCCCCCTGATCATCTTGATCCCTCTTACGGTCATCAAAATTCCTTCTTTCACTATTAGTTCTTTCTCCTCTTTCATCTCCAGTATACTTATTCAGTTTTCCTTTTCGAATAATGAATTTAACTTCGTCTTTCAATTACCTGCACTCATCGGTGTCGTGTCCAGCATCCTTGTGAAATTGGAAATATTTGCTTTTATCCAGCTTGGTAGGATTAGCCTTCAAGGGCTTAGGCCAACGAACATATCTATCTCTCTCAATTTCCATCAAAATTTGGCTCCTAGGAGCATTCAGTCTAGCATACTCAGTAAACTTTTGCCCAGGTCCCCCCTTCTTGGGTGGTGAATCATCTTCTTTGTCAACCCTATGATACTTGTCCTTTGCATTATATTCTTGGTCTGTTTTCCGCTTCTTGCCTCCAGGGGCTCATTGTTCACCGCTGTTTTCTTCATGCTTTCTTCAACTTGGATTATTTCCCAGCTCTACTTTGGAGTTGCAGCATGTTTTTCGGTGGTCGTTTGGACAAAGACATCTTGAAGAACTTATTTATGGTTTCTTGTTGTAACGTTATCATAGCTATCTTGTCATCAAGATCTAGGACCTTCGGGCTTCCTTTGTGAAATGATTCAGATAGTCCCTAAGGGACTCCTTTTCTCCCTGCACAATACTCATGACAGATGCAGAGCTTTTTTCATGCACCTTTCCGATGATGAACTGCTTGATGAAGGCTTGGCTTAATTCTCTAAAGGATCCAATTGAATTTGGTGGCAAACGGTTGTACCACCTTTGGGTCATCCCTGATAGGGTTTGAGGAAAAGCCCGACATTTTATTGCATCATTTACGGGTTGCAGCAATAGTGCGTTAGAGAAGGTTCTGACATGATTAGCTGGATCCCTCGTTACATCAAAGGCTTTTATAGTCGGCATCTTAAACTTCCTTGTGATATGGGTATCCATTATTTATGCCGTAAAAGGCAGGGTTGGATCGTCGGGGTCTCCAAGGGGGAGCAATTCAAACGAGTTTTCCCAAGGAATATCCATTGATCTTTTCCTAGGAGTTTCCTCCAAATCGATGACTTGGGCAGTTCCTCTAACCCGATTGGCCCCTGTTGACTGCCTAGCATGACTCCTCTCCATATCCCTTCTTAGCCTTAGGATTTCTGCCTCATGGACACGTATCCTTTCCTTGAAAGTCTGGGATACCACTCCCTAAACTTCTTGAAGTTCGGGTTACCTTCCCCCAACGGGCTCACGGTGCCTACCTTCAACGGGCTCTTTATCCTTTCTCCTCCTTCTATGATGGGCATCTTCATCAGTTGACTCTCCACTCTCCTCAGTTGTATAGGGTCATGATACATCTCTTTCATTGTTGATTGATTGTAGACCTCTAAGATAATTAGGGTCGTCCCAAGGCTGGATCGAGGGTAGGGGTGGCCTACTCCCTCCATCCTCCGAGTAGATTGGAATCCCTTACGTGGGATTTACGGGAAAATGATGCACTATGGTTGACATCTCCAAGCCCGTAGATTAAGTTCCCAAAGGAGCATTCTGATTCGAGTTTTGAGGATTCTCCCCCAAAGGTGGGGGTGACTGTGATTCAGATTGGGGATTCAAAGGATCCGTTGTCCCTTGGGAGTAAGTTGCGTGAGGGGGAATCTCAATGGTGGATGAAATTTTCTGGGTAGTCCCATCCGGTGTTCCTTCAGGGATGTTATTTTAGCTCCGTGTGTTCACCATGGTTGTTGTTGTTTTCCCACAGCGGAGCCAACTGTTATGGGTAAAAAACTAGGGTGTATTTAATGCTGTATTTAAGGCTAGGGTTCGTGAGCTCAAAGCTCTAAATGACTGCTCTCGTGTTTTGTGACTAAATATGCCTTCACAAGATGCCTACGTACCTTGTTGTATGCTAAAGATCAAGCCAAAAAACGTAGTTCTGATTTATGGGGTGAGGCCCCTTATATAGGTAATGGGATGTCTTAAATTGGATTAGGCTTATGAGACTTGGTGGGAAAGTCTCAGATTTAGAATTTAAATATCTGCTTGCATTGACATTTGACACTAAGTGTTGTATGACTAATCAATTACAATTTTAACACAACAAATACACGAAATTTTTTTGATCACATTTCTAACAGACAAACAAATAAAATAATTATGAACAAATCAACATTTCATACATATTTAGAGAATGCTCGTGCATCACACTGGCTAAAGATTGTGTTATGTATAAGTAACCGACCTCCAAGATATCTTGTTATTATTTCTCTATCATCCATAGTGAGTTATGTATCATTCTATTTTTCAAGTATTTGTTTTTCTTTGAAATGTATGGTAGAAAATGAACACGGACACATGTACAAATTTTGGATTATAGCCTTAATCAAATATATGATCATATTGGTTTATATTGGTGTTTGGATGCATCCTTACACGTCACAACTTGAAAGAATGATATCAACTGAAGCAGATAATCTTAGTAGTGTTTTGTATCAAATTCAATTGAAACCAGAAGGAGTTTAGCATGTTCAAAACTATATATTTGTTAACATTGAAAGAGGGATGTGAAAAATTACTAAAGTCAAGAATAAATATTTAAATAACAATCAAAAATAAAATTATAAGCGTACAAACTACTATATTCTGCAGTATTTCAAACAAACACAAACACTTATATAACAAACCCCATGGATCACCTTTAGTAGTGGACAACAATAAATACCACAAACATTTCTACAACAACCCCATGAATCGCCATGAGCAGTGGACAACAAGAATGACCACTTTCGGCCTCTATTATTTCAGCTTAAAGTCAGATTTCCAAGAACACGTTCAACCCAAGTATCACCACATTCCAAAATTAAGTCATTTACACAAACAAATACGTCTTCAAACCACCGGGCAACTGTTAGGGCAAAACACGCACTAATAATTCATGCAAGTATACGTGTTCGCAAGCAATATAGAATCTTTTCTAGTTCGTTCCCACAGAGATTAGCGTGGTTAACTATGTAATTTATGCACCTATGCACCGATCATATGGTTATTATCCAATGCTAAGACGATAACAATTTTGGGTTGTTTTACTACGAATTAAACTAATGATTATAACTAAGAGAGTAAAGATTGTTGTATATTATATGAGACAAACATGGGATTCTAACTTCATTAAATACTACATTCAATAGCCTTTTTGTTCTTAACCTTAGCATGCAATGGTGATGACACTAATCAGATAACACGAAACTGTTAATCGCCAACTTTCGTTGCACGAATAATATACTACTAGATATCCACAAAAGAGATAGATGCTGAATAGACACCAATTATATTGAGACCCTATATGTCTATAGAATTTGACATAATAATGGTTCAAAGCACAAGTTATCTATCATGATTACAGAGGGCAAGTAAGATGGGAAAAATTACCTACGAATCATGCATAACAATAACACATGAACCTATGCTAGCATGGCAAGTTATAAATCCTTAAATTCACTGTCGCTTCATTAAGAATTAACACGCTATCTTACAAGTTCGCGACTCTTATAAGATGAATAAGCACAACCAATACTAGGTTATCATACAATCACCACACACTAAGGCATACAAACAATTTAACTAAGGAAATCCATAAATAAATCCGCTAGAACCCCACGATAACGATTAGCCCATAATCGGATTCATCATCAACATGGGTTCCGATGAAAGCATGGTGTAATAAACGTAGTCTTTATAACAAATTAACAAATCCAAGTACGAAACAAGAGTAAAGGTTCACAAGTAAGAAAACTAGCATCCCAGTTACAACTTAGAACAAAGATTCACAAGTAAAAACAAGATCTTCGTCTTCATTGAATCCGTGCTAAAATGGTCTTCTTACGGCTCTCCTTGTGCTCTGGTACATCTCTCTCATGAAAACGTCCTTATTTGAATATATATAGCAGCCCCAAACAATCTGGAAGTCTCCCCACTTAGAATCGAATTAGAATCAGGATTCTTTATTTCCTCACCGGCGCGGCCGCGCGCTATCACAGTGCGGGAGCGCAGCCTCTCTGGAATCCCGGCACGGGCGCGCGCTATCAATGCGCGGGCGCGCCGTCCTTCTGGGAAAAACTCAGATTTCGTCTTCGTCTTGCTGCTTCGAGCCGGCTTTCCACGAGTTTTTATTCCAACACCATATGGACACCAAATTAGCACCAAAACAATGCTAATTTACCTGATTACCTAGATAATGCCTGAAATGCAAAAACACTAGAAAATACATTAAAACGCTTAACATCTTGAGTACAAATGCATCAATTCAAAGCTTATTAGAGCATAATAAAGTGTCATAAATGCCACTCAATATACCCCCAAACTTGAATCGATGCTTGTCCTCAAGCATAAACAGACTCAAAGAACAAGAAACAAAAATGCATGAATGCAACTATATGAATGCAACGATCCCAATAGAATAACTTTACCACTCAACAAGCAACATATCAACAAATGCAGTTGCTCGCATAAAGATAAATCAAATCATATAAACCAACTTACAAAGTAGAGACGTGCGTGTGTGCAAATGCTTATAGATATACTATCGCAACTAGATCAATAATCATGACTCACTACTCATCAAGACAATCACAAGGATATAAATAAATAAAAAGCTAGACTCAAAAAAACTTATAACACTTCAATTCTTATATTGGAGTTTTATACAGATTCATGCTTTTATTCAAAATAAAACAACACATGTATGCTTATTTGATCGTGCCATGAGTGAGGTCCACAAAAGACTTATACAATAGTACCCATGTAGCGAGCGTTAGGTTAGCAGATACTATAAAAGCCTTAGGTCACTAGGCACAAAGTCCCCTAAGAACTTAATAACTCGAGTACTAAAGAGCCCACTCGTGATCAATTATACATAACACTTATTTTTTCTTTTCTTTTCTTTTTTTCCTTTCCTTTCTTTTCTCTTTTTTTTTCTTTTCTTTTTTTTTTGGTTTCTGAACGAGTGTGTTTCGCTCCATCTCGTTCAACCCTAGACTACTCATACAAATATGAGCCGGCTACTAGTCATTTGATACCTAGCCACAACAACTAGCAATGGAATCCAATTTTTTCCAATTTCTAAAATTCCATGTTATTTTATTATTAAGAGAAAATTCTAAATTTTAAATATAAATAAGCGATTAAACCTCGTCAAACAAACAAACCATGATCATAATCTAGCACTTAAGCAATCTATCAGACTTAGTGAAATACAATTGTCTCTAGCATGCAAATCAACTTAATATGACTTAACATCTCTAAACACGACATCACTACACTAGCATCAATATCACAAGTCAACTGGAAAAATTATCTAAGGGATCATGTTATAATACAAATTCATGAACTATATGAACAAACTAACATAAAAACTACCAAAAATAAAAAAAACTACATGACAAAATATGCAAACTATATGAACTAAACTATCATGAATATGCAAACTATATGCGACTCACACAAACATATTCCTTCAACTACTACCCCCAAATTTAAAATTTTCACTGTCCTCGGTGAAGCTGAATAGACATCAATTATATTGAGACCCTATATGTCTATAGAATTTGACAACATAATGGTTTAAAGCACAAGTTATCTATCATGATTACACATGGCAAGTAAGATGGGTAAAATTACCTACGAATCATTCATAACAATAACACATGAACCTATGCTAGCATGGAAAGTTCTAAATTCTTAAATTCACGATCACTTCAATAAGAATTAACACGCTATCTTATAAATTCGCGACTCTTATAAGACGAATAAGGACAACCAATACTAGGTTATCATACAATCACTACACACTAAGGCATACAAATAATTTAACTAAAGAAATCAATAAATAAATCTGCTAGAACCCCACGATAACAATTAGCCCATAATCGGACACATCATCAACGTGGGTTCCGATAAAAGCATGGTGTAATAAACGTAGTTTTTATAATAAATTAACAAAACCAAGTATGAAATAAGAGTAAAGGTTCACAAGTAAGAAAACTAGCATCCCAGTTACAACTTAGAACAAAGATTCACACGTAAAAACAAGATCTTCTTCGTCTTCGTTTAATCCGTGCTAAAACGGTCTTCTTACTGCACTCCTTGCGCTCTGGTACGTCTCTCTCATAAAAACGTCCTTGTTTGAATATATATAGCAGCCCTAAACAATCTGGAAGTCTCTCCACTTAGAATCGAATTAGAATCAGGATTCTTTATTTCCGTACCGGCGCGGGCGCGCTGCCTCTCTGGAATCCCGGCGCGGCCGCGCGCTTTCACAGCGCGGGCGCGCCATCCTCCTGGGAAGAACTCAGATTTCTTCTTTTTCTTGCTGCTTCGAGTCGGCTTTTGACGAGCTTTTATTCCAAAACCACCTGGACACCAAATTAGCACCAAAACAATGCTAATTCACCTGATTACCTAGATAATGTCTGAAATGCAAAAATACTATAAAACACATTAAAACACTTAACATCTTGAGTACAAATGCATCAATTCAAAGCTTATTAGAGCATAATAAAGTGACATAAATGCCACTCAACAGCAACGACATACATATGTTGTGAATAATTGCAATTAAAATAAATACTCGCAACAACATTGTAACCACACCATAATACTCATGCTCATATATACAAATAAATATATATCATTTATTCAACAGACAACGATATAGATATATTGTTAATATTTATAATTGAAATATAAAATATAGAATCTGCTCGTGGAATACACGAGCTATAAAGCTAATTTATATTAAAACTTCGAACTTATCTGAAGAATAGAATACATACATATATACTAATTCGAACATAAGCTAAGCAGAGAGGGAATCGCCGGAAACAACTGGTCGGAGAACTCACCAGAAGGCGAGAAACCGGGAAGAGCCGAAGAAATAGAGAGGAGGAAGAAACGGGAGGGAGAGAGAAGAAAGATTAGAGAGAGAGGTGGGATATAGAGAGAGAGAGATGATCGAGAAAGAGAGCAGAGAGAAAGTTCGAGATACAGCCGAGAGAGACAATGAACAAAAAGGGGGGTTTTTTATTTTTTTTATTTTTTTTTGTTTGACAGCTGCTGTAAAAAAGAAAACAACAAGTGCCCCCTGCTGAATTATAAAATCGACACATAGTGTTTAAGATAAATACGAAGGTTTTGTGACCCGATTTTTCTAGAAATTCAAAATTAACGGACCGAGGTGCAGATAAAACAATTTCAGAAAATTACAAAAATAGTCGTAAAATGTTATAAATATCCTGAAGTTAATTAAAACGTAAATTTCGTAATTTTAAAATAATTTCTGAAACATAATTTATACCCGCTTTCAACAATTAAATGAATCAACGCGCGGGTGATATTAATCCCAAAATTTTCCAAAATAATTTTAAAATTCTCAGTATATTATAAACTTCATAAAATATGTGTTTCGTAATTTTTGAAAAATCCTGGAATTAAAATTTTACAAATAAATGCAATCAGAAAATCATTTAAGGATAAATAATTAATGAAATATTGATTTCTCAATTTTATAAAATCCTAAAAATAATTACTGAAATTATAAAATCATAAAAACAATTTTAGATACAATCCAAATATTTATGAAATAAAAACTGCAATAAAATCACTTTTAAAAGCGAAACAAAATCACACAACTCAATAATTAATTACATAATTCAACCCTATACACCAATAAATCACACATAAATAATAAGACAACACACTGCTGTCAAAACCGATACACACATTTACCTAATTAATTATTCAACAATTACTCCTTTAAAATAATACAAAATATACGAGTCGTTATACATTCAACTTATCAGTTTATAAGTTATAAATTCGACTTATAAGTTGGATCAACACACACTTCTCGATAAATAATTACTGGCTTTAAATCGGATAAGTCACTTATAAGTAATAAGCTAAATGGACCCTACTCCACTGGTCAACTTATTATACTAGAAGCCTAGAACACGATTTTTATTATACTAGGGGTCTGTTTTGTTATCACTAAAATAGGTGGCTTATTGACTTATAAGCTCGTAAGTACTTATCGACGAGTGTTTGTCGATCCAACTTATAAGTTGGATTTACAACTTAAAGTTGATAACTTAAATGTTAGTAACGATCTAGTTTTTTTTAACTTATTTTGATTTTTGCTTTTTTATTAATTTTAATTTTAAAATATATATATTTATAAATGTTATTTAAATTTAAAATTCATAAATTAAGATAGTTGTATTTAAAAATTATTTATTTTTATTTATTTAAATAAAAAAGTCTAACATATAAATAAATTATCTAAACACTTATATAACTTATGAGTTATCATGTATTTATCAATATATTTATCAAGTAACCTATACATTTTAAATAATAAATTATTTATTATAAGATTTTTCAAACGGGTACCAGATTCTTTGATGTTCCCTAGCACAGGCATCTTATATAGGCTTATCCAACACAAAATTGCAGAATTCAATGATTAAGGTTGAAGTACTATTTTTTCAGTGATGCTCCCTTAGGTTGTTCATTTCCCTTGGATACCATTCGGTTACAGTGTTTTAAAAATCGGCCGATTAATTGGTTAATCGGCGGGTCCCGTCTCGATTAATCGTTAATCGGGTCAAAGTACGATTTTTTGAAAAGTTGGTCAAAAGTCGGGCAGTTCGGAAAAAATCGGCCGAATCGGGTCAAAAATCGGCCGAATCGGTCAAAGTTTGAAATTAATAAAAAAAACTGAAAAATATAAAGTTTTTTTAAATAATCATTAATATTTAACATTTAATAATTAATATTAATAATAATATATTAACATATTGACTCTTTTACACATGATAACTATCGTATATTATTATATCCCTAAATCCTATATATAAATCCCTAATGAATTATTCTTAAATCTCAATACTCAACTTGCTTGCTCGACATATTCAAAATTTTGAGGTATTCTAAATTTATTCAATAATTATCACTTAAATATCAAGTAGGTAGTAATTTAAAATCTTAAGATTCGAATTTGTACGTATTAATTTCTAATCATCAAGTAATATTAGTGAGTAGTTAGTAGTAATTAATTAATATAAATTACTTAAATATCAATTATGGACTAATGATAGTAGTTTTTTTTATAAATCTTACTATTAAAACATCAATACTGAATTAATGATATGTGATTTTATTTTTATAAATCTTATAAAAGGTTAATGACATTTAAATATTTAAATAGAATTATTTTTTATTATTTATTAAATAAATTTCTTCTGATTAATGCTCTGATTAATTAATCCGATTATCCGATTAATCACTGAAAAGTCCCTCCACTAAATAATTGCGATTCCCACTTTTTAGAACATGTGTGATGCATAATAATTATTTGTGAATCAGACCTTTTTGCTTTTTGTTATACCCAAAATTTGGCATTGGACTGACTCGGGCCAAATGCGGATTAAGTACAGTCAAAACCGGTATTGCATTGTAAAAGGTAAGGACGCGTCCAGGCACAAAGAACGCGCCTACATTTGAAAATATGTTTTATGGTCTGGTGATAGCGATGCTTGGGAGTGCATGATTAGGGAGGCCGCGCCCAAGGGTTGTGGACGCGTCAACCGTGGTGAAAGTACTTGGCAAATGTGGTTATTTGGCAATGAAAGCTGGAGGACGCGCCCGTCCCTATTAGGACGCGTCTTGTCGTCGTGACATGTTGTAGGAAACAGTTGTTGAAGAAACAATGCTAGTTTATAAATGTGAGGACGCGCTCAGAGTCTTAGGACGCGTCTCGTGCTTGGTCTATGTATTCTCAATGGTGATTTCATGAAAAAACTTGCATGAAGAGGAGCGGTGGAGATTATTTTTACTAATGTATTTGTTACAGGTACTCTTTGAAGAATTCCCTTCTTGAGACGGTCAAGGAGGGGGATGTCCGTGAAAAGCTTGAAGGCCTCCAGGGGTATGCCTGATGATTGAAGGCATCCTCCTGTATTCAACGAGTGTCCTCATTGGGGATGCGGGGTTAACTTTGGTGTGTGTTTTGGGAACTCTGTTCTTGTATTCAATGGGTGCCTCATTGGAGAACTTTGGAGTCATCCTGCACTTTGCACCCAAGAGCTTGGGATCACCTGTCCTGTTATCTGGTGGGTTATCCTCATTTGGGGGACAGGGATGCGTCCGGCACTTGGGGTGAACGGTGGCTATACCTGCGACCGTAGATCAAGGGATATAGCTGTAGCGGGGTGTTATCCTTGCGCAGGGAGATGCACTATCCGTGAAGTCCTGCGATTACGGACGAGCCTTGGGCCTTCACGGTTGAGCCTCATAATTGGACATTCCTAAAGCTAGCGGAAGACGGACTTTGGATGGGTTTCTACCGGGCTTAGGAATAAAAAGTCTAAGCCCATTAGATTTCTTGTTCCACAAGAACTACGTCAGGCTTGATCCCTATATAAAGGGTACGTAGGCACATTGAGGGGGTAAGAAGTTGAGAGCTGATAAGAGATCCACCACTTACTCTGATCAATCTCAGCCTAAAATAACCACAAACCACCACACACCGCTTGATTTTCCGGCAAAAAACCACCATCGTAGATCTTGATTCCGGCGACGAACCTCAAACTTTGTTGATACCAAATTCCTCCGTCAATAAATTGGCGCTAGATGGAGGGGTTGCTGATTAAGATCATAATCTTGGGAGGAAAAGATGTCTTACAATCATGATGGAAGTTCTTATGATGGAAGTGACAGCAGATCTGAAGGAGAAGGAGAGGAAGGCTACGCTCATCACGAACCCTACGTGCCCAGAAACATGGCAGATCCACCGAGAGCTCTAGACGTGGGAGGGACACCTCCAGTTCTCATTAGCAACGCTGATATCTTGGAGCAGTTGTACCGCATGGGGGATACTCTTAATAGTTTTCACTCAAGGCTGAATATAGTGGAGCATCGCAGAACAAGGAGAGGTCGTCGTTTTCCTCGTCGCGGCCACGCCGTGGGGAAGGCGCCCGTAGTTGATGGAGATGCTCAGGCTAGCGGGGAAAACCCGCGGATCACTCCGCAGCGCTTAGAATATTCTGATGATGTAGAACCTATTGTGGAGCTTGTTGATGAGGACACTGACGGTAGGGAAAGGCCTCGACCTTAAAAAGAAGGCTTGGCATTAGGTTGGAGGATGATGATTTGAGAATGCTGCTGGTAGAATGGCAAAAGGAAGGAAACGCTGGAGAAGCGAGGCCCCGTGACGTAACGTGTGCGCCCCCTACATACCAATGGGATCATAGGGTGCGGCACCGCGAACACGAGCATGCCCCTCCGCGAGGAAGATTCAGGAATTATTACCGAGGCTATCAAAGGAATGGGCGAGGAAGGATGAGATACCCACATGGACGGGCACCCTATAATGGTAGGAGAGATGGCGCGCTCTCCACTGAAGAAGCTCCTGTTGTTGTTCCTGTAGCTTCCCACAGTGCTACGGGCAATGGTTCCAGGATGCGTCCTCATAACCGGGACGGCGTGCGAATTCAAGAGAAGTTGCAAAATGAGGAAGTACCACGACGCGGCCCGGAGGAACCCCGCGTGCGGGACAATGTTCAAAATTGAGATGGTAACATACCGCAGCCGCAGCCTCAGGGCGAGGGGCGGCAAGATCCACCGCTATACCCGGGGGTAATCAAGGGGAACCGCAACAAGTCGCGGAGCAACCCCAACAGCCTAATGTTCAAACTATTCCTGGAGTAGGGACGTTTAATGTGAACGATCTTAAGAGGTTGCTCAACCATCTTGAAGGAGGAAGAGTAACAGCGACTACACAAGCTCCTTCTTCTTTTGCTGATGTTGAGATGGATGTATATTGTTAGGTCACACACACTGTAGAAGGGGGTTGAATACAGTGTTTACTACAATCAAATCGAATATAAGAACTCAAGTAACAGAACACAAATTTTATTCAACACAATAAACTCTGTTACAAAGAACTGTCATCTCTCAGTGATGAACAAATTATCACGAGAGCTGCTAGGGTTACAATGAATAATAAACTCGATTAAGATAACATATATAGTGTAAACCCTATGCCTGTATTTATATACTACACAGTTACAAGATAATCTTCTAATTGATATCGATTACAATTCTGCTTTCTAATATATATCAATCAGTTATCTTTTCTTCCAAGTATTCTATTCCTCATAGAATTCTTCTCCATGCTTATCTCTTCTTATGTTTGTCTTGATCTTCTTTCCTCTCAATCAACCGCCTTCCTTATCTGAACGTCTCCTTAAGTCCTGATATTATCTCCTGATAACTTAAGTTCTGACAACTTAAGTTCTGATATCTTAAGTCCCGACTTTAGTATAAGTACTGATTTCCAGTTAAGTACTGATTTGTCTTGTTAAGTAAGATCTGAAAACTAAACACAAATCATATTAGACATGACATCACAAATATATCTAACAATCTCCCCCAACTTGTAAATTAGCATAATATACAAGTTTAATAGATATTTGATGATGTCAAAAACATTAAGTACAAATGCATGAGAATTTGACTAGATAACTACAACTTACAGTCCTTGTAGCTTTACCATCCTTAAGGTCTGATAACAGCTTCAGTCTGTACATCCTTCAGAATTTAAGCAGTTGTAGATCTTTGACTTGGCTTCAATTTCTGATCTCTTTGATATGAGGAGTTGTTCTGAGATAGTTCTTCAACAAACATCTCTCCGCATATTCAAGTGCATTGACCATCCTCCTTTTAGCATTCTTCAATTCAACTGTATCTTCACCAGTTTGAAAGATAGCAGCCCTGAGATCATTTATTTTAGCTTTCCTTATATCCTGATCTAGTCTGATGATATAGGCTTTATCAAACTCAAGATTAAATTCAAGTCCCTTAATACCAGAAAATGTAGTGATGATTTTAGCAGTATTAGGCTTCATTTCAACAATTTCTCCACTGTGAGATATGTACTTGGGACAGTATGGGCTGTCAGACTTTACAGAGTAAAACTTCTTCTGTCTTTGAATATTTGATTTTAAACAACCTGCAGCACCATCTGTTGATCTGTTTTTCACTTGAAGTAGAAATAGAACATGTTCCAGTTCTTTAAAATACTTCAATGAAATTGCATTCTCCCTGATCTGGAATACCCCCCCATATGTCATAAAGTATAACATGATGTCTTTTTTCAAAACAGAATGGTAAACCATTTGTACATATTCAAGTTGATTCAATCTCTCAGAAGTTGATCCTACACCCGGTTCACTTAAGGAAGTTGGATCATTGGTAGTATTGCTTACTCTCTTCTCTTTTAAACTACCCAATCCAGATTTGTCTCTTGCTTCCTTTCCTGTAACAACTCTTGCTTCAAAACCACTTGATATAGTCTTTAAAGGTTGAGTCTGTTGAGCTTTGGTGAATCCTGGTAGTAGCATCTTTAAAGGTTTAACACGAGCAATGTCAGAGGTTTCCTTTTCCTTATCTTCTGATATCAAGCCAACTTGAGTTATGTCAGAGGTTGCTTATTTCACTATCATATCAGAACTTACTACATCTTGACTCTGAACAACTTGAGCCATGTCAGAGGTTGGTTGAGAAATCTTCTTTTTTATCAGAGTAAGACTAGCATCTTCTTCATCAATTATTTCTTCATCCATGACTGGCACATATACCTTTTCAGGTTCATCAACTTTTATTTTTCCCTTGGATCTTGGATCTACCTCCACTTGTGATTTGGCTTTGGTTGCCTCAGAATTTATCCTTTCTTTTATCTCAATGCCCTTAGGCATTGAAAGTTTCTTTTCAATAACAGAAGCTTTAGATTTGGAGTTGACTCTTTCTGCTTTAAGTCTAGCTTCTTCTTTCTTTAGACTTTCAAAGTCCATTCTAAGATTTTCTTTAAAAAATAATGTCTTTGAAATCTCTTCATCAAGTTCCAGATGTTCAGTAGAACTTATCCTTTTACCAATATCAGAACTTATTCTTCTCCCAGTATCAGAACTTGTTCTTTGACTTCTAGTTCCAGCTTTGCTTGATGAAAAACCTTTGCCTTGACCATGACCTCTACCCATTCCAGAGTTTCCCTGGTCATCATTTCCATCATCCTTACCCTTCAGTGATTAAGTAGATTTGCATTTGGACTTAATTACTTTCTCCCCCTTTTTGGCATCAGCAGGTAAAAGAAGAGAGACAAGAAATTCCACTGAGGATTGGATCTCATTGAGTGGAGTTTGTTGAGAAACTTGATTCTTTAGAATTTCAGAAATTTGATCTTGTTGCTTCTCCCGAGTCTTTTCAATATACCCAATTCTGTCAAAGGCTGGCTTGAAAATCTGTTCTTTTCCAATTTTATATTCATATCTTGCTGGATCAAAGATTCTTGAATTTTATTCACCTTGTCATGAGTTATTGAGTGTTGACCTTGAAGGTGCCTAGTACTCATTACAGTAACTCTCAGCGGTGTCTTGAAATCATCATTTATCAGCATTTCATCAGCTTTGGCAAGGTGATCAGCAAGAATTTTTTTCAGTAGGAACAAAACTAACTGAGTTCCATTCCTTAGTCCACTTCTTTCCTTTAGGAGTTTCACTCCAAGGTACTGGTGCATCCTCCCTAACAAACTTCTTGATCAAATCAGCTTTGCATGGAGCTTGTTGAGGTGCATGTCCTGATGGACCAGCTGCATCAGCATCTACATTTGCAGCAGCTTCACCAGTAAGTTCAGTATTATCAGCATCAGAACTTACAAAGCCTGCAGTATCAGCATCCTCTGATAGAATAACAGTATGTGAGGCTATAGAGGCTTCAACATCATCCTCTAAATTCTAATCTGCAACTAAGTTCTGATCAACAGCTAAATCTTGATGCCCACTAAAATCTGATTTTCATCATCCAGATTCAGAATTGGTGTGGTTGGAATATCTTTATTGAAATCAGCATCTAGAATTGGTGGTGGTGGAGTGAGTTGAGTTGGTGGAGCTTCCAAGTACAGAACCTCAGGCACAATCAAGTTATGAATATCAATTTCAGCACTTGTACCTGGGTCTTCAGTATGTACTAGATCAATTATAGGAGACACGGGAGGTGTAGACACTGTCTCTGGAATATCCTCATGTTCTTGAATAGGAGACTTGTGAGCTGATTCAGCAGTAGGAAGTAATTCAATTACTATAGGTTCTGTTGGGATCAAAGATTCCTGACCCCCTTCCTTAGCTGCTTCCTCCAGAACTTCTTCAGAATGAGATGATTCACTTACAGCCCTCCTGGCTCTTTGTTTTTTAAGTCTCTTTGCAGAATTAAAGACTTTGGGAGCTTCATCATCGGAATTTAGCTTTCTAAGCCTTTTTAGGGGCCTAGAACTCCCAGTTTCAGTATCTTTCTGAGAAGAGATCTTCTCAGCTTCTACAACAACAGGTTTTGATAATGGAACCTGTTCCTCATTGTCTGACTTATCTCTCAGAACAATTCTCCTTCTCTTCTGTTGAGACTGAGGTACTATCTTAGTCCTCTTGGGTTTGGAAGATGAAGGCTTTACAGGATGTGCTGAAGGTTGAGGTTGAGATGACTGTGATGGTTTGAAATATGTCCTGATAGATGGTTGAGTTGGTTGAGGTTGAGAAGTTTGAGGTGTCTGTGTAGTTGTGGTATGTTCTGATGGCTGTTGTGTTGGCTGTGATGTGTTGGTGGGTTGAACATCAGGGTAAATAGATGTGTATGTTTGTGGATCAGCATTTACCAAGATTTGTTTTACTGACTGAGGAATCTGTAAGGGTCTCTGTACTTGTTTCTTAATGTCAGCATTTAACAAATCATTAAAAGCCCTTTTTCAAGCTTAAAGCGTGGAATTAAAGTACTGGCTAGTTGGGGTTCATCAGCACAATAAAAAGTATATATCAGCTGACAGAATCTAGCAAAGTATACTACATTCCTATCATCTGTCATCATATCCCCTATGAAACCTAGCACAACACTTGCAAAATCAAAATAAGTTTGATGAATAAGGGCATACCCGATTTGTTGACTTATGATGGGAATAGCATCAAAGTTGGAGCACTTGTTGGCGAATGCCTTAGTGATACAATCAAAGAAAAAGCTCCATTCCTTTCTGATATTTGCTCTTTTTAGTTGACCCAGCTTTCCCAAACTTTTCTCATAGCCCAGACTGGCCATAAGCTGCTGTAAGACAGGAACCTCCACTGTTGAGAATGTGCAACCTTCAGGTAAGTGGAGAGCTTTACGAACTGCTCTAGGAGTAACCACATGCTCGACATCTCCTGATGTGAAAACAATGCTTGGAGTACCAGTAGCACCACCATCATCAAATAACCCAGTTCGCCAAAATGTCAGCACTTGTTTGCTTGAAATAGATTGGGGTTGGGTCAAAGCATACCCAATCTCTCTATTGGCTAATAAATCTTGCACAAAGTGCAGATCTGATGAAGCTTCAGCCTTATTCAAGATTGCAGCATAGTTATTTGGTACAAACTTGGCTCCATCAACAATTAAATCCTTGGGCGCCATCAGAAATAAGTGAGAAGTTAGAGTGCCTGTAAGGTGTTTGAGAAAATGTCTTTAAAAAAACCGTCAGAAAATGTGAGAGAGAATAAGAAAAGAGAGAGAGTAGAATAAAAATAAAAATAAAAGATTTGAAAATCTTTTATCTCTTTTACTTAGACACCCCACGTGACAGCAGTTAATAAGAAGTGGAACAGACCTTTACACCGGTCAGGCATGCAGCAGTTAAGGGAAAAGTTAATGGGCACGGTTAATAAGTAATAATTACATTGCACGTTCAGTTTTAAAAAAAACTGTTCCCACTAAACAAATGATTATTACTGCTTTAACTCACATGAACCAATATTCTAGGAAAATATGACCGTTCAAGTAATGACAAAAAATAGACCAAGTAAATAAATACTGCCACGTCAGCATCAGAACTTGATTATTATCAGGATTTAAAAGTCATCAGAATATGGCTCCTTAACTCAAAAAGTGAATGTTTATTCATGTTATTCTTCACACAAATACTGATATGGGTACATCAGAATTTAATCATCAGAACTTCCATCAGAACTTGTCCTCAGAATTTATGCAACTGACACTTAGACTGTTCATCTGAAACAACATTTATCACCACAATAATTTTCATCATTCATATGGAGTGTATGTGTGTGCAATAAGCTAAATATCATACAAAGAGAAAAGTCTGATTCACTTCAGTACATCTTAGAAATAAGGCATAACTAAGAACTTTGCTCAAAATCTGTCATTATTCTGAAGTCTACTATAGAATGAGTTCATGCATGAGTCCACCTCAACTGTTTTGTGCTCATTTTATGCATCTTTTGAAATTCCTTTTTACAGTGGCTTCTCAGTGTAAGTGAGTCACAACTGCTTATCAGAATTTATGCTGTTATCAGAGTATTTCCCCAGTAATCAGAGAATGTGAAAAGTCACCAAGAAAATTTTATTTTGCTTTTCTAATGCATATTATTTAATACCAACAATGCACTTGGGTCTTCCCTTCCACGTATATTTTTCTTTAGATTTCAAAGGAGTACCTGATATTTCTTTTCTTTTCTTTTTCTTTTGATAAGTGAGGCTTATCAGCACTTAGTACATCCATTAGATTTACTAACATCAGAACTTAACAGATAAGAAGCACTATTCTAGTTTTTAACTTAGTAATAAGATACACAAAGTAAACTTTAACCAAGCTCAATATCAGAATTTGCTTGTGTTAAAAGATTTCCACATAAATAATTACTTCAAACATGGGATTATTATATTAAAGACTACTAGGTCAGCATCTAGCACAGTTATCCTCATTGGATTGAATAGTCACAGAAACATTCATATCACTATCAGAGTTTAGAAATTCACATCAGACAACAATCAGCACTTAGAAAATTTCAATTTAAGCACAGAATACACAAAGATAGTAATATCTGTAAATACTGATTATAAAGTCTGATATATCAGAACATAAACTAAGCAGATTTAGAGAAAGAATCTGAAACCATTCCAAGTTCATTTACCAATCTTGTAAAAGTAGCTTCACATAGTGGTTTTGTGAAGATATCTGCTAGTTGTTGATCTGTTGTAATAAAATATAATTACAATGTACCTTCATCCACATGTTCCCTTATGAAGTGGTACTTTATGATGATGTGATTTTGAGTGTTGAACTGAATTACCTATCATAGCAATAGCACTTTGATTATCACAGTAAATAGGAATTTTAGAATATGTTAACCCATAATCCAGTAACTGATTCTTCATCCAAAGAATCTGTGCACAACAGCTTTCTGCAACAATGTACTCTGCTTCTGCAGTTGATGTGAAAATTGACTTTTGTTTCTTGCTAAACCAAGAAACCAATCTGCCTCCAAGAAATTGGCAGCTTCCACTTTTGCTTTTCCTGTCAATTTTGCATCCTGCAAAATCTGCATCTAAGTAACCTATTAGCTTAAAGTCTGATTCTCTAGGATACCACAATCCCAGATCAGCTGTACCCTTAAGGTACTTGAAAATTCTTTTCACAGCTGTTAAGTGAGGTTCTCTTGGATCTGCTTGAAATCTTGCACAAAGACAGGTAGCATACATGATATCAGGTCTACTTACAGTTAGATAGAGTAGTGAGTCAATCATACCTTTGTAATCAGTAATATCTACTGATGTACCAGTATCCTTATCCAATTTTATTGCAGTGGCCATAGGAGTGGATGCACTTGAACAAACTTGCATTCCAAATTTCTTCAACAAATTTATGGTGTACTTAGATTGACAAATAAAAGTTCTTTCTTCATTCTGCTTGACTTGAAGGCCCAGAAAATAGCAAAGTTCTCCCATCATACTCATTTGATATCTTGACTGCATTAGCTTGTCAAACCTTTTACAAAGTCTGTCATTTGTAGAACCAAAAATGATATCATCAACATATATCTGCACCAAAAGTAAGTCCTTTCCATGGTTGAGATAAAACAATATTTTGTCAATAGTCCCTCTGTTAAATCCACTTTCCAGAAGAAACTGAGCTAATGTCTCATACCATGCTCTAGGAGCTTGCTTAAGGCCATAAAGTGCTTTATCAAGTCTGTAGACATGTTGAGGAAATTTTGAATCTACAAAACCTGGAGGTTGTTCAACATATACTTCTTCTTCCAATTCTCCATTAAGAAAAGAACTTTTTACATCCATTTGAAAGACTGTAAACTTTTTGTGAGCAGCATAAGCCAAAAATATCCTTATGGCTTCCAATCTAGCAACTGGTGCAAATATTTCATCATAATCAATTCCCTCCTGTTGAGAATATCCTTTTGCAACCAGCCTTGCTTTATTCCTTGTAATTATGCCATCACTATCAGTTTTGTTTTTTGAACACCCACTTTGTACCAACAACAGATGTGTTCTTTGGTCTTGGCACTAGGGTCCAGACTTTATTTCTTTCAAATTCATTTAACTCTTCCTGCATTGCTTGCACCCAATCAGCATCTTGAAGAGCTTCTTCCACTTTCTTTGGTTCAGTCTGAGAAAGAAAAGAGTGATAGAGAGATTCATTTGATGTTGTTATTCTAGTTCTTATACCTGCTTCAAGATCTCCAATAATCAAGTCAGGTGTATGTGCTTTAGTCCACTTCCTTGCAGATGGAAGGTTATCTCTAGAACTGGATGCTCCCCCATGATCCATGCTGTCTCCATCAATATTTTCTGATGCTCCCCTTGAAATTATGCTCTCTGAGTTGGATCCTTCAGAATTTGAGTTTCCAGAATTATCATAACTTGATTTCCAGAATTATCAGAACTTGGCTCATCAGAACTTGATGAATCAGTACTTGAAGAGCCTGTTCTAGATTCTGATGCTTCTTGATATGTGGTTGGATCTTCTATATGCTCCCCCTGCACAGGTGCATTTTCCTTTGGCATAGTCACCACAGTTTCAATAACATCAGAGTTTAACCCATCAGAGTTTAACCCATCAAAGTTTTTAGTATCAGGATTTAGACTGTCAGGATTTAGACTATCAGGATTTACAGAATTGGAATTTAAAACTTCATTCTCAAATCTCAGCTGATCATGATCATTAAAATCTTCAAGTCCAATAATCTTCTTATCATCAAAAGAGACATTGATAGATTCCATGACAACCCTTGTTCTTAAATTGTAGACTCTGAAGGCTTTTGTGGAAAGTGGATATCCAACAAAAATTCCTTCATCAGCTTTTAGATCAAATTTGGATAGCTGTTCAGGATGAGTCTTAAGAACAAAACACTTGCATCCAAATACATGAAAATACTTCAGATTTGGCTTCTTTTTCTTTACCATCTCATATGGTCTCTTTCCATGCTTGTTGATAAGTGTTGCATTCTGAGTAAAACAAGCATCTGCACAGCTTCAGCCCAAAAGTATGTTGGTAAATTTGTTTCATCAAGCATAGTTCGTGCAGCTTCAATAAGAGTTCTATTCTTTCTTTCAACAACTCCATTTTGCTGTGGAGTTCCAGAAGCAGAGAATTCCTGCTTGATTCCTTGGTCTTTGCAGAACTCTTCCATAATCAAATTCTTGAACTCAGTGCCATTATCACTTCTTATGATTTTCACAGAGTCTTTGACCTATTTATCCAGTTGTTTGACATGATCAATCAAGATAGATGCAGTTTCACTTTTTGTGTGCAAGAAATACACCCATGTGTATCTGGTGAACTCATCCTCTATGACCATTACATATTTCTTCTTTGCAATAGACATGACATTTACTGGACCAAATAGATCAACATGTAGTAGGTGATAAGGCTCAAGAATTGAAGATTCAGTCTTGCTCTTGAATGAAGATTTTCTTTATTTTGCCTTTTGACATGAATCACAAAGGCCATCAGGAGCAAATACTGATTTTGGCAGTCCTCTCACAAGATCTTTATTGACTAGTTCATTTATATTGTTGAAATTTAAATGAGAGAGTTTCTTGTGCCAATTCCAGCTTTCTTCAATTGATGCTCTACTTAACAGACAGATTGCAGAACCATCAGTACTTGTTAAAAGCTTGGATTCATAAATGTTAACATGCATGTAACCTTTTAGAACAACTTTGCCTGTAAATTTGCTTAGAACTTCACAGTGTTCTTCAAAGAAATCCACATGATAACCTCTGTCACAGATTTGACTAACACTCAGCAAATTTTGTTTAAGTCCTGAGACCAGAGCTACTTTTTCAATGATGACATTCCCAAGATTGATATTGCCATATCCCAGAGCTTTTCCCATATTTCCATCTCCATAAGAAACACCTGGGCCAGCTTTCTCCACAAAGTCTGATAGCAGGGCTTTAATTCCAGTCATATGTCCTGAACATCCACTGTCCAGAACTAGAATGTTTTTACTGTTGCCCTGCAATCACAAAGACCACTAATGGTTAGTTTTAAGGACCCAGACTTGCTTGGATCCTTTGGCCTTATTAAATTTGTTAACATTTGCAGCGGATTTAGCATCAGAGTTTATGTTAACAGTTTTCTTATCATAATTTACAATATCAGACTTTGCATCAGAACTTACACTAGAAGGAATAATGCTAACTTTCTTTAAAGAAGGTTTTATTTGATAATAATCATAGTACAAACTATGATATTCCTTACAAGTATAAATGGAATGCCATAAACTACCACAATGAAAACAAGGATTTTGTGGCTTATATCTAACAGACTGACTCTTAACTCCCGATTTTGAAGGTAATGAGTTTATGTTCTTATCCTTCCTACAAAAAGAAGCCGGATGGTTAGAATTTCCATAATTATAACATTTCTTTCTAGGAGCATTAGGAACAGGCTTATAATCATTGCTTTTATTCACACCTTTCTTTCCATTCCTTTTTTTCTAGGTAGCTTTACCTTGTTTACATTCTTAACAATTTTCAGCTTATGCTTAAGCTGCTTCTTTGTCATTAAGCCTATGTTAACTTCAGTTGGCTTATCCTGTTTTGGTTTTTCAGAAGTTAATTTCTCTTTAACTTCTGATTTATCAATATCAGACTTTACAGCTACAAATTTAACAGGATTTACCTTTGGCTTTTGTTTAACAACTATAGGCTCAATTTCTACAGTTCCTTTATCATTCTTATCATCTACATAACCTAAGCCCTCTTTCCAGTTTTCACTACTTAACAAATTCTGAGTTGTTCTGCCAGAGTTAGTCCAGGTCCTGATAATCTCTCTTTCCTTTTCTAACTCAGTTTTTAGAGATTCATTCATTTTAAGCACTTCATCTCTAACATAGAAAGCATCATCTCTATCTTTCTGAGTTTAATGGAACATAACTAACTCTTTTTCTAAAAATCATTCCTCTTTTTATAAGCAAGATTTTTAGAAGTTAATCTTTCACATGTTAAAGTTTGATCTCTATCACTAATGAACATGGTTTTAAGATATCTTCTCAACTCAGTAATATCATCAGTATAAAAAGCATAAGTTATTTGACGTACCTTTAACTCGGCAGCTTCAGAGCTGCTATCAGCAGTTGCCATCAAGGCATAGTTCACCTCACTCTCAGAATCTGAAGTGTCTGTCCAGCTTTTCTTCTTTGTGACAAGAGCTTTTCCTTTGTCACTCTTCACTTTCTTGCAATCAGGAGATATGTGGCCTTTCTCACCACAGTTGTAGCATTTGACATTTGAGTAATCTCCTCTGTCAGACTTTCCTCATTTGACTTCAGATTTTCTGAAACCTTTCTTATCAGAACTTGCACATTTCCTGGAAAATTTCTTTCCCCTTCTGAATTTCATGTATGCTATCTTTGTGATACCTTTCACCATAAGAGCACACAGCTTCATCATCTCTTCATCAGGGTCCATCTCAGATAGACTTTCAGTTTCTGAATCCTCATCACTATCAGGACTTGATGACTCAATATCAGACTTTGTGATGAGAGCCTTTCCTTTACCTTTCTTTGAGACAGCCACTTTAGGGGATTCCTCCTCAGCCTTAAGAGCAACTGTTCTTGATTTTCTCCCATGCCTCTTTCTTCTTTGATCCATCTCAAGTTCATGAGTCTTGAGCGTACTATAAATTTCATCAAGAGTAGTTTCATCAAGAGCATAGTTGTCTCTTATAATTGTGGCATTCAAATCCCAACTTCCAGGAAGAGCTAAAAGGAATTTGAGATTAGTATCTTCATGATCATATTCCTTATCCACCAGTGACAGATCATTCAAGAGTTTGACAAATCTATCATATAAACCAGTCAATGACTCATAAGGTTTTGAGTCAAAGTGCTCATACTCTTGAGTGAGTATAGTCCTCCTATTCTTCTTAATTTAATCAGTTCCCTGGCATCTTGTCTCCAAGGCATCCAATATCTAATTTGCAGTCTTGCAGTTAATTACCATGTTTGACATGACATTATCAATGGCACTGTACAGCAAATGTCTTACCTTTGCATCCTTTGCAATAGATGAGATATCTTCAGCTGTATATTCACTCTTCTCCTTTGGTGTAGTCTGTGATTGGCTTATGTGGTCCTTCATTGATTCTGTCAAGGTATTCTGGATCTGTAGCTTCTAGAAACATAGAAATCCTCACCTTCCATATGGGATACTCAGAAGGTTTCAGTATGGGAACCCTAATAATCTCATATCGATTATGGATTTAAGTCTTTGGAGTTTCGTCAGTCTTGGTGGGCTTGGTTGGAGTTTATGCTTCTTCAGACATGATTGTTTTTGGATCTTTACTGTATGTATGTTAACAGATTGCTCTGATACCACTTGTTAGGTCACACACTGTAGAAGGGGGTTGAATACAGTGTTTACTACAATCAAATCGAATATAAGAACTCAAGTAACAGAACACGGATTTTATTCAACATAATAAACTCTGTTACAAAGAACTGTCCTATCTCAGTGATGAAAAAATTATCACGAGAGCTGCTAGGGTTACAATGAATAATAAACTCGATTAAGATAACACATATAGTGTAAACCCTATGCCTGTGTTTATATACTACACATTTACATGATAATCTTATAATTGAAATCGAATACAATTCTGCTTCCTAATATATATCAATCAGTTATCTTTTCTTCCAAGTATTATATTCCTCATAGAATTCTTCTCCATGCATATCTCTTCTTATGTTTGTCTTGATCTTCTTTCCTTTCAATCAGCCGCCTTCCTTATCTGAACGTCTCCTTAATCCTGATATTATCTCCTGATAAAATATCTCCTGATAACCTAAGTTCTGACAACTTAAGTTCTGATATCTTGAGTCCTGACTTCAGTATAAATACTGATTTCCAGTTAAGTAATGATTTGTCCTGTTAAGTAAGATCTAAAAACTAAACATAAATCATATTAGACATTACATCACAAATATATCTAACATATATCAAGTACCTGATTTGGCTATATGTCGTCTCCTGACGGCCACCTTTAGAGAAGGCGCTCAGCAGTGGTTCCAGAAACTTGGTCCAGGTGTGATCACATCCTGGGAACAGATGAAAACCTTGTTTTTAACTCAGTTTCAAGCTGCAGTAAAGTATACACCGCCAGTTACCACACTGGCCAATGTGAAACAGAAAGAGGGGGAAAGCTTGACCTCATACTTTAAAAGGTTCAATGCAGAGTCTACTTTGGTAAGGGGTGCAACTGATGAAACACTGAAAATACTTCTTATAGCTGGTCTGCATGTGGGAACAGATTTCTGGAAGCATCTGCAAGGGAAGGACCAGGTGTCATTGGACGATGTACTCGCGCAGGCGGAATCATTCAAAGCGATTGAGCAGTCGCTTGTAGAAACAAAAAAGAACGATAACACCCACAACTTCAAGGGGTGAGACAAGAGAAGAGATAGGTCTGTGAGCCCGGATTATCGATGGAATGCCAGGAGCCCTAATAGGGTGAACACCGTGAACACGCGGAGAGAATGGAGCCCGCCATCGAATTATGAAAGGAGAGTAAGCAACTACACTCCATTGGCAGCGTCCATTGATCATATCTTCGAGGTAAATAAGGATAGAGGAATCTTCAAGAAACTAGACCGTCTGACCTCATGGCAGAGTAGAGATAAGAACTGGTATTGTGATTACCATGAGTCTACCGGCCACGACACCCATGAATGTCGTCACCAGAAAGATGAAATTGAAGAGTTGATCAAGGCGGGATACCTGGGAGAATGGATTGACAAGGTGAAATGACGCAGGGGGAATGATGACAAGGGAAAAGATGAAAGGCAACCCCCGCGAGAAGAAGACGCTGAAAAGAAAGTGGAGGTTAAGTTCCAAAGAGCTGGTAGTATCAGGGCAATTTTTGAAGGATACCCCTTTGTCAGTGACAGTAATCGGGTGTTGGAAAGAAATGCAAGAGAAGCACGACACCCGCCACTCACCAACATTCATAGTTTGGAAGATAGAGCTCCAAAAATATTTAAAGGGGAGTCAGCTGATATTATGTTCAAGGAGAGAGAGTCAAGATGGGTACATCATCCCCATAACGATGCACTAGTAATAACTATGCTTATCGGGGCAATGAACGTACATCGGGCCTTCTTGGACAATGGGAGCTCTGCGAACATCCTGTATTACAACACGTACAAAAAATTGGTTTTCCCTGATAGCGATATGTATTTTGAAGATGCACACGTCTATGGCTTTACTGGAGAAGGAGTAAGAGTTATGGGTTCAGTTAGGCTTCCCGTTATACTTGGGGAAGGAGCTTTGTCTGTCACTCAAATGATAGATTTTAAAGTGCTGGATCAGGATTCTGCGCACACCGTGTTGGTGGGCAGACCTTGGTTATGGGCGTTCAGAGTGATAACCTCGATACATCATTTGATGATAAAGTTCTCAACGCCTAACGGAGTAGGCAGTCTGAGGGGGTCGCAATATGAGTCACGCGACTGCTATCACAAGGCTGTTAAGGAATTCCGCAGGGGAAGATACGAGGGAAAGGGTCTTCCATTAGAGGGCGCAGAGGATATTCATACAAAACCAAGTGGAGAGGTTCATGCCCACTATTTCGTAGAAGGCCCGGAGGAGGAAGAAACTCGTACCACCGGGACCCCTGTTTTGACGTTAGGGAATGTTTCGAGGATCCGTAGTGTGGAAGAAGTTGTGGTGAACCATATAGAAGAAATCATGCAGAAGGAGGTTAACGGAGAAAAGTTGGAAGGAAGAAGTGAGATTTTGCAAAGTCTCGAAAATAACTTCAAGGTGGATGCTCCTCAAAAAGAGGATGCGCCCTTGAAGAGGAAAAAATGAATTGAGGTTTATGCTCCCCAGAATGAGGATGCACCCTCCACACCTGCGTTGCACAAAACCATGCCTTATCCTAGTGTAGATGCACCCACTCATGGGGACGCGCCCTCGAATAAAAAAATGGGCGTGGAGGACCCCCGTGACTTTGATTTTGATTTGGATCCCAGGATCCCTATGCCCGCCGAAAAGACGGGGTCGGCCGAAGACACAATATCTGTTCCGGTCGACAAAGATGACTCGAGCAAGGTTTTGAAAGTGAAATCCCAGTTAGGTGATGAAATGAGGGAAAATCTTACCCGCTTCTTGATTGCAAATCTCGATGTCTTCGCATGGAGTTATTCAGACATGGTGGGAATTGACCTAGGAGTAATGTGTCACCGGTTGAATATCTTCCCAAATTATACGGGCATACGCCAAAAACGTCACCCAGTGAGCGGGGAAAGGGCGATAGCATTAAAAGAAGAAGTAGACCGATTGTCGGAGGTGGGGCTAATCAAAGAATCTTACTACCCCGAATGGCTTGCAAATCCAGTGCTCGTAAAAAAGCCGAACGGGAAGTAGAGGATGTGTGTGGATTTCACAGATCTCAACAAGGCATGTCCAAAGGATAGTTTCCCGCTCCCATGAATTGATCAGTTGGTTGACGCGATGGCAGGGAATGCCTTGCTAAGTTTCATGGATGCATATTCGGGTTACAATCAGATCCCCATGTATGGTCCCGATCAAGAGCATACATCTTTCATCACCGACAGGGGGCTATACTGCTACATAGGAATGCCGTTTGGATTGATTAACGCTGGCACAACCTATCAGCGGTTGGTGAATATGATGTTCAAAACTAGATTGGGAGAATCATGGAGGTGTATGTGGATGATATGTTGGTAAAATCCAAGGAGGCGAATGACCATATCAAACACTTGATGGAAATGTTTAACATTTTAAGGAGGTTTCGCATGAAGTTGAACCCACAAAAGTGTGTATTCGGCGTGGAGTCGGGTAAGTTTCTCGGGTTCATCGTCAACCATCGGGGAATCGAGGCCAATCCCGCAAAGATTAAGGCATTGCTGGATATGAAATCACCCACCAATGTGAAACAGGTGCAAAGTTTAATTGGGAGGATTGCTGCGCTGAATCGATTTATTTCCAAATCTTCTGACAGATGCAAGGAATTCTTTAAGGCAATTAATTTGGAAGGGAAAGACTTCGTATGGACACCAGAATGCGAAGAGGCGTTCAGAAGGATCAAGGAAAAACTGGGAAACCCTCCCATATTGTCAAAACCGTTAGATGAAGAATCTCTAATTTTGTACCTTGCGGTGTCGGAATATTCAATCAGCGTTGTTCTGGTAAGGGAGGAAGATGGGCAACAGTCACCAGTGTATTATGTGAGCAAGCGATTACATGACGCTGAGACTCGCTACACAAGCATGGAGAAACTGGTTTATGCCTTGATCCTCGCATCAAGGAAGTTACGGCCGTACTTCCAGGCCCATAGGATTGAAGTCTGCACGACATATCCACTACGGCAAGTCCTACACAAGCCAGAATCATCGGGGAGGATATTGAAATGGGCCGTAGAATTGGGACAGTTTGACTTGGAATACATGCCCTGTACAGCAATTAAAGGACAAGCCTTAGCCGATTTTTTGTTGGAATTCGATTCTGCGGTTGATGATAAGGCTTTGGTGGTGTTGCAGCCCCCTCGTAATGAAGAATCTTTAGAAGAGTTCCCACATCCCTGGTGGATCTTACATGTAGATAGGGCAGTTAACAATGGAGGAGCAGGTGCAGGCATAGTACTCGTGTCTCCAGAAGGTCATCACCTAATGAGCGCAATTCATTTCAATTTTTATGCAACAAATAATGATGCGGAGTATAAAGCATTGATTAATGACCTAAAGATCGCTTTGGAAATGGGGGTTTCAAGCTCGAGGACCGCGGACAGAATTGTATTTGAGATGCACGCAACGCCTGATTGAAAAGTTCAGAGAAGTTAGGCTGGAATATGTACCGCGGGAGAAGAACAGCAATGCGGATGCCCTGGCCAAAATGGGGTTGCAGCAGGAAGCTATGCTACTGGGATCCATACCTTTAGAGATTCAGGAAATTCCTAGCATCCCAGAGATAGAGGCCATGCAAGTAGATGAGGCTCCCAAGGAAACATGGATGACGCCCCTCCTTGCCAACATTCACAAGGGAACACTCCCCGAGGATAAGTTTAAGGCTCGTCGACTCCACTACCATGCTGCGAGGTATGTGGTGTATGATGAAGTTCTGTATAAGAGAGGCTTTAATCAACCACTGCTCAGATGTGTTGATAAAGAAGAAGGAAATTACATTTTGAGGGAGGTGCATGAAGGAATTTGTGGTAATCACTTGGGGGGTAACTCGTGAGCGATGAAAGTTTTGCGCCAAGGATATTATTGGCCTACGATGAAAGAAGATGCGGCGAATTTTGTCAGAGCATGCGATCGCTGCCAATGCTTTGCGAATACTCATCTATGCCAGTGACGCTCTTAACATCTATGGTAAGCCTGTGGCCATTTGCCATGTGGGGAATAGATCTTATTGGCGAGCTCCCCAAGGATAAAGGGGATGTCAAGTATGTGGTAGTCGCGGTTGATTATTTTACTAAGTGGGAAGAGGCTATGCCATTGGCTACTATAACCGCAAAGAAAATCAGAGATTTTGTCTTCAACTCCATCGTGTGCAGGTTTGGGATCCCTTACAAGCTTGTATCTGACAACGGAAAGCAATTTGACAGCAAGGAGTTGCGATAACTTTGTGAGGATTTAAAAATTAAGAAGGAGTTTGCAGCGGTCTATCAACCTCAAAGCAATGGGCATACAGAAGTTGTGAATAAAATAATAAAGCATACCCTCAAAGCCAAGTTGGAAGAGCGCAAAGGAAATTGGCCTGAAGAACTCCCAAAAGTGATGTGGTCCTACAACACTACTCCACGATCTACTACGGGAGAAACTTCATTTATGCTTACTTACGGCTATGAAGTTATGGTCCCCGTGGAAGTTGGTTCGGGATCGCTTCGCAGAGATCGTTACACGGAGGGGGATGCAGAGGTTAATCAAAGGCTTCATTTAGATCTCTTGGAAGAAACAAGGGAAAATTCTCAGCTGAGGCTTGTAGCATATCAGCAACGTGCCGCAAGGTATTATAACAAGAAGGTAAAGGGACAATTGCTGAAGGTGGGAGATTTGGTGCGTAGGAAGGTGATGCCCAACACGAAGAACCCCCAACATGGAGTGTTTGGAGCTAATTGGGAAGGACCATACAAGATAAAGGCCATCTTGTGGAAAGGGACTTATCACCTTGAGGATATGTAAGGGAAGTTGGTTCCACGAGCGTGGAACGCGGAACATCTCCGAAAGTATTATCAGTAAGACACGGCTTGGGCCCCTTACGTACCCCTTTTATTATATATTTAAGGCTATGCCCAGATTATAGACTAGAATTAAATAAATTCCTCCTAGCCTAGGGGGGTAGTGCATGTATTACTTACCTTAGAACTAGTTGAAGGATCATTTTTTTGAATAAATTCCCCACAGAGCATAGTAGCCGTGGGACTGGTGCACTTCTTACACCAGAGCGCATTATTTATGAAAACTTTGAGAAAATTCCAAAAGTTATTTGCTTGTTAATATGACTAGTTGCATGACGCGTCCTAGCTATAGGGTGCGCCCTGAGTAATAGTTCTATACAGATGTTAATTGAAGCAGTGGCTGTCAAAAGGAACAACAAAACTCAAGTAAAAATTGAACTAAGACGCGTACTATTTCCAAGGACGCGCCCAAGTTATCTTGGTTGATGCTCTTTCTGTTTTAAGTTTCTTTAATTTTGATAAAACCTAACTAAAAGGGAAGACACGTCCTTATTAAGGACGCATCCAGACTGAGGGATTAAATATATCTTTAAAATAAAGGGTAGACGCGTCAAGATAGTAGGACGCGCCCCTCATGCTTTATGCCTTTTTCTAAAAAGTACAAGTGTAGCATGATATCATAATATCCTATCTGGATGATTTAAGGACGTGCCCAGTTAAAGAGGGCACACCCTTCAAGGACATCTACTTAATAGATGATGGTAAAAACACAACAAGATTCCAAAGGAGACGCGTCCTAATAGTAGGACGCGCCCTTATCTATGACAAGGCAAAGTTAAGAAAATAAAATGATATGCATAAAAGTAATGAAAAAGAAATATCATAAAAAGTGCAGGCAAAAGGAGTTCAAAAGTAATCATTACAATTTGCAAGGCTTCAAGGGGCCCGCACCCTTAAAATAGTTCAGGTAAAAACTCCATGAATAAACATAAGACGCGTCCTAGGCAGGAGGCGCGTCCTGAGGCTTGTCTTGGTTGTCTGCAGGAGAAGGTTAAGTCTGAAGCGGAGAAGGAGCAGGGGACGCGTCCTCTTCCTCCAAGCCCAGAAAAATCCTTTTGCTCTTAATGGAATCTGCAGCCCTGACTCTGAAGTCATTTACCCATGTCTGGGTGTCTGCATCAAACTTAGAAAAAGAATACTCTGGGTCATTTACAATAAACCCAGAGCACCATTCTTCGAACCCAGCTGCGAAGCCATTTTGATAGACTAGCTTTTTCTCCTCTTTCTACCCATGCAGTCTGTCATCATTTAGAGTGTCGAGCTCCAGCTACATGGTGGAATTTAGTGTGATAACACTCTTCATAGTTTTCTCCATAGAGGAGACATTACCTTCCAACACAGTTTTCTCTGCCTCAAGACGCGTCTTGTCCTCCTGCAGGCGCCTGATCTCGGCGTCCTTTTCTTGGGTGAGCAGATTGATGTACTTCTCTAAGGATTTGATCTTGTCTTCAGCCTGGCTCTTTGCAGTGTCAGTGGTAGCAAGACGCGCCCTGAGTCTAGCAGCCATATTGGCACTTTGTCTGGAGTGCAAATGAAGCTCAGTTGCAACCCTCACCATGGCCTCTTCTGTTTGTTCCTCGGTCCTGAATGTCCAGCCTCAGACTTCATCTTCAGTAAAGTGGCCAGTTGAGGACGCGCCCAGATATCGGAGAACAAAAGATTGATCATCTGGCAGTGTCTTTTGGCGCTTTGTGGGCGCGTCCTCCTTCTCAGAGATGTCCAGCACAGTGGTGTCAATTATTTTTGGTGGAGGGGAAAGAGTACAGCAGGAGTGGGGGTCTTAACTTTTGGATCAGGCTTTGCAGGGGCCTGTTTCCTGGCTCTCAGCTTCTTGGAAGCTCCAATAGCAAATCCTTTTGAGAGAGAAGCCATATCTGCGACATGAACATGAAAAAAAACATTAGTTAAATAAGGTAGGCGTGTCCTGATAGTAGGAGGCGCCGCGAACATAATTTTAAGATTGTCAAATAGAATGCATGTAAAGACATGTAAATGCATGAAGATGTGTCAAGAAAAATAAATGCAAAGATATGAAAAATGCATATATATATATGTGTGTGTGTGAGGAAAACATGAGTGACATGCTAATGATGTCAGTCACAATTATTATGGGAAGACGCGCCCTAAAATTAAGGCGTGCCCAAAACAAAGACATATATGCAGGAAACACCCGTAAATCAGATTAAGTTTCGCGTGTAAAAGGAAAGACAAACATACGCGTGACGTGTCAAAGAAAGATGACGCGTCCTACGAATGTCGGTGAATTGGTAATTTTAAAAAAATTGAGAAGCTAATTATGTATCTTTGGACGCGTCTAAAAAGTATGACGCGTCCTCTCTCATATATACTTACCCTGTTCTAAGTCAAATTGCTTACTAATGTCAATCTCGACTACTTCTGCGGCACTAAGGCCCCTGGCTTTTTCTGAGGCCGTGAGAATAGGTTTGTCATTATGAAATTCACAGAACTTGCAGATAACGCGCCCACCAGTTTGAGGTTATCTTCTGTGATCAAGTCTTTGAGGTTGAAGTGTTTCTCTGCATACTGGAGTACTTTATCTGCTCTCTTCTTTCTTTTTCCTGTTAATTCCTTTTGAACTCTCTTGTCTAAAGATAAAAAAAATGAGGACTTGTTAAAGAAAAAGGGAAATTTGGAAAAAAGAGGACGCGTCCAGAATAGAGGACGCGTCAAGCCTATGAGGACATGTTTTGGAAATCACTTACTTGGTTCTAAGTTGAAGCGAACTCGGGTTCTCTTGACGTCATAGACGTAGAAGAAAGGTTCCTTCCAATCCCTCTCGTGGCTGATCTTGCCTTCATTGAATCCCTTGTTGTTCAGCCACTTGTTGACTACAAAGAAGTGGTAGCCAGGGATTGATTTTCCGATGCTGTAAAAGAAGCTGAATTTCTTCATGGAGGGCGCGCCCAGTCCATGATTGTGGTACATCATGTACAGAGCCCATGTTAGCTTGTACGAGTTTGAAGACAGTTGAACTGGGGCGACATCATACCACTTCAAAATCTTTTTGATGTATGGCTGCAAGGGTGCGCCAACGCCTAGAGAAATCAGTTTTGGTGTAAGCACCATTCTAGGGATCCTTTGATTCCCAATGTTGAAAATGTGTGGCCTCATTGTACGAAGAGGGCGCGCCCAGATGCCCTCCATGTCGTAGTATTTCATGTGCCACTAAATTTCCAAGTTAGTTGCAGTGGAGTGAAGGGAAAAACAAGCTAGCTTGCTTTCTTTTTTCCTTCGGGCATTTTTCTCTGCCTCAGTTAGAGCACCAAGCTTTGCCCAGTCACAATCCACTTCAACATCTGAGGGTTCCCAGTGTTCGAGAGGTGGATCGGATTTTTTAGGAGACACGGGATACTTTTCAGGATCAGGAATCCTCTTTTCAAACTCACTTACGCTGAGAGGAGACGCGTCCTGAGAAGGAGCCACGTCCTGTGAAGAAGCTGCGTCCTGAAAAGCTGACGCGTCTTGAGTAGGGGACGCATCTTCATCTGAAGTAATCATGCGTAGAGGCTGTTGGATGTGGTGGGTACAATTTCATCATCTGTCCAATCTTCGATAGCAGCTCTAGCATTGAGAATTGGAGTTCTTTTTCGTTTAAATCCTTTCTTTTTCATTCTAGAGCTTATGGGAACATGATCCATAGAATCAGAACTGGAATCAGTCATTATAGAAGTCTTTGATTTGAGAGATTCGAAGACGCGTCTTTCTGCTTTAAGGAAGGAACTCGTCCTGTGAAATTCAGGGAAATCGGGTTTGAAAAAAGATCAAGCGAGGGGAGTAAATCCCAAGGCGTTTGTTGAAAACTTTGAATGGATGAAAAGGTGATGAAGAAGACGCGTCCTCCAGCTACAAAAGAAGGAAGAAATACTTGAGGACGCGTCCACATAAAAAAAAGAGAAGAAAGGAAGATACTAGAAACGTACGAAGACGCAACCTAAGAATCTATCGCAGGAGACGCACCACGATGACGCGTCCTAGTAAAGTATTGTCTCTATACGACCTTTGGTTAAAATAACTTAGACACGTGTCTTAAACAAGGGTTTGGGGGACGCGCCCAGACGGGAAGACGCGTCTAATATGGTTGCAACGCGGTGGAATTTTAATCGACTATAATTGATTTGGGGGAAATTCTCTAAGAACCTAGAAACATGTAATTAGAGAATCAAAGAAGCTAAATATGGTGGTTTTACAGATACATACACATATACATACAAAAGAGAATGAAGAACGGATGAGAGAGACATGAAGCATACGAACAGTCTTTTGCTTATTACGGTTGGATTACTCAACCAAATAAAGAAATAAAAGATGATTTACGTACCTCGTAGGATGGGGGTTGGATTAAGCTAGAAAAATCGAGTAATTGCTGGTGAAATCGACGGATTCTTGAACTTAGCTTCTTGCAGCGGCGGCAATGGTGGTTTTGGAGAGAGAGAAAAGGGTAAAATGATGATGTGAGTTTTATTTTAGGGTATTTATAGAGGAGAATGTGTGCTGACGTGTGCGACAGCTGTAGCGCAACGGCTATAGAGTGGGTGAAAAGACGCGTCCTCTACTAATGACGTGTCCTGTGTTCGCAAGCCAAATTTCGTTTCTTGGTTTTTTCGAATAAAAATTCCAATTTTGTTTTCAACTACAAATGGAATTTTGGGTGTAGTTGTTATACCCAAAATTTGGCATTGGACTGACTCGGGCCAAATGCGGATTAAGTACAGTCAAAACCGGTATTGCATTGTAAAAGGTAAGGACGCGTCCAGGCACAGAGGACGCGCCTACATTTGAGAAGATGTTTTATGGTATGGTGATGGCGAAACTTGGGAGTGCATGATTAGGGAAGGACGCGCTCAAGGGTTGTGGACGCGTCAACCGTGGTGAAAGTACTTGGCAAATGTGGTTTTTTGGCAATGAAAGCTGGAGGACGCGCTCGTCCCTATTAGGACGCATCTTGTCGTCGTGGCATGCTATAGGAAACAGTTGTTGAAGAAACAATGCTAGTTTTATAAAGATGAGGACGCGCCCAGAGTCTTAGGATGCGTCCCGTGCTTGGTCTATGTATTCTCAATGGTAATTTCATGACAAAACTTGCATAAAGAGGAGCGGTGGAGATTATTTTTACTAATGTATTTGTTGCAGGTACTCTTTGAAGAATTACCTTCTTGAGACGGTCAAGGAGAGGGATATCCGTGAAAAGCTTGAATGCCTCCAGGGGTATGCCTGATGATTGAAGGCCTCCTCTTGTATTCAACAAGTGTCCTCGTTGGGGATGCGGGGTTAACTTTGGTGTGTGCTTTGTGAACTCTGTTCTTGTATTCAACGGGTGTCCTCGTTGGAGAACTTTGGAGTCATCCTGCACTTTGCACCCAAGAGCTTGGGATCACTTGTCCTGTTATCCGGTGGGTTATCCTCATTCGGGGGACACGGATGCGTCCGACACTTGGATTGAACCACCGTGGCTATACCTGCGTCTGTAGATCAAGGGAGATAGCTGTAGCGGGGTGTTATCCTTGCGCAGGGAGATGCACTATCTGTGAAGTCCTGCGATTACGGACGAGTCTTGGGCCTTCGCGGTTAGGTCTCATAGTTGGACACTCCTAAAGCTAGCGGAAGAAGACGGACTTTGGATGGGTTTCTACCGGGCTTAGGAATAAGAAGTCTAAGCCCATTAGATTTCTTGTTCCACAAGAACTACGTCAGGCTTGATCCCTATATAAAGGGTACGTAGGCACTTTGAGGGGGTAAGAAGTTGAGAGCTGATAAGAGAGCCACCACTTACTTTGATCAATCTCAGCCTAAAACAACCACAAACCACCACACACCGCTTGATTTTCCGGCGAAAAACCACCATCGTAGATCTTGATTCCGGCGACGAACCTCAAACTTTGTTGATACCAAATTCCTCCGTCAACACTTTTTATGGAAGAGAACTTTTGATCCGCAGAAAATTATTATGTGCCGGTAAAAAAATAATTCTGCGGTAAAAAAAATCCTATCCCAAAAAATTATTACCTGTCGGTAAAAAAGATAATTCGATCTGTAAGATAAATATTATTTGATATCAGAACCTACTGGAATTGCTGTATTAGAACATGCTTAGATGTGTTACGTTGACTTTCCATAGTTAAGCAAGGCAGGCTAAATTAGGAGTGGTATATGATGAGAGCCGAAATTCCATACTCCAGTATACTCCTTTTGTCCATGATCGATCCTTTTGAAAAATAAAATTTGTTCAATTCTCATTATCAAAACTATTCTATATTTAATATTCCAAGATTTAATTATTTTGAAGCTAATCTCTATTCTCATTTTTTAATATATTAATTTAGGATATAAGTTAAAAAACTTTATCCAACTAATATTTCTTTCAATATAAATAATATTTTATAAAATAGGACGATAGGGAGTCATGCTTAAACACGAAATTATTATTTGTAGCTTATGAGTTTTTTCTTGAACCCTAATTAAAATATATTTTACTCTCTCATTTTGTATATATACGCTGTACTTTACGAGAGAAAACGGTCATTATCAACAGAAAAAAGTGACGCCTTGTACTCATATTAGCTTCAAATCTGTGCTATGGACCGGTTTTTAATAATATTTTATTTTTTTTTTATATTAAAATACTATATTGTTGATTGGTTTTAAAAAAATATTTAATTTTGAATGTACACACTGGTATTCGAACCTAAAATTTTTGGTTGTTTATATTTTTAGTACTAAAATCAAACGATTATATGATCATTTGATTAGAAAGATCTAATAGTAATGATTAATAGATATATTAAAAAGAGAGGATAATTAAACCAAGAGGTTGAACAAAATTACCGAGTGTATATAAATTATATAAATGTTTGTTATTGTCGAAATTTGAACATCATAACTTTAATATTATATAAATAATAATATAAATGTTTATTGTTTGTGAGATTCGAACCATGAGTAGTGTATTCTTTTAATATTTAGATCGAATAGTCGTGACCATTTGATTAAAAAGATCTGACGATCGTGATTGAAAAGATAACCAAACCAATCAAAACAGGGGATATCCCAAATTATACACTATTCCAATTATTATAATATAGTATAAATAGTCATTTTGGTCAATAATGATAGCAAAAGAGGTGTAAATATAGATAGGGGTTTAATAAAAAAAAATATCACAGGTAACCCGCAGCCGCTACCCTTCGGGTGCGCACTGAGGTAAACCGCATTTAAGCCTCCGACTCAAAAGACATAATCATAAATTCACCTCCCGTGGATTCGAACCTGTGACCAAGAAGATATTTGATCCCCTCTTTAATCAGTTGAGTCAATCCTTGCGGGTTTAATCAGTTGAGTCAATCCTTGCGGACTGGGGTTTAATAATTATAAAGACGTAGTATGAATCTAGCCCACTTATAACCTCAGTTATAAAAATTGATTGATTTTTTAAAAAATCGAATAAATCAATTAAAAACATTTAAATGATTTGATAAATTATCAATAATTAAAAGTAATTTAATTTAAAAAAATTGCGCAATAAATTATAAATTAATATCGTAATCGATTAATTTTGATTTACGAAATGTGTAACCATGCTTATAACAATAAAACCTATAACTTATATTTCATTTTGTAACGCGAGAGTTTATTGACGTAGAAAGGAACCTTTTCTGGATCCCAGTTGGTGCAGTTAATAGCAATTTTTTATGATATAGTATATAAGATGGTAAGGAAGCTCAACACAAAACTTTAAATATATTAAAAGGAGAAACAAATATGCCTACATTATAATTAAAGGTAAATTTATTGATGGAAAGTTTAGAACCATTCAAATACACTAGGCTTCATTTCGTACTACTTTCGAGTATTGACGCACTTAATTTTAACTCTATGTGTCTTGCAGTAATTTTGATGTAGAGGCTAATACTAGCAATTTTGGCACTGCATGCATTCCAGTTTATAATTCTCACAAGCTATTTGCAGCTTGGAAGCGGAATGACAGTAAACTTCATCAATCCGATTTTGCAATGGAATCCATTACCCACGCCACAAGCAAAATAGTAAGGTTTCTGCTTCTTCATCACATACTTGAATCCATTACCACCTCCTTGTGTTACATCTGCCACCTTCTTCGCCTTTTTCAGGTCACAGTTCACGAAACTTTGATAATTTCGTAGCAGATATACGCTGTGAGGGGACGTAGTATTGCTTGGTGGATCAAATTTAAACACTGCACAAAGATAATTAACAACACATAATGCAACAAACTAAAATCACGAGGAATGTGACATACTGGAATTGGTTCATGTACATACCTAGAGTGTCATTGACGAAAAAAGGACCTTCTTTAATAGCCCAATTAGTGTAGTTAAATCCGAAACGCCACTTCTGATCCCCGCCAACAATGATTTTTCTGGATTTCTGCTTTTCGTTTGGGAAGTTTCTGTTGGCGTTTACAACCACCAACAATGTAGCACTTAAAATTAACAGGGTTACTAGATATGAACATCTTAAAGCCATATTGATGAGTCGTGCTCTGGGCTAATGAGATGTGACTTGACAAGTATATGGTAATGGTTAGAGAGATTTGAAATGAAACGAGCTTACTGATTTATAGAAAGAAATTAAAGGCAGAAAAAGTCAGAACTAACACAACTTGGGCCTAATATTTTCAACCATTCATAAATGTTACAATTCTTCTTCTTTTTTTTCTATGATATATGACTTTTGTATTTAATTTCTCGTTCAGTAAGTGCAATCATTTAAAGAAGTATTTATAAAAATATGATAATAACCAATAAGATTTTGAACTCGTTTATTTGATATAAGACATTTATTCTTTTTTGTCTATGATATATACTTTTAATATTATCATTCTTCTTTTTTTCTATGATATATGACTTTTGTATATAATCATCATAATAACTCGTGCGAAACATGAATTATTTTCTAATAATATTTCATAATATATATAATTTTTAAAATTTCAGCTCGCACATATTTTGTTAGAAATAAAGTACATGACTCCTAATAATTTAATTAAAGTGTGTGTAAAATATCATTGGAAGTAGTTTATACTCAATGATCGTTAAAATTGTTGAGTGATAATATGTCGTGTCATATTTACAATATTTTTGTAGATTTTGATGATCCAGGTGACTGAAAATATATTGATTGTACATCATCTCTGAGTTAAAAGATATGATATTCATTGTAATATTGTGTAGAACTGATATTTATGGTTATAAGATGATTGAACGTTGTATATGGCACCGACAATGTCTGTGTCTAACTTCAGCGTTATCGTATTAAAATGTCAATACAATGTTGTTAAATTTATTGTGATGACATATAGTTAGCAAATTTATTATGTATATATTATCGTGTGTTGTTGTGTTAATGTGGCTTATGGATATCTATTAAAAAATTTCATGATATGACGATTGCGAGAACTTGTAGTAGTTAGGCTGCCGAAACCTTTTTTTTTTGTACCACATATAAGATTTCTCAAAATAAGTTTTATCCTAAGAAAATGACCTAGATAGCGCAAAAAAATGTAAAAGGAATAATTGTACACAGATTAACATGCAATCAGAGTACCGTGTCACATGGTTGACATGTAATTAGAGTGTTGTGCGATAAACTTTTAAATACTAAATAGTAATTAATTAATGGAAAGGTGTTATGAGTGCAGGTGATCATGTATAATAGCACGTGGATGGACCCTATATATATATATATATATATTGTTTGTCTGGTTATTAATTAACACAATATAAACTTTTGTGTGTATGAAAATGATTGTTTGGTACGTATTTCTTGTATAGTACGGACATAGAATTTGTGTAAATGCTAATTAAACATGTCTTCTCCGGGTTTTTTAAAAAAATTACAGGGAGAATAAACGTTGCACGTCATTACATTTATCATAACATCTCTTTTAGTTGCGTTTATTTTTTAAATATATGTTGTTTGAGACCTTATTTAATAAAATAGTGTCAGAGAGTGTCAACACCCTTATTTCACTGACTTCTTAATTGTTTGTTTCGGAATGTTATCGTCTCAATAGCTAGACATTTAATTCTAAAGCTATTTTTCCTTAAAAGTTTTTTATTCTCTCCGTCCCTCTCATTTATTTACATATCTGAAAGAGTGTCTGACAAGTATTTTAAGGTGCATATAAAGTAATATTCAGTAACTTTTTTTATAATTAATAACAATTGATGGTTAAATTTTTATTCAGAAAAAGGAAAGTATAAAAATATGTTACGAAGCTATACTTTATACGTCTCTTAAAATACGTGTCGGATACTCTCTCCGAAATTTAAGGAATTGAGAGGGACGGAGGGAGTATATATCATCGTCGTGATTTATATGTAAAAAATATGATATTTTATGAGTAACATATAATATATTTGTATTTAAATAATTAATCATTATATATATTGTTGTATCATATACATAGCAATAATTGTTATCTTGTATTGGTAATTTTAATCGAAGAGTGCTTAACAAAAATATCGTATCAATATTGAACAAATACGTATTATATATTTTATTTCTTGTATAAGTGTATACATGATCATTAGATATTATAAATTTGATTTATTTTTTCTTATAATTATATATATATGATCATTAGATTTTATTAACCAACTCTTATATGTAATATTGTAAATTTTAATATAACGTTTACTTTAAAAAGTATAACATCGTTAATTAAATACATGTTATGTGTTAATTTATCTATCCTTTTCGTAAAATAGTTAATTTATTTATAAAATATCGATTAGTATTATTATTTTAGTAGTAAATTAATTTTTTTTTAAAATATATAGGTAACTAAATCAGTAAATATAAAAAATGATTAAAAATGTTGTTTTATAATTTTAACGCCACAAATAGCTATTAAGTATATAATTACTAATACAAAAGATATATGGCAATAGTAATATTGAAGTGTGCACATTATTAGATAGATTTAGCTTCAATTCTCATTAATAATATTTTTTAAGTATAGTGTAATTTTAGCGAGAATAAAAAGTCTCGCCAAGATATTTCTAATTTTCTGTCGTTTCATTGAGTAGCTATCGCCTAAGCCTGATAGTAGTGATTTCTATGGCCTAAGCATGACATACTAGTGATGTATATTGATATTGATTATTGACTTAAGTGGGAACTGAGACTACACTAAACTTTTTCTCTAAAGCCCATAGTTCTATATATAATTTCTTAGAATAAGACTAGATTTTGAATCGAGATTACTGATTCAATCCTCTTTTAAGAGTCTTAGGTCGTGTTTGTTAGAGTAATACAATTAGGTTCATATATCATAGATAAATGCAGAGGTTAGCCAGATATTTAACCATAGAAAACAAATAACATGCACTTTGAACACTAGTATGCCAGAATCAAATTAATCAATACATTCGTTAACATGTTAATTACAGTGTTCCGCAAGTCATGTGTGTGCACTGGACTTTTATGACAAGGATAATCAGTATTCGAAGAATAATTTTTCGAAAATAGTCAATTTCTAAGAATTTAAGCTGTCAACTGAACATAAATTATTGGTGTAACTGAGGAATTGGTCTTGGTCAAATAAGACTGTAAACAAGAGAAAAATTGCCACTTAACCATATATATTGTCGGAGCAGACATGACAAGATCCATCTAGTTGGGGTAAATCGGTAAAGGAGTGAGGTGGTGAAGACCTTCGAGTAGCATAATATATTAAGATATATGTATAGTATTACAGAATTATAATATTCTCAACTGTTAAATTGTGATAAATAATATTTTTATATGATCAAAAATTTTATTTATTTGTCCAAATTTAAGATATATAACATATAAAGAACTAGGTAATTTAAAAAAAATGTTATCTTAAAGACCATTACAAGAAGTCTCTGGAGAATCTAAGAAAAAGTACATATAAAACCATATCAAGAGTATAAAGAGTTGTTCATTTGAAAAAGTAGGGGTACATGAGATGAGAAGTATAGGCGCTACCATGCAATTGCAAAGTAATAGCATTTTCAGGAGTTATAATAATAGTTTACTAAAATAATATAGAATAATAGTAAATGTATTATAGTGAACGAAAAAGTATTTTATTTTCAATAATATTATCTAATTGTTGACTATATATTAAATTATATATTTTATCACTAATAATTAAAGATATAAGTCGTGAATTGCCAATACAAGAGATTTTAAATATGAGTTAAAAATAATAAGATAATAAGATAGTGTAATAAGATAGTGCAATACAGAGAATTGTAGTGATTGTACAAATATAATTAATCAACCAAGAACCTAGATTATGTAAAAATATTTTAGCTAAAAATAAATGGTTGAAAAGAGTCATTATGTAAATTGGTTGGTTGTACATAATGACACATATAGTTATTTTTTCAATACATTGAAGATGTCGTAAAAATATTGATTATTTTGAGGATAGTAACTGATATATATCTATGCCTTTGTATATATACTTATACAGTTATACTAGGTTAAGAAGTCATATCCAAAATTCAAAAAACCTATAAAAAAATAGAAATATAAAATATCAATATTTAGTCGATATCCAAAATTCATAAAACCTATATAACAAAACTGAAATATATATGTCAATATTTACAATAAAAAAATATTTAATATGAAAAAGTATGTAAATTACAATATAAACTTGTCATGGTAAATATAAAAAACATTTATAAAATAAATATATCGAGGTAACATAATTTTTCAACTTGCACAAAACTTGAACACCTATTTAACAAAAAATATATATGTCTTCAATTTTTAGACTTTTAACTAAAACAGTTAGTAGTAAGGTTCTTAAAATCGAAAATCGGTTCTCAATTTTGTCTCTAATGAATACTCATACATTCGAAAGAATACTCGGATAGTAATATTTGTTATATAATATATATAATTAGGTTTTTATTCAAATGAGAACCCCACAAGTATGATCTAATTTCAACCACACATTTTTATATCTACACTAAATCTTAACCACACAATTTATATGTCAAATTTTATTTCAATCTACCCACCTCCCCCACTCCACCTCTGTACTCTCTCTGCTCCACCCACCCTCCGTCGTCGCCTGTTATCTCAGTCATGCCCGCCGCCCCTAACCTCCTCTCTCTCTTTTCTCCCTCTCCTTACTCCTACTTTCATTCTTTACCAAACTCCGATTGACTTTTCGTCTATTCCGATCATCCATATATATTTAGATTTGTCATCATAATCGATGCAAACAACCAATCTGTATTTTAAAGTTACAATTGCACTCCTTCATCTCTGGTTTACTATAACCATTATATTATTCTCCAATCTAGTTCGATAATGACAAAATGTTTGTGATTTGAATTAAAAATTTGCATACACCGGCGAGTTTTATGGCGGCAGAGTGTTGATTTACATCTAGCGATTTTAAGAAGAATATTAGTGATACCTAGTGATTTTTGAAAATATGTTAGTGATTATAGGTTGTGTTAATGGAGGTGCGATATTTATTCTGGTGATGACAGTGAACGTCATTAATGCAGTGATTGGAATATGTGATCGATAATAATTTCAGCGCAGTTGTGAGGGGTGGCGATGGTAATTTATATATGAGGGTGATTATTAGTGGTAATATCGATTTAATCTGGTGTTTTGTAGGTAGTCGGAAGAGCTGATTAGAAGTGATGACTGCAATTGATGTGGTGATGTTTCGTTTTCCGGTTTTTTTGGTTTAACAGTGGTGATTTTATGTTTATCGGTGGTGATTTTCTGGTGGTGGCCGGAGGTGATGGACGGAAATGATGGTCGTCGGAGGTGGCGGCTGGTGATGAGAGAGGTGGTACTATGACTTAAAATGCAATAATCAAAGATAAAATGAGACAATCAAACACACAAATAATAATTTAAACATGATAAAATGAAGGAAAACCAAAATTTAAAGATCTCGAAATAACACCAAATTTTAATATGTCGTTAGATCAAAGATTTTGCATCTACAAGCTGAATTTTATTATCAAATTTGAGCTCTTTAGTATTTTTGAAAATTAAAGTGAAGAATTTTAATGATTTTTATTTTAAAAAAAGGAGACGAAAATGAAGATGGGTAAAACGGATGGAAAAGAAGTTGAATATAATTTCAGGTTTAATCTTTTTTGGGAACAGTTTTAAAATGAAATAATAAAAACTGAGAAAGTTACAATTGAGTCTAGTTTGACTGATTCTTTACAAAAGTGTTTTTTTGATACCGATTATTCGGAACTAGATCGAACTGGAGGTAAAAAGCATATCGAGTACTCTCGGCCGAATAACTCATTTTTAGGACACTGTTTATTGGAGACAAAAACGGAAACCATTTTATTCTGTTATTACCTCTTTCTTATGGCAATGCACTGCAAGAAACTAGTCGATGGACATAGGTTTCTTGCCGATGTCTATTTTATTTCTTAACCGATGTTGATGTCGGTGATTTCTATTCTAGACATGGGTCATACACCGATATTTTTTACCCCATTAGACATCGATTTCATTATGAAAAGTTGATGTATATCTAGCCAATTAAACATCACTTTGGCCTGATGTCTATATAGGTTGTTGATAGGAAATAATTAAGTCCTGATTACGTAATTAATATTGCATTAATTACACATATTTTGGGCCACAGACCCAATAAGAAGATGTATGACATTCAGACCAAAAAGGTTAACACATTGATCAGGCCTTATGGATCAGATCAGGCCTGATGGAACAAAGAAGGCCCAAAAGACCTGAATGTTAATTAATTTCGTAATTAATTAATAAGAAAAAAATCAGCTGCTAAGAAGAGTCCCAATAAGGACATAAATCCTAGTAGATTAGCCTCTAAGGGACCTAAAAGGATAAGGAATCAGTTTCCTACCACTTAGGACTCCAAAGTCCATTCTAATTCAGGAACTTTCTCACCAAGTCTCCTAGATCTAGTCCAATTCAAGGACTCTCAACATCTATATAAGGGGTCTCACCCCCACCAATCAGAACTACGTTTTTTGACTTGATCCTTGGCAATCAGCAAGGTACGTAGGCATCTTATTAAGGCAGATTGAGTCACGAAGCACAAGAGCAGTCAAATCGAACTCTGAAGTTCATGTTCCTTAGTAATAGATACAGCAATTATTATACCTTAGTTTTTGATCCATAACATTTGGCGCCGTATGTGGGAAAGCACAACAACAACCATGGCGAGAACACGGAGAACAAGCAGCGTCCTTGAAGGAGGAACACCCGCAGGGACAACCCAAACGATTTCTTCAACCGTGGAGGTGCCTCCACATTCAACCTATGTTGTCACTCAAGGAGGAGCCCAGATAGGGGCAACTGAACCTCAACCTCAAGGGACGATCCCCCCGGTTCCTCAAGGTACGAATCCCCAACTTCAACAACTACATACACATGTGAATTCTCGACCCATTGGGTATGAGTATTCAACTATTGTGACCACTAACCCCCCATATGGGATGCCCCTTTATCCCGAGGTTGGAGGAAGTAGACATGCTGGACGGAGTGAAGCACGGGGGCAATCACCCCCATACATACAAGGTTTGGCTTCTATCCCGGAGGATCAGGAATTTTCTGGTCCTTATACTGAGAGAGACTCTGAATCTTCGGATGATGAAGTAGACCCGAGAAGGAGACGTGCTGGCAAAGATCCGATGGCTGATGGTAACCAACGTCCTAGGAGCACCCGATGGGTGAATCCCCAAGAACTGCAGGAGAGAATCAAGGCCCATGAGGCTGAGATTCAAAGACTGAAGCGCGACTTGGAGGCGCACCAGGTTCCCAGGCCCCCGTTACCACCTAGGGGAGAAATCCTCCTCCAATCATAGACCTGGATGGTCCGACACAAATAAGGGTTGTAGCCCCAAAAGTTGATCCAAGCAATCTTCTTCCCCTTGGAGATCCTGATGATCCTACTCCACCATTCACTGAAGAGATAATGAATGCCCATATCTCAAGGAAGTTCAAGATGCCCACTATCAAAGCTTATGATGGCACGGGAGATCCCGCTAATCATGTCAGGACATTCTCCACTGTTGTTGCAACCCGTGAATGACGCTATTAAGTGTCGGGCCTTTCCTCAAACCATGTCGGGTATGGCTCAAAGATGGTATAGTCGCTTGCCCCCGAACTCTATTGGATCCTTCAGAGAATTAAGTCAGGCTTTTATTAAGCAATTCATCAGCGGGAGAGTGCATGAGAAAAGTTCAGCATCCCTCATGAGTATTGTACAGGGAACGAAGGAATCCTTGAGAAACTACCTGAATCATTTCACGAAGGAAGCTTTAAAAGTCCCAGACCTTGATGACAAGGTAGCCATGATAGCACTGTAGCAGGGAACTAGGGATGAGTTCTTCAAGATGTCTTTGGCCAAGCGCCCCTCTGAGAGCATGTTGCAGCTTCAAGATAGGGCCGAGAAGTACATCAAGGTGGAAGAAAGTATGAGAAAGACCGTAGTGAGCAACGAGCCCGCTGGAGGCAAAAAGCGGAAAACTGATCTGGAGTATATCGCTAAGGACAAGTATCCTAGAACTGAGCAAAAACCTGATTCAACCTCTAAGAAGGGAGGACCTGGGCAAAAGTTCGCTGAATACACTAAGCTGAATGCTCCTAGAAGCCAGATCTTGATGGAAATCGAGAAAGACCAAGATATTCGTTGGCCTAAACCCTTGAAGGCAGATCCTGCCAAGCTAGACAAGAGCAAATATTGTAGATTTCACAAGGATGTTGGTCATGACACCGATGAGTATAGGCAACTGAAAGATGAAATAGAGTTCCTCATTCGGAAAGGAAGATTGAACAAGTACATTGGGGAAGGAAGAGATAGGAATAACAATGGGAGAAAGAACTTTCAAGATCGTAGGAGGGACCAAGACGATTAGGAGCGGAATCCCCGGCCTAGGGGACTGGTGATAAATACGATCTTTGGAGGACCACGACCCCGAGGGCCTGTGATAAACACAATCTTTGGAGGATCAACTGTTGCTGGATTATCCAAGAACTCCAGGAAAGCATATGCCAGGGAGGTTATGCATATCGTTGGAGAAGCCCCGAAGAGGGCCAGGACAGGAGTAACAATGACTTTTGATGATTCTAACCTAGAGGGTGTGAAATTTCCTCATGACGACCCGTTGGTCATAACACCTATAATAGGAAACAGCCTGGTTAAGAGGGTCCTCGTAGATAATGGTGCTTCAGTGGATATCTTTTTCCATGATACTTTTTTCAGAATGGGTTATAATGACTCCCAATTGACCCGAACCAACATGCCGATATATGGATTTGCGGGAGTGGAGTGCTGATAAGTGGCATTTTATACCACTTAGAACAGCTTAAAATGGCTTAAATTGGTGCCTTGAAATCAAGTATTTTGTGTATTTGATGCGTTTTTCTAGTGTTTATGCATTTCAGGTTATTAGTTGCATTTCGGAGGAGTAATCATCAAGAATAAGCCTTGGCATGTGTTCACTATTGCGAGAGGAAAGAAAGGGGCAGATTACGGTGAAGAAACGGAGCAAACTCAGGATTTTTCTAGTAGGGTCCAGAGCGCCCGCTCAGTTATGCTGAGCGGCCGCGCAGAAAGCTGAGCGCGGGCTCAGCTATGCTGAGCGGCCGCGCAGGGTCGGGAAAAAAGATAAATTATTTTAGGACTTCTACTTCTGTTTGGCTTCCACTTCTATGTAATCTGAGTTTTATGGGACTATTATATAAGTAGATTTAGAGACGTTTTCAGGAGGTTGGATCGTGGTATTAAGCAAGGAGCGAAGGAGATAAGGAAGAAGAACGTTTTAGCACACAACAACGAAGAGGAAGCATATTTTCTTGTGATTCTTATTTCGTTGTAACGTTGGATGCTAGTTTTCTTACTTTGAACTTAATTACTCTTGTGACGTACTCTGATTTAATATAATTAGTTTAGTTATTATTTTCTTGTGTTGGTTTATCATGATTTCATATGAACTCATGATGACGATAAGTGCTATTATGGGCTAATCGTGATCATGTGGTCGCAACGGATTTACTATGGAATTCTTAAGTTAATTGTTTAATACTTTAGTGTGTGATAATTGTATGATATCTAGTATTGGTTGTACATCGCGAACATATAAGATAGGGTGTTAATCTCTTGTGAAGCGACGGTGGATCTTGAAATTTAGAACTTGCCATGCTAGCATAGGTTCATGTATGATGTGCATGATTAGTGGGTAACTCTAACAGTTTTATTCGCCCTGTGTAATCAAAAGGAATAACTTGTGCTTAATTCGTTATGTTGTCAATTTCTGTAGACATATAGGAACTCAACATAATTGATGCCTATTTAACTTCTATCTTAATTGTGGATGATTGGTAGAATGATATGAGTACAATGAAAGTTGGCTTTTATCAGTTTCGTGTTATTCGATTAATATCATCACTGTCATATGCTAAAGGTAATAACAATAACTATTGAAGGAAGTAGTAATGAAGTTATGATCTCATGAGTGTTTTAATATTGTTAATTGAAGTGTTATTTAAGTGATAAACTAAGTAATTAATTGTAGTTAATATTTAGTCAAAAATTCTAAGTGTTAGTGTCTTAACATTGAGAAGTAATCATACGTTGGTGTGTGAGTTTAATTAAACAATAATTAGTCTGAGTCTCTGTGGGAACGAACTAGAAAGTATTATATACTACTTGCGAACGCGTATACTTGCGTGTATTTTAGCGCGTATTTCCGCCTTAACAAGTTTTTGGCGCCGCTGCCGGGGACTCGGCGTATTTGTTTAGTTTATATACTTACCATCATTGGTAATTAGGACTCAGTGATTAGGACGTAGTTGTTACTTATTGTTTCTGGTTGTGTTTCAGGTACTTTAGCGAGCGTTTATGTAAACTCGTTCTCGTACTCGCAAGAGGACTTTAGATACAGCTGAGAAGACAGACGAAGTTCTTGATATTCCGGAGAAGATAGATTTTGAAGATTCGGATTCAGGAACTGAGCAGAAAGAACCAGTAATCATGGGTGATCGTATTGTTCAGGCTGATCCAGCTCTTATGGACTTTTCTCGGCCTAAAATTGATGACATTCAGTCAAGCATTCTTCATCCGGCTATTCAAGCTAACACCTTTGAAATCAAGCCGGGCACTATTCAGATGGTGCAGAATTCTGTTTCTTTTGGAGGAGCTGCGACTGAAGACCCCAACATGCACATAAGGAATTTTGTCGAGATCTGCAGCACTTTCAAGTATAATGGCATGACTGATGAGGCTATCAAGCTGAGGCTTTTCCCATTCTCACTGAGGGACAAAGCTAAGGACTGGTTACATTCTGAACCAGCTGGGTCCATCACTACTTGGCAAGATCTTGCGCAAAAGTTTCTGGTGAAGTTTTATCTGATGGAAAAGACTGCTGCTATGAGGAGTGCTCTTACTCAGTTTGCGCAGCAACCTACAGAATCTATGTGCGAAGCTTGGGAACGCTACAAGGAAATATTGAGAAAGTGTCCACATCATGGAATTCCCGATTGGATGGTGATCACTGGTTTCTATAATGGTTTGGGGGCCCAATCTCGGCCCATGCTCGATGCAGCAGCTGGAGGCACCTTATGGGCCAAAAGTTATACTGAAGCTTATAATCTTATCGAGACTATGGCTGCAAATGGGCATCAAAACCCAACTCAGAGGATGATGCATGGGAAGGTAGCAGGTATTCTGGAAGTCGATGCAGCCACCGCTATTGCAGCGCAGCTCCAGGCGCTGTCGATGAAGGTTGATTCTCTAGTTACATATGGAGTTAATCAAATAGCTATGGTTTGTGAGCTTTGTGCAGGTTCTCATGCTACGGATCAGTGTTCTCTTGTCAACGAATCTGTTCAGTATGTAAATAATTATCAGCGACAACAGCAGCCTGTGCCAGCTACTTATCATCCTAACAACAGAAATCATCCAAATTTCAGCTGGGGTAATAATCAGAATGCTATTCAGCCACCATATCAGCAAGGTATGAGTAAACAGTTTAATCCACCTGGATTCCAACAACCACAGCAGTATGCTCAAAGGCAATCATATCCTCAACAGGGAAGTGCAGCTGCACCTACTAGTGCTGATTTTGATGAACTTAAGCTGTTATGCAAGAGTCAGGCGGTTGCTATCAAGACCTTGGAAAATCAAATCGGTCAAATAGCCAATTCAGTGCTAAATCGTCAACCTGGCACACTTCCCAGTGACACGGAAGTACCAGGCAGAAAGGAAGCTAAAGAGCAAGTCAAGGCTATTACCTTAAGGTCTGGGAAAGTTGATGATGCTGAAAAGGCAAAAGAAGGAGAAGCTGAAGTTAGAGATGAAGAAGCTAAGCAAAAGGAGAAAGCGGCGGAACCAAGGAAGACTACTGTTGAACACACTCTGCCTGAGGGTAATACAGGGGAGAAATAGCTCTATCCTCCACCACCTTTCCCTAAGGGATTGCAGCAACAAAAGCTGGATAAACAGTTCGGTAAGTTTCTGGAGGTGTTCAAGAAACTTCACATCAATATACCTTTCACTGAGGCTCTGGAGCAAATGCCTAGTTATGCGAAGTTTATGAAGAGTATTCTTTCAAGGAAGGTGAAACTGGAAGACCTTGAGACCGTTGCTCTAACGGAAGAATGCAGCGCTGTTCTGCAGCAAAAGTTACCTCCAAAGCTTAAAGATCCAGGTAGCTTCACCATTCCTTGTACCATTGGCAAGTTGACTTTTGACAAGTGCCTTTGTGATTTGGGAGCAAGCATCAATATGATGCCGTTGTCAATCTTTAACAAGTTGGATTTGCCTGATCCAAAACCCGCCTACATGTCTCTACAATTGGCTGATCGTTCTATTACTTACCCAAGGGGCATAGTGGAGGATGTGCTAGTCAAGGTGGATAAGCTCTTCTTTCCTGCAGATTTTGTTATTCTGGATTTTGAGGAAGATAAGAAGATTCCCATAATCTTGGGAAGACCTTTCTTGGCTACTGGCCGTACCTTGATAGATGTGCAGAAAGGTGAACTTACTATGCGGGTACAAGATCAGGATGTGACCTTCAACGTGTTCAAGGCAATAAAATTCCTTACAGAAGATGAGGAGTGCTTAAAAGTGGATGTGATTGATTCTGCGGTTACTTCAGAACTCGATCGCATGCTAATGTCTGATGCATTGGAAAAGGCCTTAGTGGGGGATTTTGACAGAGATGATGAAGATGGCAATGAGCAATTACAATATCTGAATGCTTCTCCCTGGAAGCGAAAACTGGACATGCCGTTTGAATCTCTTGGTACTTCTGACCTCAAGAATGCTGAAGGAAAGCTCAAACCATCAATAGAGAAAGCACCTACCTTGGAGCTCAAGCCATTACCTGAACACTTGAGGTATGCTTTTTTAGGTGATGCATCTACTTTACCTGTTATTATTGCATCTGACCTTTCAGGTAGTGAGGAAGACAAGCTCTTAAGGATTTTGAGAGAATTCAAATCAGATATTGGATGGACCATAGCAGACATCAACAGGATCAGCCTTTCATATTGTGTGCATAAAATTCTGCTAGAGGAAGGTAGTAAGCCGACTGTTGAGCAGCAGCGCAGACTTAATCCTATCATGAAGGAAGTGATGAAGAAAGAAATTCTGAAATGGCTAGATGCAGGCATCATTTATCCTATTTCTGACAGCTCTTGGGTGAGCCCCGTACAATGTGTTCCTAAGAAAGGAGGTATTACTGTGGTAGCAAATGAGAAGAACGAGCTCATCCCCACTCGAACAGTAACAGGATGGAGAGTATGCATGGATTATCGAAAGTTGAACAAAGCCACGAGGAAGGATCACTTCCCTCTTCCATTCATTGATCAGATGCTTGACAGGTTGGCTAGTCATGAGTATTATTGTCTTCTGGATGGCTATTCAGGGTATAATCAGATTTGTATTGCACCAGAGGATCAGGAAAAGACTACATTCACTTGTCCATTTGGCATATTTGCTTTTCCCAGAGTTTCGTTTGGGTTATGTGGCACCCCGACCACTTTTCAGAGATGTATGATGGCTATATTCTCTGACATGATTGGAAATAATGTCGAGGTGTTCATGGACGACTTCTCCGTCTTTGGACATTCGTATGATGAATGTTTGAATAATCTTCGTGCCGTACTCAAAAGGTGTGTGGAAACTAATTTGGTGCTCAATTGGGAGAAATGTCATTTTATGGTGCGTGAAGGCATTATTCTTGGGCATAAGGTCTCTAGCAAGGGTCTGGAGGTGGACAAGGCCAAGGTGAGAGTCATTGAAAATCTTCCACCACCTATTTCTGTGAAAGGAATCCGTAGTTTTCTTGGTCATGCGGGTTTTTATCGGCGGTTCATCAAGGACTTTTCGAAGATATCTAAGCCGTTGTGCAATTTGCTTGAGAAAGATGTGCCTTTCAAATTTGATGATGAATGTTTGGCGGCATTCGAGACTCTCAAGAAGAGTTTGATCACTGCACCAGTTATTACAGCACCAGATTGGACATAGCCGTTTGAGATGATGTGTGATGCGAGTGATTATGCGATAGGTGCAATTCTGGGGTAGCGCAAGAATAATCTATTTCATGTGGTCTACTATGCGAGTAAGACCTTAAATGGGGCCCAAATGAACTACACCACTACGGAGAAGGAGCTCTTGGCTATAGTCTTTGGTTTCGAGAAATTTCGATCTTATCTGCTTGGGACTAAAGTGACAGTATTCACTGATCATGCGGCCATTCGCTATTTGGTTTCCAAGAAGGATTCGAAGCCGAGACTCATTCGTTGGGTGCTCTTACTTCAGAAATTTGAGTTAGAGATCAAGGATCGAAAAGGTATTGAGAATCAAGTAGCTGACCATCTCTCTAGGTTGGAGAATCCCGAGTCTACTTCACAAGATAAGACATTGATCAATGAATCTTTTCCGGATGAGCAGTTATTCGCAGTTCAGGAGGAAGAGCCATGGTTTGCAGATATTGTAAACTATCTTGTCATAAATATAATGCCTCCTAATTTGACCTCAGCTCAAAAGAAGAAGTTTCTGCATGAGGTGAAGTGGTATATGTGGGATGAACCATATTTGTTTCGACAGGGAGCTGACCAGATCATCAGGAGATGTATCCCGTTCTGTGAGACGGAGGGGATATTACAAGACTGCCACTCCACAGTTTATGGTGGACACTATGGTGGTGAGAAGACGGCAGCTCGTATTCTGCAAGCAGGTTTTTTCTGGCCTACTTTGTTTAAGGATGCTCATCAGTTTGTTTTAAGGTGTGATCGTTGCCAAAGAGTGGGAAATTTGACGAGAAAGGATGAGATGCCGTTAAATGTGATGCTTGAAGTCGAGGTCTTTGATGTTTGGGGAATCGATTTCATGGGGCCTTTTGTCTCATCCTGCAATAATCAATACATCTTGCTGGCAGTCGATTATGTCTCAAAATGGGTAGAAGTCAAAGCTCTACCGACAAATGATGCAAATGCAGTGCTGAATTTTCTTGATAAGCAGATTTTCACAAGGTTTGGAACACCTCGGGTAATCATAAGTGATAAAGGGTCGCATTTCTGCAACCGTAAGTTCACTTCTATGATGCAGCATTATAATGTGAATCATCGAGTTGCTACTGCCTATCATCCGCAAACAAATGGTCAAGCGGAAGTATCTAACAGAGAGATCAAGCGCATTCTAGATAAGGTTGTTTATCAGTCAAGGAAGAATTGGTCTTTAAAGCTCGATGAAGCTGTTTGGGCTTACAGAACAGCATACAAAACTCCACTTGGTATGTCCCCGTTTCAGTTGGTGTACGGTAAGGGATGTCATTTACCTGCGGAGCTTGAGCATAAGGCCTACTGGGCGTTGAAAAAGTTGAACCTGGATTTAGATGCAGCTGGTAAGAAGAGAATGCTTCAGCTTAATGAACTCGATAAATTCCGACTTCAAGCGTACGAGAATAACAAAATGTACAAGGAAAAGGTGAAGAGGTGGCACGATAGGAAGCTACATCCTAAGTTATTTGTGTTGGGGCAACAATTTCTCTTATTCAACTCTCGTCTCCGACTTTTTCCTGGGAAGTTGAAATCAAGGTGGTCTGGACCTTTTATTGTCAAAACTTTGTTTCCACATGGAGCGGTGGAAATTTTTGAGAATGATCTGGACCAAGCATTTAAGGTTAATGGTCAGCGTTTGAAGCACTACTATGGGGACATGGCAAACCGAGAAGTGGTTAGTGCCATTTTATTGACTACTTAAGAAAGGTACGCAACGTCAAGCTAATGACGAAAAAGAAGCACTGCGTGGGAGGCAACCCATGATTTGTTGTTACAGGAACCCTTACAAGTTAATAACCTATCCAAAAACACAAAAAAATCAGAAAAATGGGACTGAATTTTTTTTTTTCCAGTGACCCCCTGAGCGCCCGCTCAGCTCTGCTGAGCGACCGCTCATGGGTCAACTCCCAGAAATTTTTTTTTTAAGTTCAGAAAAAAACCAAAAACATCAGAAAATTAAAAAAAACCAAACACAGCCCATAAACCCACGACTTCTTTTACTAATACCCCATGATTTCATCCCTCAACCCCACTCTTTATCTAATTTTAACCTAACCCACACCCTATATATACATACACCTATCCTACACATCCCCCACAAACTTTCTACACTCAAACTCTCTCCTAAACACAAAAACTCAGTTCTTAAACACTTTTATTCAAGATTCAATGGCACCCAAGAGAGCACGAACTATTGATAGCAGCAGCACAGTCCCTACTGCTGATTCATCGAGGGGTACTGCTCCAAGGCCTCGGTTGAATGACAGAGCTGCGAAGGAGGAGTATACTAGGCTTTTGGGGAAGCCGATTATGAAGGAGAGTGGGTTTTTACCATCGGGGAGGGATGGTGAGTTGCTACCTATGATTGCGGAGAAGGGGTGGATAGCTTTTTGTGAGTCGCCCGAAGCAGTGCCGATGAGCTTGGTTCGCGAGTTCTATGCGAACGCGAAGGCCGAGAAGAATGGGTTTTCTGTGGTCCGAGGGCTGACGGTTGATTATCACCCAGCAGTGATTCGCCGTGTGATTGGGCAGCGAGAGAGGAAGCCCGAGGAGGAGAACTGGAATGAGAAGACTGCTGAGGATTTCGACTTGGATTTGATTTGTGCTACTCTCTGTAGGCCGGGCACAGTTTGGACCTTCAAGACCGGCACTAATGAATATCGTCACTTTCCGGCGATCGCTATGAACAGGTATGCCCGTGCATGGAATGCGTTTATTTGTGCTAATATTTTGCCTTCTTCGCATGCACACGAGGTCACAGTTGAGAGAGCACAGTTGTTGTGGGGAATTCTTAATGAGGAGTACTATGTGGACCTTGGTGAGTTTATCTACCAAGGAATTCTGAAGTTTTTGAGGGGAGCTAAGCACATGAACATCCCTTATGCATCCACGGTCACGAAGCTTTGCCGAGCAGTGGGAGTGAACTGGCCGGCTCATGAGCAGTTGCAGTTACCGGCCACTCCGATTGATTCTGGGACTCTGAATGGGATGTAAGAGTGGACCGGTGGTGAGCCCGAGGAGCATGGGATGGGTTATCGTCTTCCAGGAGGGCGTCCAGCATGAGGTGCTACTATGGCTAGGCCTAGGCGTGATGAGGCTGGTTCTCCGAGAGCTCAGGAGGGTGCTGGGATGGCTGATGCCCAGTATAGGAGGCTTTCACGGCGGATGGATGCCATGTACGACACAGAGCAGGTTTGCTCAGGAGCTCACCTTGCGTTAGGGACTGCTTTTCAGGGCCTTGGAGCTGATATCCAGTGGCCAGTTTTTGGTGAGGACTCTGCATACCCGCCGCCTGATACTCCACCCACTGAGGGTGATGATGATGATGACTCCGAGTAGGTATACCCTGTGTTCCTTTCTACTACCTTCACTAGGGACAGTGAAGATTTTAAGTTTGGGGGTGGTAGTTAAGGAATATTTTGTGTGTGTCATATAGCTGCATATTCATGTTAGTTAGTTCATATAGTTGCATAATTTTTGTCATATAGTTTTTTTATATATATAGATTTATTTGTTTGTCATATCATATAGCTCATGCATATACCATGATCCCTTTTGCGATGATTTATCGACTGATTTGTGATATTGATGCAAGTGTAGTGATAGCATTAAAGTGATATTGAGTCGTGTAGGTTGATATGCGTGCTAGAAGCACTTGTATTTTCACTAAGTCTTAGAGAATGCTTAAGGGCTAGATTGTTGTTATGATCTGATTGTTTTCAAGGTTAATCTATTTATTATGCTTAGAATTTGATAATAGGTTCTTAGTGGTAAAGGCATGAAAAAGAAAAAAATGGAGTAAAAATGGAATTTGTTGCTAGTTGTGGCTAGGCGTCAAATGGCTAGTAGCCGGCTCGCATGTTATGCGAGTAGTCTAGGGTTGAGCAAGATGGAGCGAAACGCACTTGCTCAGAAATTTTGAAAAAAAAATAGAAAAAAAAAATTGTTGTGTTTATGCATAATTGATCACGAGTGGGCTCTTTGGTATTCGAGTTATTAAGTTCTTAGGGGATTTTGTGCCTAGTGACCTAAGGCTTTTAGAGTCTGGGATCCGCTAACCTAACGCTCGCTACATGGATACCATTGTATAAGTCTTTTGTGGACCTCACTCATTACACGGTCAAATAAGCATTGTTGTCGTGAATAAAAAGCATGATTCCGTCATAAGCTCCAGAATTCTTGTAGTGTTATATGTCACTTTGTGCCTAGAATTTTTATTCTTTGTATAATCATGTGATTGCCTTGATGATAGTTGAGTCATAATAACTGGTCTAGTTCCGAAGCATATCTGTTAAGCATCTGCACCCACCACGTTTCTGGCTGTATGTTCGTTTGCATGAGTTTATTGATCTTTAGTCGCCTAACTGCATTTGTTGAGATATTGTAATTTGGTTGGTTTGTTCGTAGTAAGGGGGATCGCTGCATTTCATATAGATTGCATTCATGCATGTTTTTATTTGTCTTTGAGTCTGTGACGCTTGAGGACAAGCATCGATTTAAGTTTGGGGGTGTGATAAGTGGCATTTTATACCACTTAGAACAGCTTAAAATGGCTTAAATTGGTGCCTTGAAATCAAGTATTTTGTGTATTTAATGCGTTTTTCTAGTGTTTATGCATTTCAGGGTATTAGTTGCATTTCAGAGGAGTAATCATCAAGAATAAGCCTGGGCATGTGTTCACCATTGCGAGAGGAAAGAAAGGGGCAGATTACGGCGAAGAAACGGAGCAAACTCAGAATTTTTCCAGTAGGGTCCTGAGCGCCCGCTCAGCTATGCTGAGCGGCCGCGCAGAAAGCTGAGCGCCCGCTCAGCTATGCTGAGCGGCCGCGCAGGGTCGGGAAAAAAGATAAATTATTTTAGGACTTCTACTTCTGTTTGGCTTCCACTTCTATGTAATCTGAGTTTTATGGGACTATTATATAAGTAGATTTAGAGATGTTTTCAGGAGGTTGGATCGTGGTATTAAGCAAGGAGCGAAGGAGATAAGGAAGAAGACCGTTTTAGCACACAACAATGAAGAGGAAGCATATTTTCTTGTGATTCTTATTTCGTTGTAACGTTGGATGCTAGTTTTCTTACTTTGAACTTAATTACTCTTGTGACGTACTCTGATTTAATATAATTAGTTTAGTTATTATTTTCTTGTGTTTGTTTATCATGATTTCATATGAACCCATGATGACGATAAGTGCTATTATGGGTTAATCGTGATCATGGGGTCGCAACGGATTTACTATGGAATTCTTTAGTTAATTGTTTAATACTTTAGTGTGTGATGATTGTATGATATCTAGTATTGGTTGTGCGTATTCGTCTTATATGCATCGCGAACATATAAGATAGGGTGTTAATCTCTTGTGAAGCGACGGTGGATCTTGAGATTTAGAACTTGCCATGCTAGCATAGGTTCATGTATGATGTGCATGATTAGTGGGTAACTCTAACAGTTTTATTCGCCCTATGTAATCAAAAGGAATAACTTGTGCTTAATTCATTGTGTTGTCAATTTCTGTAGACATATAGGAACTCAACATAATTGATGCCTATTCAACTTCTATCTTAATTGTGGATGCTTGGTAGAATGGTATGAGTACAATGAAAGTTGGCTTTTATCAGTTTCGTATTATTCGATTAATATCATCACTGTCACATGCTAAAGGTAATAACAATAACTATTGAAGGAAGTAGTAATGAAGTTATGATCTCATGAGTGTTTTAATATTGTTAATTGAAGTGTTATTTAAGTGATAAACTAAGTAATTAATTGTAGTTAATATTTAGTCAATAATTCTAAGTGTTAGTGTCTTAACATTGAGAAGTAATCATACGTCGGTATGTGAGTTTAATTAAACAATAATTAGTCTGAGTCTATGTGGGAACGAACTAGAAAGTATTCTATATTACTTGCGAACGCGTATATTTGCGTGTATTTTAGCGCGTATTTCTGCCTTAACAAGTGCCCCGTGGAAGGGATAATCAAGTTGCCAACAACCATAGGACAGGAACCAAGGCAAACAACACAGATTTTAGACTTTGTGGTTGTGAAGGCTAGTTCAACTTACAATGTTATCATGGGAAGAACAGGGATACATGCCTTCAAGGCAGTCCCTTCTTCCTACCATTCATTTATGAAGTTTCCCACCCGGAATGGGATTGGAGAAGAGAGGGGAGATCAAAAAATGGCTAGAAGTTGTTATGTGGCCTCACTAAGGGCAGATGGAACTGGGGGGCAGGTTCTGCCTATCGAAGATCTGGATATTCGAGAAAATGATGAGAAAAGAGGGAAGCCAGCAGAAGACCTGGTTTCGATTCCTTTAGCTCCCGAGGATCCTGAGAAGGTGACTTTCATTGGAGCCACACTAGAGGAGCCCCTTAGAGGGAAGTTGGTGAAATTTTTGCAAGAAAATTGTGATGTGTTTGCATGGTCAGCAGCTGATATGTCAGGCATAGACCCGGAACTGATTACTCACAAGCTGAATGTGGATCCAAATCAGAAGACAATGAAACAAAAGAAAAGAAGTTTTGCTCCAGAAAGGCAAGAAGCTATAAAACAGGAAGTAGAGAAGCTTTTAGAGGTTGGTTTCATTGAGGAGATACAATTTCCAGAATGGTTAGCAAACCCTGTAATGGTGAAGAAGGCAAATGAAAAATGGAGGATGTGTGTGGACTTCACTGATCTGAATGACGCATGCCCTAAGGACTGTTTCCCGTTGCCAAGGACAGATACTTTGATAGTGCCACTGCTGGAGATGAGATGTTGAGCTTCATGGATGGATTTAGTGGATACAATCAGATCAAGATGCATAAGGACGACATCCCTAAGGTATCATTCATCACTGACTTTGGTGTTTATTGTTATCTTGTTATGGCATTTGGTCTCAAGAATGCAGGAGCCACCTATCAAAGGTTGGTAAATTAAATTTTTAAGGATCTTATTGGCAAGACCATGGAGGTCTATTTTGATGACATGTTAGTCAAGAGTCTATTGAAGACTGATCATATAACCCATTTGAGGGAAGCTTTCGAGGTCCTGAGGTACCGCAAGATGATGTTAAATCCTACAAAGTATGCTTTCGGAGTAGGATCTGGAAAGTTTTTGGGATTGATGGTCTCCAAAAGAGGAATCGAGGCCAATCCTGATAAAATAAAAAGCAATCCTGGACATGGAACCACCAAAAACTATTAAAGATGTTCAAAAGCTCACTTGAAGGGTTGCTGGGTTGGGACGATTCATCTCCAAGTCTGGGGACAAGTGCTTGTCGTTCTTCAAGTCCTTAAAGAAGGTTAAGGATTTTGTATGGAGTGAAGAAAGCCAGAAGACATTCGAGGAATTAAAGAAATATATGACTCGGGCCCCGTTGTTGGCCAAGCCATCTTTGAATGAAGTTTTATACTTGTACTTGGTCGTTTCAGAGAATGCCTTGAGCGCTGTATTGGTTAAGGAGGAACTGAAAATCCAGAAACCCGTATACTATGTCAGCAAAATTCTGCATGGAGCTGAGTTGAATTATTCAACTATTGGGAAGTTTGCTTTAGCCTTGGTAATGGCTTCGAGAAAGCTGCGTCCTTACTTCTAAGCTCATAAAATTGAGGTGTTAACAAATCAACCCCTGAGAAATATCATTCACAGTCCCAATGCTAGTGGGAGGTTGATCAAGTGGGCAATAGAGCTGGGAGAATTCGACATTAAGTATAAACCACGAATGGCAATAAAAGCCCAGGCATTAGCCGACTTCTTGGTGGAATGTACCATACCCAACCATGAAGTCGGGGGGCAGAAAGATACCATACCTCAAGACAAGGAAGTTGGTACGGGGGACAAAGAAAAGGATAATAAGGAGAAAGAATATTGGGTTCTCTATTTTGATGGAGCATCAAAAACAAATTCAAGTGGAGCAGGTTTGGTTTTACAACGCCCTGATGGGTTCTTGATTGAGTATGCCATGAAGTTAGACTTCCCGACCACAAACAATGAGGCAGAATATGAAGCTCTGATAGCTGGTCTCGGCCTAGCAGGGACACTGAGAGTCAAGAACTTGAAGGTCTGTGGAGACTCGAAGTTGGTCATATCTCATATTAAGGGAGAGTTTGAGGCAAGGGATGATACGATGGCTAAGTATGTCTGCCTAGTAAGGGCTGTGATGACCCAATTTGATTAATGCCATATTGAGCACATTCCGAGGGAGGAAAATGCTAAGGCAGATGCATTATCAAAGTTTGCTTCATCTGAGATAGAGGAAAGTTCAGGAAGTGTATACTTCCGCGTTCTGAAGACACGGAGCATTGATGTTAAGCATGTAGCTCCTATAGGTTTGGGGACGTCATGGATAGATCCCATTAAGACTCATATTCAAATCGGTTGGTTGCCAAATGATGTTACTGAAGCACAGATTTTGGATGTTCGAGCACTAAGATACTATTTGATAGATGGGATTTTGTATAAAAGATCTTATGTGGTTCCTTACTTAAGGTGTCTCAGGCCCGATGAGGCACGCTTGGATCTTGAAGAAGTACATGAAGGTATTTGTGGGCAACACTTGGGGGGCAGAGCACTAGCACATAAGATAACCCGTTTAGGCTTCTATTGGCCAGAAATGATGGTTGATGCCAAAGAGTATGTGAAGAAGTGTGACCGCTATCAGAAGTATGCACCTGTCGTTAGACAACCCCCCGAGATGCTGACCCCCATCAACTCACCTATCCCCTTTGCTATGTGGGGAATGGATATACTTGGGCCTTTCCCCGTGGCCACGAAAAAAAGGAAGTTTCTGATTGTAGCCATTGATTATTTTACTAAATGTATTGAAACCAAGCCTTTGGCCAAAATCACAACTAAGCAGGTTGCACAATTCCTGTGGGAAAATATCATGTGCCGGTATGGAATTCCCCGCATCCTAGTCACTGACAATGGAACACAGTTCAACAATTAGGAATTGAAGAAGTATTGTGAGGAGAATGAAATTGAATTATGATTCATCTTTGTGGCTCACCCGCAAGCCAATGGGCAAGCAGAAGTGGCGAATCGAATAATCCTGGATGGACTAAAGAAGAGGATCGAGAAGTCAAGGAGTAACTGGGTGGATGAAATACTCCCAATATTATGGGCCTATAGGACTACCTGTAGAGTCACGACTGGAGCAACTCCCTTCACGTTAGCATATGGGGCAGAAGTAGTTGTTCCTGTAGAGATATCACATTCCTCCCCTAGGATTCAAGCTTTCAATGCTAAGGAAAATGAGGAAGGGCAAAGGTTAGCTCTGGATCTAATTGATAAAGTGCGAGATGAGGCACATGCGAAGATAGTGGAATATCATAAAAAGGCTTCGTTCTACTACAACCTAAGGGTTAAAGAAAGGTTCTTCAAACAGGGTGACTTAGTCTTGAGGAAGATGGAAGCTTCCTGTGTAGGGGAGAAAGGGAAACTTGCCCCAAATTGGGAAGGGCCATACAAGGTCAAGAGTGCTCAGGGTAGAGGAACCTACAAGCTTGAGACTATGGATAGTTTTGAAGTCCCGAGAACTTGGCATGCACAAAACCTGAAGGTTACTATGTGTAAAAGAGTTAAAGCACGATTCTCACTTGTCAGAATGACAAGTAGGTTTAAAAGCACCTTGAAGCTTTGCTTGCTTAGGATTTTTATATATTTGATGTAAGATATGTTTAGGTTTTATCAGGGTTGAACCCATCTCATGTAAGGTATCGAGAATACCAAGTCATAATGAAAAGTATTCAGTTTAATTTAGCCTGCTGAATTGTTGTATTATGAGGGCAAAACCAAATCATAAATTTGAGTTCGGAAAAACTACGACAATACTAAGACAAAACAAATCAAAACATCCAAAGTCGATTACAAAATTCAAAAATGACTGAAGAAAAGAAAAGTACATAGTGCAAGAGAGTTAGGACTTAGAAGGCTCGGATTCTTCGGAACCGCTATCTGAAGTCTCCTCGGACGTCTCCTGAGTTGGCCACTCGGAAGTTTCTTCAGAAGTCTCCGCCGAGGTCTCCTCAGAACTACCCTCGGACGGCTTATATGCCTTAGGGGACGTTGCTTTTGGAGGCTCTTCCACCCTCGCCTTCTTAATAAGGGGCTCGGCCTCTTCCTCAGAAGAATATTCCTCCTCTTCAGAGCTGGATTCGGGCTCCCTCCTTTTTTGGCCTTGACCCTGGCTTCCTGATGACGCTCTGATCGAGGACGCTGAAGTGTCATTCTTAATAAGATCAGCGAGCTTATCTCCAACGCCTCCAAGTGCAGGGACTTACACAGGGCAAGGGAAGGAAGATTGTTCAAGAACCTCAGGAAACTGGTCCTGGATAGCCTCCACAGCAGCGTCCCGACCTTCCTTATAGCTGACTGGATGAAGGAGGGCATCGTGCTCTACCATTAAATCCTTGAATTCTTGAGTATCCATCCAGCCGTCAAAGGCCTTGTCCTTCTAGGCCTTGAGAATAACAATCTCAGCCCGGGCCGTTTCAAGATCGAAATTTGAGGAGGCAAGTTGGGCTTGAAGAGCCTCTATCCGCTGGTTAGCCTCCTCCAGCTTCTTGTTTGTGTCTTCTAGGCCAACTTTCCAAGCCTTGGCTTGGTGAATTGCCCCTTAAAAGTGGACGTTCACCTACAAGAGACAAAGGAAACGTGAGAAACAAGAAAAATTACGACATAAAGCTATAGATACCAAAAGAAAAAGACGTACCGTCACCAAGGCCTGAGCTCCGAAAAGCTTGTTGGCCTCCAAGTCCTATTGAAGGACAAGGTCATGATAATCTACAGGGGAAATAGAATGCATAGACCATTCCTTGGCAAGTGATGTGTTGCCCACAATCGAGTCCTTCCCCCAGATTCCCCAGGCAGGTTGGAAGAAAGCCTCTGGTTTCTGTTTCGTACGCAAGGGTTGGCTGGGGCCCTCCTCGCCTCCTTCCTTCGCCTGAAGAAGGAACTCTAGGAAGCGATCCCCAAGGCGCGGGTCCTTAAAGACCTTCCCAGCGCATTTCATCCTAGTCATTTCCAGGTCTTTATGCTTAGTAGCCTCTTCAATTTTATCAGCAACTATAACGAATAAGTGAAGTGGATTGAGAAATTAGTAAAGTAAAAAAGTAGGAGAAATGAAGACGGCTAGAAAAGGAAGAAAACATACCTTTCTTAGGAACGGGACAAAGGCCACGTTCCACGAGAATGGTCTCCCTGATAAGATCCCAAGAGTGGGACGTCCCATTGTCTTGAGTAAGGAGGTTGAAGGCCCTGGTGTCCTTCTCAGATAAAACTATATCATTCGGGCTCCCATCCACAGCTAGCCCAAAAGACGAACGAAATAGGGTGCCCCAGTCGCCGCCCTCCCAAAGGACGTAGAGAAACTCCTTCTTCCACCCTAAGTTATTGTCAATGATGGACTTCCCATTCACTATGTGGGGGACTGTGGGGCGCTGGTTCAAAGAAACCCACCCCAGATTCTTGTCGGGGCTATTCTTGAACTAAAATTTTTTTCTAAACACCACAACCAAAGTAGGAAGGTTGTGCTTGGCGCATTGCGATAGGTAGCAAAGAATCAGCCTCCAAGAGTTTGGAGGGAGTTGGAAAGGGCTGATGTCCACATCAGCTAGTAGAACAGGGATAAAAGGATGAAAGGGAAGTCTGATACCTGCCCTTAGAGTGTCCCTGTAGAGCATAGAGCGTCTTTCTTCCATTGACAGGCCCTGTCGGCTGGACCCGCAAGAACCAGCTTAAAGGGCTCCTTGATTTTGAAATAAGTACTCAACTTATCCAACTCCTTTGCATCCCGGAAGATACTGATGTAATCATGCGCGTCCAGATGCGCGTCAGACGGGTACTCATCCCCTCGAGTGTTGATCATGTCAATCAAGGAAGTGTACCTTGACCGGATGGGGAACTCATTTGACTTCTTGGCCACATTCATCTGGGCCAAACGGGTCATTTTCTTATCAGCCATCTGAAAAAGGGGCACAAATTTTAAATACAAATTTGATGCAAAAACTAAACATGAGAAGACAAAAAGAGAATGCAAGAAATATACCTGAAAACTTGTAGAGCCTGGAGAGAAAGCGAGCAAAAACTTAGAAAAACTCTGAAAAAAAGACCTAGGATTTTTTGTGAGAGAAAAGAGGAGAGCTCAAGAAGTAAGAGACGAGAAGTAAAAAGTGAGTGACTCCACTCACTCCTTTATATAGGCAGAAAAAGGGGAGACGAAAGGGCAGAAAAGCCCATTAAGCAGAAGGCCCAAAGAAAAAACCCAAACTCTGGAATGTTCCAGAATATTTGTGAACTTGTTAAGTTCTGGAACCTTCCAGACTATCTTCAATGATTCTTAGAGGCCCCAAAACGAGGCCCAAATCCAAAAAGGATTTGGAAAAATAAGCCCAATAAAGGCCCAATCCAAGTTGGATTAGGAAAAGCCCAATAAAGACTATAGATCAAGATTGAGATCGAATTTGAGGTCGTGAATCCTGTTCGAATTCTTTCGAACAGACGCCTGAAAAATGTGCGTTAAAAAGACCAGGATGGAGGTCGAACTTGAAGTCGTGAATCCTGTTCGAATTCTTTCGAAAAGGCGCCTGAAAAATGCGCGTTAAAAAGACCAGGATGGAGGTCGAATTTGAAGTCGTGGATCCAGTTCAAATTCTTTCGAGCAAAATCCAGAAAAGCACCCATTAAAAAGTCCAGGAATCAGGTCGAAACCCTGGTCGTGATTCCTAGTCGAAACATCACGAACATGAATCAAAAAAGGACCAAAATCCAGGTCGTGGGTTCGACTAGGATTCAGGTCGAAACCCTGGTCGTGATTCCTAGTCAAAACATCACGAACAGGAGTCAAAAAAGAAGCAAAAATTTGACCAAGATCCAGGTCTTAGTTTCGACTAGGATTCAGGTCGAAACCCTGGTCGTGATTCCTAGTCGAAACATCACAAACAAGATTCAAACAAGGACCGAAATTTCGACCAAAATCCAGGTCAAAGGTCCGACTAGGATCCTGGTCGAAGTCCAGGTCGTGTAACCTAGTCGAAATTCTTCGACCAGGATTAAAAAGTTGGCCCAAAATTCGAATAGGATCCAGGTCGAATTTTTGACTAGAATCCTGGTCGAAAAAGGGCTGAAAATTAGAAAAAGTTTCTGAGAAATTGCAGAAAATTCGAAAAGTTCCAGAAATTCGAAAAAGTCCTGGAAATTAAGGGAAAATTCCTGAAAATACCAGAAAATTCTTAATAAGAGGGAAAAGGGTAAGAAAATAATGGGGAAGTTTTTAAACAACCCTGAAGCCGTGTATAAGGCAAGTCGTTGTAAATGTGTAGGTCGCTTCACACTTTACGTAAAATGATACTCTGTAAGGGAATAAATGAACTTAACTTCTGCGAAACCTAGTCACTGTTTCCCAAAAGTTGGGGGGCAAATGATTGGGAATAAATAAGTCCTGATTACGTAATTAATATTGCATTAATTACACATGATTTGGGCCACCAGGCCCAATAAGAAGATGTATGACATTCAGACCAAAAAGGTTAACACATTGATCAGGCCTGATGGACCAGATCAGGCCTGATGGAACAGAGAAGGCCCAAAAGCCCTGAATGTTAATTAATTTCGTAATTAATTAATAAGAAAAAAATCAGCTGTTAAGAAGAGTCCCAATAAGGACATAAATCCTAGTAGATTAGCCTCCAAGGGACCTAAAAGGATAAGGAATCAGTTTCCTACCACTTAGGACTCCAAAGTCCATTCTAATTCAGGAACTTGCTCACCAAGTCTCCTAGATCTAGTCCAATTCAAGGACTCTCAACATCTATATAAGGGGTCTCACCCCCACCAATCAGAACTACATTTTTTGACTTGATCCTTGGCAATCAGCAAGGTACATAGACATCTTGTTAAGGCAGATTGAGTCACGAAACATAAGAGCAGTCAAATCGAACCCCGAAGTTCACGTTCCTTAGTAATAAATACAACAATTATTATACCTTAGGTTTTAATCCATAATAGTTGTAAACATCAGTTTGCACTCACAAAAACTGATTTATATTGTATTGGCGGTGTTAGGTAATGAATACAACACAGAGGGGGTGAATGTGTTTTAGATATTTTTTAGGCTTTTTTAATGTTTGTTACTTGGTGAACAAAGCAGATTAGAAATGCAGTGATATTATGTTAACTGAAATTACAAAGTGCACACAATATTTCAAAACTAACTTAATTTATATTAAAATCAAGCTAGTGTTTGGCTACAAATCTTGGGTTCTTAGTAAGTAAAGAGCTCAGCTTCTTCCTTGAGAGAGTTACAAGAAAAACTAGATCTATTTAATACAATTTAAAAGCAAAGGACCAGTGTTTACTTTATAGATTAGTAAACACAGTTTAAATAGCATGTGATAAGATGTACTAAACCTTACTTTAAGTTATCTCTAAAGATTTCCATTTCTGGCTTAGTGTATTTTTGCAAATCATGTGGATCTGTGACTTTCCTTTATCAGTTAATTTTACTCTTGTTAGGTCCCAATGTGTTTGTAGAAGGGGGGTTGAATACAAACAGTACTAAATAATCGAATAAATGCGGAATAAAAAATGTGAAACAAAATTCAAGTTAAATAAAAATATTATTAAACTTGAAAGGTGTTACAACAACTGTATCGATTACAAGGTATTAATCTCAAATTAATTATCACAAATCTAGAATAAATTCGACATGAACTTTATCTATTTTTGCAATAATTAGAATCAAATGCTAAACGCGATTTGAGATTAAGTTCTAGGGATTTTGATCCGCTAGATTGTTACACAAGAACAAGATAAATAATTCTGGTGGTTTGGATTTAACATTAACAAACTAGAATTTTGATCTTGATGTAAGCAGAGAAGAAAATAAAATGTTTCAAGGCGGCTGCTTTCTTTTCTTTGTTCTTGAATGTGTTCTGTATGATTGAGATCATTGAGTTGAATGACTTCTGGTTCTATTTATCAACAGCCGAATTAATTGAATTGGAATGACAATCCTTTAAGCTTGTATGACAATCGGTGAGACTATCCTTTTGAGCTAGCAAGACAATCGTTTGAACCAGCATGACTATCGGTAGGACAATCTTTTGAACTGGCATGACAATCGGTATGACAATCCAGATTGTCATGCTAGTTCATTTTCAATTGTCTTGCTGATTTAAGATTGAATTTAATCCAATTAAACTTCTGAAAATTCCTAAAATTAATTCTGAATTAATTAATCAATTAATTTAATTAATCAATAAATTAATCTTTGCAGATATAAATTATTTTCTTAATTAAATTATATGACTTAATTAATTAATAGAGAATTAATACTAACCCTGAGCAGCATCCATTCTTCTGAATATCTTCTGAAAATCACTGACAATTATGAATCAATTCCACCACTTCAACGTTGACACTCGATGTACTGTCTGGTTCATGAGTGACTAACTTCCATGACGTTTCTTCATGTCTTGACTTTGACACTTTGATTTTCTTCAGATTAAATCCTTGTAATTAATTGATACCCTGGCGAGATCTCTGTCACTTGATTAAATCCACGATCTTGATTTATATCACTGAGACATGATCAACTTCTTGAACTTCTTCCAGTGAATTAACTCCTCAAGTCTGTAGATGAACCTTGTTTCTGAATCCTTTGACAGATATTACTTTGCGAGATCTCTCTGACGGTAGATCCACTATTTACTTATTACATTCTTATTTGAGTTGAGTTGAATCCTCGAATATACAAATAGGCTATGACATATGACTTACAATCTCCCCTTATTTGTTTGTTAGACAATAACACACAAATACCTAAAGGATAACTCAACTAACAAATAAGAAAAAGATATAAACATACATGCAAAGTAAATAGTAGAAAAGTTCTGGACTAGATTTAACATTTTCCAGATTCCAAGTAGATGTTCCTCTAGACTGAACATATCTTCAAGTAGTTCCATCTTCATTTGTACAACCACATTTCCTGTTGAGAAGCCTATATCTCTTGCTTCTCCCCCTATGAGAATCAACTGATTAAAGAAGATCACCTTCGTTTACCACCTCTCCCGTACAATAGGATCCGCAGATAAAAACCAATGGTACTCCCCTAACAGCTTCTTCCCTTACTAGGAAATCACCTTGTGTTTACCACCTCTCCCGTACAATAGGATCCGTAGTTAGAAACAACAATGGTGTGGTGTAGTGTACATTTTTAGGATCTTTTTCTTCCTCCCGGCTATTTCTCCCCCTTAGTTGAGGAATCCTCCAAACTATTACTTAAGCTTTTATCTCCCCCTTAAAGAAGGAATGTATGCCGTCGTCTGAAGGAGTTCTCATATTTCACTTGGTTGGAAAAGAAATAACAAGTAGTTTCTCTTTCTTCCTCACTGTGAGTGTGTGATTGTGTTTTAGTGTACCTCACATGTGTTTCACTCTTCTCTCCACTCGTGTTTACACTCATTCTCACAAGTGTATCACTCTTCTCTCATAGCTCCAAAATCCAGCTATACCTGCAAGGAAAATCACCTTAGCCATCCTTAAGGAGGTCATAGGTGGTGCAATGGGAGTTCACAAATCCCCATCCCTGTTAAACTCGTCAGATGAATCTGAGTCATAATCTACAAGTTGCTAGTTTCCCTTTTAGGGTTGCAGATTTGAATTCTGGGAAGGTAAACAATGATCCAAAGAATTTAGCATAAAGATCAGAGTTCCCTTCTAATGTCTGTGAAGACATTTCCTTGTGACTTATCAGGTAATATCTGAATCATTGTCAACAAGTTGCCGATCTGCACCTATGTCAGATCCATTATCCGCAGATGCATCCAGGGGATTTAAGCCTGGGGAGGTAGACACTGACCACTGACATATGGCTTTTGGATCAGTATCCTCTCCTAACACCTGTAAAGGCAATTGGTCCACTAACGAACCTTAAACAATCGAATCTGACCTTAAAATGGTCGAAACTCTTGTTTCCGTCAACTCATCCTTTGTGTGTGTAACCTCTCCTTGTGCATCAAGAATTGTTTATGTTTGAAGTGGTGACACTACATCGGATACCTTGGCCGACAGGCAAAATTCAATAGACTCACCCTGTTGAGAGAATGAATCTAGTAACTGTTTTTGTGCCTTTTCAGCCATTACATCTTTTTGAGAAGATGTATGGGGGCTAGCAGTTGTCTCGGTTTAAATACTACTCATCTATGTAGGAGACATAGCTACTGGGTTGACTACAGAACCTTCCTTATGTGGTGCACTAAGGCACTATCTCCCTCACGCTCATTCATATTACGTTTAGTGGTAAGAGAGTGTTGGTTGGTTCTATTTCTTTTTTGTTTGTCTTTACAGTCTGGGATAGACGTTGTGGGTTTTCAACCTCATGACTGTCAATGAAAGAAAGTCATTGAAGACTGAACCTGTAACACAGAATATATGGTAATAGAGAGAAAATGATTTACAATAGTGATTTCAAAAGATTTTACATGAAATAAGAAATCACTAATGTAGAAAGAAGTTTGATTTTGTTTTTCAATATGAATGAGTTTTTGATAAAACATTGATCACTTAGGGTAAAGTCTAAGTAATTCTCATTCATATCAAAAGCTTACAAATATCTGCAACATAATGTTAACAAGATATCATTGACCGATACTTGTCAAGTACTTTTAGATACTAATTGTTATGTTGCATAAACAATATATCACTGCACATATTAAACAATATGATTGTGCCTAAAAATAAGAGAGTTAAAAATATGACGACTCTATTAGTTCATATTAAACAATAACTTCAGTTAGAGTGCCATACCATGTTCTTGACGATTGCTTGAGTAGTACACTAGTTCATACCAACCTCAAGTGAGATTGTGAAGAAGAGATTGCATAGTCCAATAGATCTGCAGCTGCAAAGTCCATGAACTGTGGTGCATTGGCTTCCTCTTTTGACTCACCAACCAGGAGTACACTTGTACACATCTTACTAGAGTCCAATTCCAAGTGTAATGTGCAGCAGGTGCTTGATATGTCGTAATATTCTCAAGTCTCGTCACTGGTGCTATATGTTAGATGATGCTTCCTGATAATAACCTAGCACACTATACAAAATTTTCAATGATAACATTCCCAGCTTGCAAACAGCCATATCCCTCAGATAAACCTTTGTTGTTATCTCCAAAGGTAACCAGGGGGCCAGCTTTCTCAATCCACATTTGATAGCAGGGCTCTATCTCCGGTCATATGTCTTGATGATCCACTGTCAAGACTCCACACTCCCGGTTTCACCTGTTTAATGCCCTGCACTATAAATGGATTAGACCTTCTTCGGAACCCAAACTTGGTTGGGCCCGGCATACTTGTAGAATTGTCCTTTGTCAGTCAAAACAACATTTTTAATTTTAATGGTCTCAACTTTCTCAATGACTGAACATTTGACCTTGTAAACAGCCTTAACAAATTTCTGTTTAAGCTTAGGCACAAATGTTTCCTTTCTAGCCTTAGAAGGACTAGCAGTCTTAGACCTATCATGCTTCTTGTTATTCACATGCTGACGAGGAGTAGTCTTATCATTAGACACATGCTTACCATTAAAATAAGCATACATCATATTAAAAGCACAAAACATACAATTAGCAACACCACATGCTTTATGAGAGTGATTAACAGCAGGCAATTTATGCATGGTAGACATGGCATTATTGTTATCCAACTCATGTGTGTCTGAGTTAGTCTCAGTTGCTTTCACAACTTTGACTGGAACTTTCGACTCACATGACTTGGAAACAATCTTCTCATAAGCATGATCCTCAGCACGTATTTCTTCTTGAATAACAGAAGAGGTCGCATCAAATAGTTCAGCAATTAATGCTTTATAGAGGGGTTCATCAACACCCTTAAGCACATGTGGTACTTCCCTCCCTTTAGCACAGACATGAGGAGGAGAGTTTATGCCTAATTCTCTAATAGCAACATTGTAATCATAACCTATTCCAGATGTTTGATTAACAGCTTGCTTACTGTAGAACTCTTTAGCCTTCGAACAAGAATTGAAGTAGGCTCTAACCTTAGTCTCAAGACCGGTGATCTTGTCTTTGAGAATAGTTTCGAGTTTTCTATAACAGTCAACTCTATTCTCTAGAAAAGATACCTGTTCTTTTAATTTGTCTTGATTAATGTGCACAAGTCTTAATTCATTGACCTCTTTCTCAAGGTCTGTGATCTATAAACTTAACAGTTCATTATCACGACGTGCACAATCTAAGTTACCTCTTAGATGATAAACCATTTCAGCATCAGAAAGTTTTACCTCTATTCTTGACGATGAAGCTTTTCCATCAATAGCCATAAGAGCAAGATTTCCTTCTTCTTCATCTTTACTATCAGTATCATCCCAGCGTCTTCCCTTTGCCAGATAAGCCCTTTCAGAGTTCTTTCTTACTTGCTTTGGCTTCCTACATTCTGTGGCAAAGTGTCCCAACTCATTGCAGTTATAGCATCTAATGGTGCTCCGATCAACCATCCCTGTTTTGTACCCACCACTGCTGGTGTTAGAGGATGAAGATCCACCTTTCTGGAATTTGTTGTAGTTGGACTTGTACTTAAGCTTGGGATTCCTCCTGAATCTGACATGGGAGAATCTCTTGACAATTTGGGCCATTGATTCATCTTCCAATTGCTCCAGCTCTTCCAAGGAATAAAAATCATCACTTGATTGATTTGTAGTAGGAGGATCATATTCTGCTACTAACTCATTTTCCTCACCCTTGGAAAACTGTACCATTCTTTCTAACTGTTGAGATTGTTGTTGTTGTTGACCTTCAGCTACAAGTGCATTAGATGTGCTGACCATTCTATCCTTCCCGTAGACTTCCTTCTGTTGAATCTGCTCCAACTCATAAGTTTTTAACACTCCATAGAGCCTGTCCAAAGAAATCTCACTCAGATCTCTAGCTTCTCTAATGGCAGTGATTCTATGTTCAAGATGAGCTGGCAGTGTTAAAAGGAACTTTTTGTTGACCTCCCTGATTGAATAATACTTTCCATTGATGTTCAGGTTGTTGATCAACGCATTGTACCTCTCAAACACTTCAGTAATTCCTTCTCCTGGATTTAATTTGAAATGTTCATATTCAGAGGTTAGGATTTCCAACTTGTTCTCCCTAACTTCCTCTGTGCCTTCATTAATTACCTCAATAGTTTCCCACATGTGTTTAGAATTTTTACAGTTCATCACATGTCTGTTCATCAAGGGATCAAGGGAATCAATTAATATTAATTGAAGGCTGGCATCCAAGGAGGCTTCTTCCTTCTCAGCAGGAGTAAAATCTTCGGGCTCTTTTGGATAGGTTCTAGCTTTAGTAGTCACCACACCATCTATTATTACCTCCGGTTCAATAACCATCGGAGTTTTTATACCCTTCTTTAACAAGTTTGAATATTTGGGATTTGCAACTTGTAAAAATAATAGCATCTTCTTCTTCCACATGATATAATTCTCTTTATCAAATTGTGGAATTTTAACGGTTCCAACTTTATGTGAAGTCATTATGAATTTTTGAATAAATAAAAATTCAAGGAGTTGAAAAATCACAAAAGTCTAGGATCTTGATTTGTTCGTTAATCAGAAGGCTCTGATACCAATTGTTAGGTCCCAATGTGTTTGTAAAAGGGGGGTTGAATACAAACAGTACCAAATAATCGAATAAATGCGGAATAAAAAATGTGAAACAAAATTCAAGTTAAATAAAAATATTATTAAACTTGAAAGGTGTTACAACAACTGTATCGATTACAAGGTATTAATCTCAAATTAATTATCACAAATCTAGAATAAATTCGACATGAACTTTTTCTATTTTTGCAATAATTAGAATCAAATGCTAAACGCGATTTGAGATTAAGTTCTAGGGATTTTGATCCGCTAGATTGTTACACAAGAACAAGATAAATAATTCTAGTGGTTTGGATTTAACATTAACAAACTAGAATTTTGATCTTGATGTAAGCAGAGAAGAAAATAAAATGTTTCAAGGCGGCTGCTTTCTTTTCTTTGTTCTTGAATGTGTTCTGTATGATTGAGATCATTGAGTTGAATGACTTCTGGTTCTATTTATCAACAGCCGAATTAATTGAATTGGAATGACAATCCTTTAAGCTTGTATGACAATCGGTGAGACTATCCTTTTGAGCTAGCAAGACAATCGTTTGAACCAGCATGACTATCGGTAGGACAATCTTTTGAACTGGCATGACAATCGGTATGACAATCCAGATTGTCATGCTAGTTCATTTTCAATTGTCTTGCTGATTTAAGATTGAATTTAATCCAATTAAACTTCTGAAAATTCCTAAAATTAATTATGAATTAATTAATCAATTAATTTAATTAATCAATAAATTAATCTTTGCAGATATAAATTATTTTCTTAATTAAATTATATGACTTAATTAATTAATAGAGAATTAATACTAACCCTGAGCAGCATCCATTCTTCTGAATATCTTCTGAAAATCACTGAGAATTATGAATCAATTCCACCACTTCAACGTTGACACTCGATTACTGTCTGGTTCATGAGTGACTAACTTCCGTGACGTTTCTTCATGTCTTGACTTTGACACTTTGATTTTCTTCAGATTAAATCCTTGTAATTAATTGATACCCTGGCGAGATCTCTGTCACTTGATTAAATCCACGATCTTGATTTATATCACTGAGGCATGATCAACTTCTTGAACTTCTTCCAGTGAATTAACTCCTCAAGTCTGTAGATGAACCTTGTTTCTGAATCCTTTGACAGATATTACTTTGCGAGATCTCTCTGACGGTAGATCCACTATTTACTTATTACATTCTTATTTGAGTTGAGTTGAATCCTCGAATATACAAATAGGCTATGACATATGACTTACAACTCTTCAAGCTGCTTTTGTAGACTTTTAAATCTAAGGGATTAGATCATTTGTTGATTGATAATCTTGAATATTTAACTTGTCTGCATTCTGTACCTGAGCTTCATGTCGAGATCTCCTGTTTGGTGTATAGAGAACTGACATTTTGATAAGTATAATGGCTTATCAAGATCTCTTAGTTCTCTATAAGTACTTTGACTGGTCGAGGTCTCCAAGTTCTCTATAAGTGAATTTGGCTTGTCGAGGTCTCTAAGTTCTCGATAGGTAACTTTGACTTGTCGAGATCTCTGAGTTCTCTACAAGTGAACTTGCTTGTCGAGGTCTCCAAATCTCTACATGTAGAAATAACTTGTCGAAATCTCTAATATTCACATCTTCATTTGGTTTATCGATATCTTTTAGTTCTCGATATGCAGAATGACTTGTCGATATCTCTAATCTTCATATCTTTATTTGACTTATCGATATCTTTGGGACTTCTCGATAGGACAATTTAGACTTCTCGATAAGTCATTCTGGAGTTCTCGAATGACTTCTCTATATGACTTGATCTGTGACTTGTAGATATCTTGACTTAGAATATTTTTCCCGAAACATATTTATTCAACTCCAAACTTCTTCACAATTTCTCTGAGGCATGATCTTCTTCCAGAGTTTATTCTTAGGCTTGAGACTGTTTACAGAAAAATACTCTAGTCTAATCTTTGACATTTTAACAGACTCAAGTAATACAGTACAAAATATAAATTTAGATTATCATACAACTAATTCTTAGGGCTGCCAATTTGACTTAATCTTGTTATGATACATGCATGCCTTGCATAACAGGTATACATCATTTTTTACACAATAAAAGTGATGTATATTTAGTTATTACACTACTTACACAGTACAAAAATTAAATTATTTTTGGACCAAAATAACAACCAAAAATGAACTCAATAATAACAAAAAATATTTTAATATTATCATTCTCACATTAGTGAGTAAAACAAATATGACTTGCATATTTTTATTCAATTAAAATTGAATTGTTAATACATTGATCCGCAAAAATGTTTCGAGCTTGAATTATAGCTTCTAAATGTTTGTAGATTTTATATCTCTGTGCATAATTTTTGGTGCAGCTGCTTAATGGAGATACTTCAAGCCTTTAGCAGCTCTAAGTGCAATAAAAACCCTGATACCCCAGTCAAGAAACTCTGTTGTAGCCTCATTCATGCATTTCTTCAGATTACCTTTTGGCATGTGCTCAAATATTAGTAACCTCTCTGCATGTTTTCCTTGGTTTTCTGAGCAGAATCCCAACAAATGTACTACATGGCAGTGATGCAATCATGATATAAGTTCAATCTTTGAAATTGGTTTACAAATAATTAGAAAGTAACATAAACATCATTATTCTGGCAATAAAGTTGCATTATGGCTAATGAGGTTGGATGCATTGTTGTAACTTGTTTCTTTGTCCAAGGAGGAAAGACGTTGTGCAATAGTTTTTTTTCCTTTGATAGAAATAACATACACAAAAAGCAGTAAAGACAAGAGCCGTCACGATAACAGAAAATAAGAGAATAAGCACAAGAAATTTGCATAGGCATTCCACCACTTACACCAGGGTAAAATCCATTTAACATGTCTGTTCTTCTGGGAAACTCCATATACCATGTGTCTTCCAGCATATCCTCATGATTGCCAAACCTAAAGTAAAATCATTAGTATAAAAACACTATTCATTTTCAACAATTGAAGTGAATGAAACCAACAATGAAACAAGTGAAGATAATCACTTATCAAGACCGTGTTGGCGAAGGATACACATCTGGAACTAGAAGTGTTGGGTAGAACAGACCCATAGGGGCAAAAGTAACATTTACTAAATTACCAAGATTTACCTAACAATCTTCTCAAGTCTATTGGAGTCGGTTTATCAACCAGGAAAACATCGATTACTTTGTCGCAGACTCGAACCATTTTATGTCCATCCAGAGATTCGGATACCTCTGGTTCTTCTGTGTTTGGGACTTCATGCCTATTAGCTACATGTTCTTTTGGAGAATCATCTGGGACAGTGGTAAATCCACTAACAACAGCTAGACACGAGAAGCATTGTCGTATTTTATTATTAAAAGATAGACGGGAACTTGTCATTTAGGAATACATTAGTCAACCAAAATTAAATCCAACCCAAGTCGAAAAAGATGCAAAACCAAGAATTCAAATCAAAATCAAACCCAAAATATATAATATACACAAAATCAAGAAAATGTTCATTTCAAGATCAATATAATAAATATCAAAGGTCTGTCATATATACGAAGAATATCAAATAGCTAAATTCTCGATTGAAGAAAGCATACTTCAATTCGAACAAATTCCTAACTAAAGTCAGAAAAAAAAAAACAAATCACAAAATTAAAAATAAAATTTGGGTTTAGAATTGAAATATCCCCAATTTAAAACTAAATGAAATTAAGAATTCGAGTTTTGTAACTTACTTATTTACCAATTCGAGCTTTATATCTGCGAAGATATTGAATAAGCTTCCACTCGAACGAATCGGGTCAGCGATAGTAGAACTTCTGACAAATCAAATCAAGTTGAACATCTGGGGGAACTTCTGAACCTTCAGTGAAAGATTTAAGATTTTCGGTAGAGGCACTACAACAAAAATTCCTAAAATCCACCACCAAATATCGATGGAATTTAGTTATAATCGACCATATCCGATGGATTTTAGTATAAAATCGACCGAACCATGTTGGTGGCTTTTAAGAGGGTGAATTTTAAGTTTTGCGGTGGAATTTATATAAAATCGACAGAATCTTTGGTCGCTTTTATAAAATTTAAAATTTGAAGTTCAAAATTTTGTGAAAATTTGAATCCCCCGCTCATGAATAAATTAAACAGCAATCGGTCGATTTTAATATAAAATATTTTTAAAAAAAAAAGAACCACCCCCACCCATCAACTGAGCAACCGCTCCATCTCTCACCATTTCACCCTCCGTTTTGCTTCTCCTACCTTCTCGCTCTCTCTCCCTACCCCTCTCTCTCTCGCCCCCCCTCCGCTGCTACAACCCCGCCAATACCCCGATGATGGCGACTTCGCCTTGTACCCACACAAACACACGCTTTACTCACGTGCACAAAACAAACACATGGAACATGCGTAACACACACTGGAACTCACACACACCACAATCTTTCATCTCCAGTTTCTCTCCAACCCTCCCCTGCTTCGACCGTCGCCATATCCCACCACCACCGACGACAACGACTTTTTGCATCAACAGCTTTTTTGCATCCGAAAATTTAACATCCTTAATCAACCTAGTTCCATTATCATTTCTTCTCGGAAACAACCGTGTCTGATTAGCCAAGTCACCTTCAAGTGCTATTTTAATATAGTTAATAAATATTAGTATTTAGTTAATAAATGTAGATGACAAATATAGTGCTCTTATGTATTCTGTTAAGAAAAGGAAAGGAGAATTAGGTTTCGTTGTACCTGATTGGCTATGATTTCGTCGTGAATATATAACATATCCACAGGAGTCAGGTTCTGATTGTTTTTTACCATTGTATTAAGTCCCTTATGTTTGAGAGAGAGAAGGAGGGATTGGTGAGAAGAGGGGAGGGGGGAGTGCTACTGGTGGGTGGGACTAATTGTGTAGTGAGTTAACTGTGTGAATTGTTAACATATTGTTAAAATATTTAAATATAGATAAATTAAATAATTTTAAACTTATTATTAACATAAAAATCACCGAATTCGGTTGTTTTTGTTGTTTGCAATATTTGTAATTTTTGGAGGGAAATTTCCCGCCTATTATTATTATTAAATTTAATAAAAATAAAAGTACAACTAAGATTAAATTCAACCGATTAAAAGCTACCGACTATAAATTCCACCGATTAAAAGCGACCGAACTTAAATATCACCGCATGCGGTGGATTTTTTCATGCGTCAACAAAAATTCTAGTTGACTTTAAATTCCACCGAAATCAGTGGAATTTAATGTCGGTGGATTTTAGTTGGTGAAATTTAGCTATTTTTGTTGTAGTGAGGGAGAGAGGGAGTTTGAGTCGAGGGTGGGGGTGAGATGAGAGAGAGTGAAAGTTTTATTTTTAATTTAGTTTCTGAAAATGGGGGGATTGGTAAGGGGGGATTTTAAAATATTTGACTAACGCTGTGTTTGGTTCAACGGAGGGGAGGGGAGGGGAGGAATTTTAATAGAGGGAAGGGGAGGGGAGGGATATAATATTAATTCTATTTGGTTGAAGGAAGGGAGGGGAGAGGAATTAATTCATTTTTATGTTTGGTACAGGAGGGGAAGGGAGGGGTTTATAATTAAAATTACACATAAGTCCTTTAGAATATATGTATGTAAGTGTTAAGAAGGTGTAAGGTCATTTTTGTCAATAAAATTTCTCCCCTCCAAAAAACCCCAAATTGGGAGGAAACAAAATAAGACTCATAAGAGATTTGGGACCCCTTCATTTCCCTCCCCTCCCCTCTATTTTCTTCCAACCAAACAGGGGCTAAGAGAAAACAAAATTGAAGGAGCGTGATTTATTTTTGGTAATTTTAGACATCATATACATCTGGAAAACACGGGCTGATGTTATTGGGCTAATGTTATTGCTCTTTTTAACAAAAATCAACCGATGTCTAATGTATGATCTCTATTCAACTTTTTCTTGTTGGGATGGTACTAAAAATTTGGCAGAAAGAGCATCTGTGAGGGTCTCTGTGCTCTATGTTAGGTTAGGGTTACCCAATGGCACATACAGAATCAAAATTTGGTCCTTCAATCGTCGCATCTTTCTTGGAGTTTGCTGGATTGTCACTAGAAATTTGAAAGTAATATTACTCCTGTGTTCACCAAAGACAGAAATTCGGCAGAACATTTATCAAAAGTAAGGCCTTAGGTATCAATGTCTGCGAGCAGTTAACCACAAATCATCTAAGCCTACCTCATTGGCCACAAGGAGGACATCCACACTTCAGGCATGTCAGACAGTAGTTCAAATTTAATCAGGAAGTGCTCCAGGTAACTGTTACTTTTTCATTTTGTGATTTTTAAATCTTCAAGAATTTGGTAGTATGCACCCGTAGAAGTCCGATAAACCTCATTAAAAACCATGCAGCTGCTTATTTTGAATCCGAATCAGCACTGTTATTGCAAATGCATAGTGTAGATATGAAGTATCTACTTTGAAAGCATTAAAAAAAATTGTATACATTCAAATTTGTTTATATTCTATATTGGCCTAGAAATGTTCAAGTTAGCAAGTTTTAGATTATTAGCTCCATAAACAAAAAAAAAAAATTACTTACATAACAAGTATGGTATATAAATATTTTACTACTCTCTATTGACCGGTTCTGGAAATAAAATTTATAGGCATCTACTACTCCTTCGCTGGACCTGAAGAACAGATTGGCTTCCCACGTCCCATGGTAAATCCCCTAGTTCCATCGGGCATTCTTGGTCCTTTCGTGATTTGTTTGGTTGATGATCCTTCGCACTGTGGGAAGTTGGATGATGATGTTGGAGATGACAAAAGTGAACCACGTCCACTGTGATTTTGAGTCCGTAGCCGTGATTTACCGCGCCCACGAGCCCATCCTTTCTTCGCTGATGATGAACTCTCTTCAGCCTATAGAATAATGAAGCAAAACTGTAAAACCAAAATCTTATAGAACAAGAAAACATTTTGATAACATTTCACTGAGTTCTGCCTGTTTAAAGACTCCCTCCGTCCCTTTCATTTCTTAACACTTTCTAAAATAGTTTATCTTTCATTACTAATTTTAGTAGATATCGCCACTACACTTATTTTCTTTGTTTCTTTTTTCGTTCTTCTAAAACTCTGTGTCCACCCAAAATGTTAAAAATCGAGTGGGACAGAGCCGAGGTAGTACTTCTTGTGCATTATATATTAAGTGTCTCAAACAAACCATGTATCACACATACATAAATTTGAGTGACCACATATGCGGTATGTTATCATTGTGTTGATGATCAAAGATCGAACAACTTACTGAAAGTAGGATTAGTTTTTTTGTCAATAAGAAACATGGTAAAGTAAAGATACTAACAAGATTGTCAGCAGCAGATTCTGAGTTAGTAGGTTGAGGAGAATTTTCTGAACTTCCTTGCCCTGGTGTGTCGTCATCATCACAATCATCGTCGAAATAGCCATCAAATTCTGACCTTCTGCTCTTCAACACAGATTTTGGCTGGAGATTTTTATTATGATAACTTCCATCATTTTTGTCAGGTAGAAGAGACGTAGAAAACAACTAATATGCATAAATAAGAATTTAATGTAACGTACTGAGCGTCTGAGTAGCATTGTTACTCTGAGACCCTTTCTCCAGTTCCTTTCATCATTTAACTTGTCAACCTATCACAGTTCAACTGATAATTTTTGAAGTATATGTGCGGGAAAATAGACTACAAAAGGAAGTTAAATGGTTACATACTGCTCTCTCTGCTAATTCAGGGGTCTCGTATTCCACCAGCGCATGAAGCTTTTGAAAAGAAGAGAGCAGAACACATACATTAAGAGGATCAGAAAGACAGGAAAAAAGGAAAGGTAAAAACAAGCTACGGTTTTAGGAGATAAACTGATTATAAATCTGAACTCCTCATACCTTGTTACTGATAATAATATTTCCTTTCGGACGAGGAGAACTGGCATCTGGAGGATGGCAGATTCGAATGGTTTTCACACTGTGCATTAAAGTTCATTAGCGTTTGCCCAAAAATACTGATGACATATATGAATCTAAATAATGATTTCTTTGCATCGCAAATACTAGTCCAACCTTCCAACCACATTGAAAATTTTCTCGAGATTCTGATGAGAGTGATCATCGGGTAAATTCTCTACAACAATGGTACGCGACTGCCAGACAAAATAGGATACTCTTTACTTCAAAGAACTGGTGAATGATTGTGACAATGAAAAGAGTAACAAAAATCTTATTGTGACCTGCAAGTCCTCTTTATCTTTTTCAGTAAAAGGGTGTTTTCGCTTCACCTTTTTTCCATCACTGCTTACAACCTTTAGAACAAAATAATAAAATTACAGTTTGAAGATATACTAATCAGTCCTTACCTTAGAGAAAGCTACATTGTGTCTTAAACTTACAAGCTTTGAAGAGGATCGTAATGCTTGTGCAACTAGTTGGCTATTACTGACGAGGGACTTGATCTTCTTTGTAGATGCAATAAAAGATATTGGAACTGTTACAGTGCCATAATCCATGAATGCCATTACACAAATTGGGAAACCAACACAAATTGCATTGACCTTATCTCATAATTTACAAAGAAATTTACCATAGCCTTCAGGGTCCTTATTGATTTGTTTCATCAAGGACTCATTCGCTAGCAAGCTCATGGCACTGAATTGGTATTCTGCCTGTTCAAAAGACAGAGATCCAGTAAAACCTATCTACTGCCAATGTAACATGTTTGTAATTTAAATATCTTAACTTAATATCATGTTAACAGAAGAGGGGCATGGTTACCAGTATGAACATGTTAAGTAAACCTGAGAGTTAGCATATCTTAAGGTCCGGACATTAATCTAAAAACCAAAAAGCGTATCAAAAGATTTTCATTTCATATATCTAATAGCGATCACAAATTCTTATGAGGGAAATAGCGATCACAAATTAAATATTTGATAAAAGTATGCAAATCACATGCACTGAATCAAAGGGAATGCACAATGTAGGCAACCACACACAAGTACATGACTGGTACAATGCGCCATATAAATATGACCCTGTTTATTGACAGCCTGCATGTTTGTTATCGTCCGAACAGCCATGATAACAATAGCCATTAAAATCAACACGTCAAGAAAAGCAGGATACCTGTTTGATGATTTTTTGCTTGAGTTCAGGTGTGAGGACATCTTTGGAATAGTTTGTAATAACCGAAGACGGAGACGAAACCAATTGAAGAGAATCTTGATTACCAACATAAAGCCAATCAGCAGCACCAGCATCATTTCCAGAAATATAATGAAAACATGGATAAAAATATCCAGAAACAGGCATCTGTGCAGTAGTATTAGTAGTATTATTATTAAATGAACTTGGCACAAATTCTGGAGCTTGGACATTGAATTTAAAAGGAACACTTGCATTACTGCTACTACTACTGCTACTACATGTAATCTCCTTCATTTTAACATTAACATTCTCAATTTGATCTGGGTTTTCTTTAATCTTTTCTGTAGGGTAAGCTTGAGACATTTCTTGAATGTATTGCTTGTTTTTTATTTTTTGTAAGAATTTTGTTTTGGTTTAAGTTAAATAAAGTGAGGTGAAAAACATACATTTTTTGTCTCAGATTGTTGGTGGAGAAGAGATGTTTGAGCGGAGAAGTTGGAGATTATTGAATCCTCATTTGGCGGGTCGTAATCTATTAACTGCCGTTCTTTCATTAATCCACCCCACTTTATTGTGTGAACCATATTTTTATGTTAAGCTTCATATGCAGACCATGCATGTCTAGTACATTTAGATATTCTTTTGTCTTCTAATATATGTACTTAATTCTACTGGATTTTCTGGACCCTACTAAACTGGTTTAATGCTATTTACCTCCAATTAAATAAGTTATAATAATTGACAATTTTAACAAAAATAGATAATAGTATGTTAATTTGACAACATGTGACATGTGGTTTTTTTTTTACGTTTACAGTCTTATAATTGAGTTATCTTTGTTCTAAGAAATAGAAATTTTTGGAATGAATTAAAAGTGAACCTGAACTTGAAATAACCAAAAATAAACAGTTAACACTTAGGTATTAGGTATCAGGTATCATGTAAAATGGAATTTGAGACTTGAATTAGTTGCGTAAAATTTTGAGTTAAGGGGAAGTAAAGATAAGTTAGGTAGATTACAGTAATATTTTTTTACAAAAAAGACCATGAAATAATGTTTTGTGATCAAACACATTAATCTAAGAGCTGAGAATAAGATTTTTGTAACTTATCAGACACATGACTTTAGAAACTCATAGATTAATTCTTTAAATCTCTATTATTAAAGAAGATCTATTTGTATTTAAAGTTTTAAGATTATCTTTGATGCATGTCAAATTTATTTAATTGGGGGACATGATTGAATTTGAAGCAACTACTCTGGATAAATTCAGAAAGTTGGGCAAATACAAGGCTAATCCATTCATTTAGCATGGCCATATCAATGTGGGCACACACATGATATCTATAATCTTGTCTCAAAGATTCTCCTCTCCACTACTTAGCTTGGGAAAGAGACTGGTTTGTTTGTCATGAATTTGGATAAACCTACCACCAATACAATGCGGTTTTCAAATTTAATTGGCCAAAACAAAGATATGAAATATACATATACTTTATGTAATCAAGAACTAAATAGCAATATGATTATCATAAGCTTCATTTTGTTAATGGTAAGATCCTATTGCTGAACAATCAAAACATTGACTAATCAATCATCTGCAAGAATAATTATTAATCAACACAATCATGTGTTTAAAACATGCTCATCCACACCCTTTGAATGAAAGAACAATCAGTTTGTGGAATGATTCTTTCTGTTTTACAGGTCACATGACTCATTTTCCACAGAATTGCATCTGAAAGGGAATAAGAAGCATGTTCTAAAGTATGAAAATAGTTTGTCAAAATCTAATGGAAGAAAGTCCAAGAATTTAGACAATCAAAGCATATTATAGGGACAAGCATAATCCAAGGAACCAAGGATGGTTATTTTCCTAGTAGCTGGATTGTTGCTTCTGTGTTTCTATACCAATCTTTGAGAATCTTGTTTCTTGGACCAGGTTTTTGCATATATCTTCAGCATAAAGCAAAAAAACTAAAAGTATTGCATCACTCTTTAACTTATACTTATCAATTTTAGTTACTCCAATCCTTTGCTTTTTCCAGTTCCTACTTGTAACAAAAGAGAGATAAGGACCTTAATGCTCAATCGCATAATTCTACATACGCGTTCATGCCTCCGCTACGCCTTTGACACTTAACCTATTGATACCAAGAGTAAAGGATGTCTACCTCAGGGACTACGCTACAAAAAAAATTGTTCAACTACAATGTTGAAGACAAGGAAATGATATTGATATTAATAGTAAATATAAACACAAAAAATATCAAGGAAACCAAAAAATCTTCATTTTCTTTCAAACAAGAAGCACAAAACTTCAGGGACATTACAAAGTTCACCTTGTAACCAGAAATACTGAAATTTCAAAAAGGAGAGGAAGGGACAGTTGAGGTATTAAGAAAAGTGTTCAGTATTCTCCGGTTCTCCATCATCAGAAGACATGCTGCATCTGGATTTTTAATGGTAAAACCATAAACAAAATTTAATATCCGAAACATTTGAAGCTGTAAACTAACTCTGCAAAACTTCACAGCTCCGTAAATTGTATAGTATGTTACTATTAAGACCTTTACTAGTCTCCCGAGTATGACTTATCTGCAAAATTTATGGTGATATATATTTATACATCAGTTTTGATGGGAGTGGGATTCCATGTTTTACAGCAAAAGCTCTCAGATTTATCATCTTCATCATCCTCCATGCTATCGGTTCTTCCAGTTGAAGTTCCTTCAGTGGTTTCAGTTAACTGAAGAGGGCCCTGCGGGGAACCAGACTGCGACTGTGTCTGCTTTGCGGATTCACTGTACTGGTCTTGGCACGTCCATAGCCCTCCCAGAGCAAGTGCCGGTCTATTTGAAGGGGTGGGGGTTGTACCAGCTGGTACTTTACTAGTGTGAAGCCGGTATTTCTGAATCATAAAAGAAATCAGTCAACATCATTTAGTAATCAAAATTCATGTCATCATTGGTCAGACCAATTGCTCAGAGAAAGACTTACTTGCAAATGACTCTTGACTTCGTCATTTGTAAGACCATCAACCTGCATAAGCTCTCTAATCTGCTTTGGAGTTGCTACTGCGTAATGACAAACATAGACAAATTAGAATCAGATTGAAATACGTGATGATACAATTGTCTGCGATGCAATCAAGTTAAAAACAATATAACATAATTACAGAATGATCAATAGCTCTTAACCCCCTTTGACATGTTCTTTGTGCCTTTCCTTATTCTTTAAATAAATCTATTGTACATATTACATAGTGCATAAACCTATGAATATGTCAAGACAAAGAGGAATACAAAGAACTAGCTTCCAACTCCAATTTCAAACCTTAACACGACTTTGTTTGTTCAATTTCCAACTCAAAGACATTTTTCCATCTAAGAAGAGTAGAGGAAAATATGTACGAGGATATAACCGTATTAGGTTATGTCCTCCAACTATGAACCTAGTATAATAATGGATTCTGCTCTTATCATATGTAAAATAATCCATTGAAACCATTGATAAAAATCTAAAAAAAAAATCTCAATATGTTGTACAAGCTTAAAGACCTAGTCTTAAACATTAATGTTTTCTGTGTCAACCTTAAGAATCAGTTTTGTGTTCTAACCTTGAGAACCTCCAAGCTGTTGCAGGGCACTGACGAACCGTATGTGCAAGTCCTGGGACCAGCACCGTCTTCGTTTCTTACCAGTTTGCTGCTTTGATGGCTCTAAACTACTTCTCAGTATAGATTGAGCATTAGGATTAGAAAAAGATAAAGCTCTGCCAGCACTAGCTTTTGAACACAAAACACTAGACACCAATCCTTCACTTGGACTACTAGTTCCCGGAATAAAGAGAGAAAGTCTAGGAACAGGTGACTCCTCCAAAACCTCCTCCCTTTTGGCCAACAATGGAACAGCCGGGTAACCCTTAAATGGCATGAACGCTCTTCCTTCTATACCAACACTTCTACACGGTGCAAATAAATTCGTTGGTACTGCAACCTTTTCTTGCACAGACTCCTAAATGTAAGAAAATTATGTATAAGCCATTACTCTATGTCCACAAACACGAGAAATACCAAATCATGTTTACACCAAAAAACACACATATTATGTAATACCTTACTAATCTCCACTACTTCCTTCTGCTTTGGATTAAGTTCAGAGTTATGATTATCAGAATGATTCCACAGCTGCACCGATCTCATCCAATTCTTTTTATCTTCACTCTCCTTGTCCGCTCCAACTTTATCTTCAACTTCATGACAACTCTTCTTTAATGGTATAAATTCTTCCAATATTGGTTCAACATTTGTTTTCTTACACTGCATAACCTCCTCCTTCAATGCAACAATTGCTGCAAAGAAAAATCAAGAACCAAACTTAATAAATTCCCGAAAACATGACCACTGACACTCATCAGTACAATTCGACAATCTGGGCTCCTCAAACAGTATCATCTAAAACAAACACATTCAATAATCAGATGATGTAATATAATACAAACATCTTAAACATTCAGTTTAACAGTGATCATCTCAACACACACACACACACGCTAACAAAATTATTCAAGATACAAACACCCAGACATCAAACAATCAAAATTTTAAAACCCAGTTTAAATTTTAGATAATCAAACACACACACACACACACACACGCAAAAATATTCAGAAACAGAACATGCCCAGTAATCAGATAATCAAAAGACCATGTACCCATTTTTAGACACAGTATCTCTCTCTCTCTCTCTCTCTCTCTCTCTCTCTCTCTCTCTGTGTGTGTGTGTGTTTCCATCACTCTCTCTATCTCTCTATCTATCTCTCTCTCAAACTCTCTCGATCTCTCTCTCCCTCTCTCTCTCCATCTCTCTCCCTATATCTCTGTCTCTCATTCTCTCTCTCACTCTCTCTCTTTCTATCTCTATCTCTCTATCTCTCTCTTTCTCTCTATCTATCAATCTCTCTCTAACTCTCTCTATCTCTCTCTCCCCTCCCTCTCCCCTCCCTCTCCTCCTCTCTCTCTATCTCTCACTCCCCTCCCTCTCCCCTCCCTCTCCTCTCCTCCTCTCTCTCTATCTCTCTCTCTCACAGCCTACACAAACAGTAAAACAAGGTGACAAAAGAGACGATGATCAAACCAAAGCAAAAATAACAAAAAGAACACCAACCATCATTAATGAGAAGAACACAAAGAGGAAGCTGGCGTTTAAAAGCATGGATCTTTATCATCTCATCTTCTAACCTCTTAACAATACCATCCAACTTGTCTATTTTATCAGATACATTACATATATCACCCAAAACATCACTCATTATCTTGGGTCTAACATTAAAGCTCACTTCTTCTGAATTCAAAACCATGATTTTCAGATCGCGGGTCGATTGTAGTCTGAAGAACACAACACACAAAGATGAAAATAGTGATGTATAGATATAGATGTGTGTGTTTGTGTGTGTATTTATAAATAAGGGTAGGGGAGGGGGATGAAAAAAATCGAGAAATGAGGAAACAAAGGAGAGAATCAAAGAATCGAATAATAATTAGGATAGAAACGTAAAGATTCCTCTTCAACTATGTCGGTTTTTAACGTACGCTCTATTGTATCCTTTTTTATGCTCATGTACAATATCTTGAAAATACAAATTATCTCCTCCTTTTATTTTTTCCTTAAATTTGCATATATTGCCTTTTTAAGCTCAAATATAAATATTTTATTTTTCGAGATAAATTAGCTTGTTAAGTGTTAACCTTTCAAAAGTATATAGGTTAATTTTTTTAATCTTTTGCAAATTTGTCAAGAAATATCTAGGCATCATTGTGGTGAATATGTGGTGGTGGTGGTGAGTAAAACAGATTTAAGAATGAGATTCAATACTCTTATATTATGGAATGGGCACGGTAAGTTGGCGTATTCCAAATTTTAAATTGTCTCGATTTATAAATTTTCTCAAATTTTTTAATTAATTAATATTAAAATCTATAGTTATCGTATATTTTCCTGAACTTTCACTAGCCTAATTAAAATACATAACAATTATAATTTAAATTATTATTCTAAAAATTGGTAACCGGTCCGAGTACTCGTTTTTAACATCTCGTCCGATCCGAATTTCAAGTAATCGTGTGGAAGAATTTTTGAGGTATGACTCCGACTCGGATACTCGGAGTCAAATTCGGATTTGGCAATCCGCAATTTTAATTAATTCGTTCTGAAACAACCCTGACAAAAAAAATGCAAAATTTTATATGATGTGGTTAATTATTATGACTTATTTTTTTAAAATATTTTTTCAAAAATTGTCAAACAAACAATTTGTACTTAAATTATTATTTCTATTATTGTTAATGTGTCGATAAACTATTAGTATTATTAAATAATTAAAATGTGATAATCAATTCATCATCCGACTACTCATTCCAAGTACTCAGTTTTTCAAAATAAAACTGAGTTGAACCAATTTATGATTTTTTACAAGCTTGATTTAAACATAGTTACATTATTTAGCAAAACGATATCATAGCATGTATATCACAATAATTTCTTAAGAATAGTGGATTATAAAACTTTCAAATTTTACACATTTGCGCATGCAATCCTATTAATACATAATTCCCTCGTCGGTTAGGGTTCTCACATGACAGGGATTAGTTATCACAAAGGTATTAAACAAGAATGCTAGGTACACATGTTATGCAAACAGTTATGAAATTCAATGAACCATGATGAATAAACAAAGGTACGTAGATAAATAGTTCAAAGTACAACAAGTTCTGGAATCAAAGTATAACAACAGCGCGGGGTTAAACAGAGGAAAAAACTGGAAAACATCATCTATCTACCCCTAACTTCTACCTAACTACTACTGATATAACCAATCACTAAAAAAAATCATAACGCAACATAAGGGAAATCCGGCATCTGACTAAGTATCCCAAACCTACTGGCGCTGAGAAACAACAACAACAACATACTACGGGTTCTATCAAATGTCCCGTCTGAAACTCACATCCATAACTAAACATGGCGGTCAAGAACCTCTCTCAATACTCATAGCATCCATCTCAACAACTTATGAACTCTGCGGGCCTCGACATTAACATCACTAGAAGAAGGACCCTCACCCAAACACCTACGGGCAACCTGCTCAACCATCTCCATACGAACACGCCACTTAGGCTCTGGCACCAATATTTGTAGTCGAGACTCATGTGTCATCCTATCTACCAGGATTCTCAACTCAAGTATACGAGAAAACACAAAGTCACGGTCCCGAGCCAAATCATGACTAACATGGGCAGGTACAGGCACAACAGGAACCCTATCAGGAACTGAGGACTCAAGCATAGGAGCGGGAGAATCTGCCCTATTAGCTGGGGATTTAAGAACTGGAGTCATAAGAGAAACAAGCATAGGGGTAATAGTATCCTCAGACAGATCTTCCTTAGAATCTGAACTAATATACAGGGGCTCCTCGGATGGGGGTGGAGGGGTATCCACGGGGAAGCCGGGAGGGATAACAGGAGGGGTCGAATCAACATCACTACCATTTGAACTACTATCAGGATCCTGAGATAAAACATAAAATAACAACCAAGAAACATCATTAGGTTAATTCAAATCTCCGACCCACTCAACTTCCTAATCTAATCACTTTCTGAATCTATTCCATACATGAGATTATACATAATAGTCTTAACCTGACTCTATCTGAGTCGAACACTCTCGCAACTATCAAATTTATCCTAACACCCTTTTGTCCTAACTTGTCTCAGGGACTAAATCATGTAGCTCTGATACCAACCTGTGACACCCTCGAACTCGAGGTTAGGAATGAGGAACCACGACACTAATATACTAATTATAATATAACAGCAGAAATAATTTAAACCCTGAAAGCTACAAGGATCTAAACAGGATAAAGTATGAGACAAGATTACAACTATCAACCTAAAAATATATTATTATACAACCCTTTTATAAATAAATCCAAAATACGATTTCGACTTGGAATCTCCAAATAACCCAAAAGTATATGAACCAGCTATTACATTTCCCACCAACTGTCATCGCTTTCTCACACAGCATCTACCTGATCTGGCACCTGAAAACTGTCGGTACGGAATGGACCACCAGGACCACTATTACGAGCGGTGCGCCTAAGTCTGGCCATCTTTTTACTTAACTGACAAGGTTAGATCAACACAAATAAATGAGCTAAAAGGCTCAGCAAGTAACCAATAAAAAGTTGTAGATATCAAAACATGTAAGGCATATGTCATAGCCTATTTGTATTTTTTTGCTAGTCCTTCTAAGGCTAGAAAGGAGACATTTGTGCCTAAGCCTAAACAGAAATTTGTTAAGGCCGTTTACAAGGTCAAATGTTCAGTCATTGAGAAAGTTGAGACCATTAAAGTTAAGAATGTTGTTTTGTCTGACAAAGGTCAATTCTACAAGTATGTCGGGCCCAACCAAGTTTGGGTTCCGAAGAAGGTCTAATCCATTTGAAGTGCAGGGCAGTAAACAGGTGGAACCAGTAGTGTGGATTCTTGACAATGGATCGTCAAGACATATGGCCGGAGATAGAGCCCTGCTATCAAATGTGGTTGAGAAAGCTGGCCCACTGATTACCTTTGGAGATAACAACAAAGGTTTATCTGAGGGATCTGGCTGTTTGCAAGCTGAAAATGTTATCATTGTAAATTTGTATATTGTGCTAGGTTATTATCAGAAACCAGTATCTAACATATAGCACCAGTGACGAGACTTGAGAATATTACGACATATCAGGCACCTGATGCACATTACACTTGGAATTGGACTCTAGTAAGATGTGTACAAGTGTACTCCTTGTTGGTGAGTCAAAAGAGGAAGTCAATGCACCACAGTTCATGGACTTTGCAGTTGCAGATCTATTGGACTATGCAATCTCTTCTTCACAATCTCACTTCAGGTTGGTATGAACTAGTGTACTACTCAAGAAATCGTCAAGAACATGGTATGACACTCTAACTGAAGTTACAGTTTAATATGAACTAGTAGAGTCGTCATCTTAATAACTCTCTTATTACTAGGCACAAACATATTGTTTTATATGTGCAGTGAGTTTTAGGAGAAAATCAAACTTCTTTCTACATTAGTGATTTCTTATTTCATTAAAATCTTTTGAAATCACTAGTGTACATCATTTCTTTCAAAAGATTAAATGTATAATTTTCATTCATTATAGATCTTAAGTACATTTTATCTCTATATTGCCATATGTTCTGTGATACAGGTTCAGTCTCCAATGGCTTTCTTTCATTGACAGTCATGAGGTTGAAAACCCACAACTTCTATCCCAGACTATAAAGACAAACACAGAAACAGAACCAACCAACACTCTCTTACCACTAAAATGAAGTATGAATGAGCGTGAGGGAGATAGTGCCTTAGTGCACCACATAAGGAAGGTTCTGAAGTCAACCCAGTAGCTCTATCTCCTACATAGATGAGTAGTATTTAAACCGAGACAACTGCTAGCTCCCATGCATCTTCTTAAAAAGATGTAATGGCTGTAAAGGCACAAAAATAGTTACTAGATTCATTCTCTCAACAGGGTACGTCTATTGAAATTTGCCTGTCGATCAGGGTATCCGATGTAGTGTCACCACCTCAAACATAAATAATTCTTGATGCACAAGGAAAGGTTACACACACAAAGGATGAGTTGACAGAAACAAGAGTTTCGACCATTTTAAGGTCAGATTCGATTGTTCAAGGTTCTTTAATGGACCAATTGCCTTTATAGGTGTTAGGAGAGGATACTGATCCAAAATCCATATATCAGTGGTCAGTGTCTACCTCCCCAGGCTTAAATCCCCTGGATGTATCTGCGGATAGTGGATCTAACATAGGTGCAGATCGGCAACTTGTTGACAATGATTCAGATATTACCTGATGAGTCACAAGGAAATGTCTTCACAGACATTAGAAGGGAACCTTGATCCTTATGCTAAATTCTTTGGATCATTGTTTACCTTCCCAGAATTCAAATCTGGAACCCTAAAAGGGAAACTAGCAACTTGTAGATTATGACTCAGATTCATCTTACGATTTTAACAAGGATGGGGATTTGCGAACTCCCATTGCACCACCTGTGACCTCCTTAAGGACGGCTAAGGTTATTTTCCTTGCAGCTATAGCTGATTTTTGGAGCTATGAGAGGAGTGATACACTTGTGAGAATGAGTGTAAACACGAGTGGAGAGAAGAGTGAAACACATGTGAGGTACACTAAACAGAATCACACACTCACAGTGAGGAAGAAAGATAAAACTACTTGTTATTTCTTTTTCAACCAAGTGAAATATGAGAACTCCTTCAGACAATGGCATACATTCCTTCTCTAAGGGGGAGATAAAAGCTTTAGTAATAGTTTGGAGGATTCCTCAACTAAGGGGGGAAATAGCAGGGAGGAAAAAAAAGATCCTACATATGTACACTACACCACACCATTGTTGTTTGTAACTACGGATCCTATTGTACGGGAGAGGTGGTAAACACGAGGTGATTTCCTAGTAAGGGAAGAAGCTGTTTTCCGAAAGGGGAGTACCATTGGTTTTTATCTGCGAATCCTATTGTACGGGAGATGTGGTAAACGAAGGTGATCTTCTTTAAGCAGTTAATTTTCATAGGGGGAGAAGCAAGAGAGATATGCGCTTCTCAACAGGAAATGTGGTTGTACAAAAGAAGATGAAACTACTTGAAGATATGTTCAGTCTAGAAGAACATCTATTTGGAATCTGGAAAATGTTAAATGTTATCCAGAACTTTTCTACTATTTACTTTGCATTTCTGTTTATATCTTTTTCTTATTTGTTAGTTGAGTTATCCTCTAGGTATTTGTTGTTATTGTCTAACAAACAAATAGGGGGAGATTGTAAGGCATATGTCATAGCCTATTTGTATATTTGAGGATTTAACTCAACTCAAATAAGAATGTAATAAGTAAATAGTGGATCTACCGTCAAAGAGATCTCACAAAGTAACATCTGTCAAAGGATTCAGAAATAAGGTTCATCTACAGACTTGAGGAATTACTTCACTGGAAGAAGTTCAAGAAATTGATAAAGCCTCAGTGATACAAATCTGAAGGAATTTACAGATGAGCGGAAGCGTGAAATAACATTTATTCCGTAAAAACCATATACCGCACATATAGAAAAATGTATAAAAGGGAAAAACTGAGGAATCGAAACCATACCTCGTGAATCGAAGCTTTATAAAATTGGAGTGCTAGCAGTTGCTCCTCAGTGTGTGAAGCACTCTACCGGTATCCACCAAGAACGATCCTCTTCGATGAACCTTTTAATAAAACTGAGCTTTTATAAAAATGGAGTTTTTGGGAGAGAGGGAGAGAGAAGAAGAAGATGGAGGCTAGGGTTTTCACAAAACCAAAATTGTGTGTCTATGGAATGAGCCATCCATCTCATTCTATTTATAGGGCTCTCCTAGGGTTTTATAATATATCTTTATATATATTAACCCCCACATTTTATCTTCATAAAATGCTTTAATAATAATTAAAACTATTTTAATCATTATTTCTTTTCTTAACTATTTAGAAAATAATTCTCTCTCTTATTATTTCATCAAAGAAAATATTCTTTTATGGTGTGACCCTGTAGGTTCAATATTATGCCGGTAGTAGAAATAAATAATAATAAAATTTTATTAATTATTTACATGAATACTAAAATTCACTAAATATAATTAACTGATTAATTATATTTATTCTACATCGTGAGTGATGCTTCTCAACATATCGCGACTATCCGGATAATATGAATTCACTGCTTAGAATATCAAGAACCTGTCATTGACTAGTTACCGTACAATGAATTCCTTCTACACTTATAATATCCCGAATGAATACAAGGCATGGATCTCGTGTCAAGCCTATCAAATTTAATAATATGATTTCTTATTCATAATGCAAAGTTCATATTAATGCAAATTAGAAACTCCTTTCTAATTTCATACACTCTGGTCAGAGATTCCAGAACTCGCATACTAAGAATAACATAGGATATTCTCTTCCTTTACTGGAAGGGGTAGATCCTCTATTGACGTTAACTATCTCTATACACAAATCCCTATGTCCAGAATAGACCTAATGGATGTCCTTGAGACTAAGGACTAAACCAAAGCACAGTTCATTATATATAAGATACCTTTAACGATCTCAAGTCTAAGGACACTTGTACAACTATCACTTAGTGAATAACTATTGACACGTGAGTAATCTCCATTAGTTGTTCAATTTATCGAGTCATGTTCAATGAACTTATTCCCTGATAAGCACCTACATACTAGCTATAGTGTCACCACACAAATGCCTATGAGAACAGACATCCTCCTGAAGAGAGCAAGTATAGTATGTACCAATCTTTGCGGATTATTAATTACCAGTTAGTAATCCTATGACCGGGAACTATTTAAGTTTAGAGTTATCATCTTTTAGGTCTCACTATTATGATCTCATCATAATCCATAAAAAGCTTTACTCTAAACTATGGTATATCTTATTTAAACATTTAAATAGATAGAGCCCGTAATAAAAACAAAACAAGTCTTTTATTAATTATCAATGAAATCAAAACAGATTACATAAAAGTTATTCCTAAATCCACAGAAGGTTGTTCAGTATGAACAGGTGTTTCCACTTGATTCGTAGTAGTTTGTGCTTCTTGAACTTCATCAAGTTCAATTTTGCTCCCACTGTTTCCTTCCAGGATAAACTGCTTTTCCAAGAAGGTAGCATGTCTGGAGACAAACACCCGATGATCGGTGCAAAAGTAATACCCCAAATTCTCTTTAGGATATCCCACAAAATTATATTTTACGGATCAAGATTCCAGCTTATCTGGGTCAACTTTCTTGACATAAGCTGGACATCCCCAAATCTTAACGTTTTTAAGACTCGGTTTCCTTTCTTTCCATATCTCATATAGAGTTTGAGGAACAGATTTGGAAGGCACCTTATTCAGTAAATATGCTGAGGTTTCCAATGCATAACCCCATAAGAATACTGGAAGATTCGCATAGCTCATCATGGACCGAACCATGTCTAACAAAATTTGATTTCTCCTTTCAGATACCAATCTGGAGGAGTCCACTGGGAGACTATCCCCTTTTCTTTGAGATAATCCAGAAACTCTCCATTCAAGTATTCACCACCTCGATCTGATCGAAGAGTTATAATACCATTTTTGGTTTGTTTCTCCACTTCATACTTATACTCTTTGAACTTTTCAAAGGCATCAGACTTGTGTTTCATCAAACACATATCCGAATCTAGATCTATCATCTATGAAAGTAATGAAGTATGAAAATCCACCCATGGCTTACGTAGACATTGGTCCACATACATCTGTGTGTACCAATCCTAGCAAATCTGCATCCCTCTCTCCATGTCCACTAAATGGAGATTTGGTCATTTTACCCAATAGACAAGACTCGCATGTAGGATATGATTCAAAATCAAAGGGGGTCAAGTAACCCTTCCTTATGCAATTTCCGCAGTCTATTTTCACTAATATGACCAAGTCTGCAATGCCAAAAGAAAGTGAGATTTTCATCATCCCTTTTCTTTTATTAGTTTGTTCAATCTGAAGTAAATTATATCACATACATACAGACCATTATTTAAAATACCACGTCAATAAAGAATATTATCTCTAAGGATAGAACATCCATTATTCTTAATAATAAAATGAAAAACCATCCAAATCCAATACAGGAATAGAAAAAATATTCCTTACAATCAAGGAAACAAAATAACAATTATTTCAAACAATAGACTTGCCCGTAGGCATATGTAAATGAAATGATCCCACATCTTCAGCAGCAACTCTTGCTCCATTTCCCATCAGTAGAATCACCTCCTCTTCCTCAAGAGTCCTACTTCTCCTTAGTTCCTGCAACGAATTGCAGATGTAAGAACCACAGGCGGTATCTAATACCCAAGTAGAAATTTGACTTAATGACATATTCATTTCTATCATGAACATACCTGAATCAGAAGCGGTAGTCTCACTCCCCTTCTTCTTCTTTAACTCTGCAAGGTAAACCTTGCAGTTCCTCTTCCAGTGCCCCACCTTGTTAAGTGAAAGCAGACAACTTTGCTCTGGGGTCTTCAGCTTTTGGTGGAACCGGCTTTTCTTCACCTACTTTCTTCTTCTTGGAAGGGTTCCTCTTCCTTTTCTTAGGATTGGAACCTTCACCAATTAGAAGAACAGAACTCTTCTTAGGGGGGAAATTTGATTCCGCAGTCTTCAACATGTTGTGAAGTTCAGCCAGGCTGACATCCAGCTTATTCATGTGAAAGTTCATAACAAACTGCGAAAACGAACCCGGAAGTGATTGCAAGACCAAGTCTTGGCTCAGCTCCCCATCCATGGCAAAACCAAGTTGTCCAAGATGTTCAATCAAATTGATCATCTTAAGTACATGGTCATTCACGGATGATCCCTCAGACATCCTACAACCGAACAGCTCCTTCGATATCTCATATCGAGCTGTCCTCCCTGCCACATCATACAACTCTTGTAGATGCATAAGGATAGTGTGAGCATCCATATGCTCATGCTGCTTCTGTAGCTCAATGTTCATGGAAGCTAGCATGATGCATTGAGCAACATTTGCATCATCTATCCATTTACGATACACAACATGTTCATCATTATGTGCATTATTAGCAGGTTCAGTAGGCTTAGGTGAGTCAAGCACATATTCCAGCTTCTCCACCCTGAGAACAATTCTCAAGTTTCGAAGCCAGTCATCAAAATTAGGACCAGTCAACTTGTGAGCATCTAGTATACTCCGGAGTGATAGTGCAGAAGACATAACGGATATAGTAAATCTGTAAATGATAAACACATAATAACACTTAGCAAATATTCAATTTCATTTCAAAACACTATAAGAATCGGGTCTTTATTCATAAGTGGCTCCCACTAGTTTATCTAATTTATACACCCCCTAAGTGAAAATTAGGCATTCATAATGTTAGTAGGAATAGGGTTCCTACATTCCATTACACAACCTCGGCTGTAGCACGAAACGTCATGTGATGTTCAATAGGCAGACAACTCTTGTCAATTACATCTTATATTATTCCCTAATATAATTTTAGCCTCTTGAATAATTGAGTCACGGCTGTAGCACGACAAACTCAATATTCTAAGTCAAGTCTAACCCAACATTTCGTATAATTGAATCAGTCTCCAACGGCCCACGGCTGTAGCACGTAATGACCTTTAGATTCTAATTCAATGTACACATCTCTATGTAATAGACAAGTATTCCTTATTTCGAAATCAAAGCCCTCGGCTGTAGCACGAAACGACAATGATTTAAAAATAAGAACCACTTTCTATCATGTTGGAAGGCTATGACCGACACAAGCCCGTTGTGTCATTGGCCAATTACTACTTGATATTATTTAATTTTAGAGAGATTATATTACGTTACAGTCATAATCATATTATAAAGAGATTCTTCCTTTTAAATTAAATATTTCAAATCAATAATTGATAATCAGATGATTCCCAGATCGGGTGGAGCATTGTCAAGAGGCGTCACTTAATAACTCTTTCTTACAGATAGAAATCTGTTGTCGACAGAATCATCCTTTCTCTCAAAATTGAAAATTCATATTTAATTACGTGTTTCATAAACACAAGAATCTCATGATTGTATTCATAATATTATTGTCAAGGCAAGAAACGATTCATATTCTAGATTTTCTAGAGCATGCCTTATTTTGATTTAAGTTCACCTAAATCTATCATCGCATGGTAAACACAGGCATATATCTCATACATACAAATAAATAAACAAGTAAGCATGCAAGTAATATCATGTCACACATTGATATAATGATGTATGGATTTATTATAGCAATTAAAATAATTAAAACATGCTTTAAAACACTTTCGGGAATATAAACAGTTCAAAACTTTTATATAAAAAATATTTGACCACTCCATTAGATCCGTCTCGGAAAAACGAATCCAACGATATATTGCACGCCCAAAACGGAGTTACGAAACTCCCAAAAATCAAATTTTAAAAAGATAGATGGACTGTAACGCATGTACGTAATGCGTTACAACACTGTTGAGCCATTTACGCGTGTAACGCATGCCGTAAATGCGCAACAGTGTATAATGCATTCACGGAATGCGCAACAGACTCCTCCCCCGCGTGCAGCGCACGCGCCTGGCACAGCCGCAGCAGTTTTCTTTCCCCCTTTTTTCTGTTTCTTTCTCTTCCTGCCGTTGCTGTTTGTCTGCCGTTACACAAAAAAATGTAACCCCCCTTTCCTTTTACTCCCTTCCTTAATAACTCTTTATTAATTTATTATTTTAATTTTATTATTAATAAATTAATTAACATTTAATTAATAAATGAATAAAAATCAAAATAATATGATTTTTTAAATCAGGCAGTAGCAGAAAATTTTCAAATCAGTCATGGGTCCTTGTGCAAATTTTAATCATAATTATTCACATGCATAATTATTTCATGAATTTTTAATTAAAACAATTTTAAAAAATTCATAACAAATAATCTACACATCACAAAATTATGAAAAAAATACCTAGACAATCTACAACACTTGTAGAACCCAGATCAGTAGTCAAAATCTCATGCAAAAATTATTTCGAATTAATTCATAATTAAATCTAAATAAACTTGAAAAAATCATAATAAATCCATACATGCATAAAAAAATCTGAATTTTTTTATATGAATCTCTATATACAGAACTTAGCTCTGATGCTATTGAAGGAATTTACGGATGAGCGGAAGCGTGAAATAACATTTATTACGTAAAAACCATATACCGCACATATAGAAAAACGTATAAAAGGGAAAAACTGAGGAATCGAAACCATACCTCGTGAATCGAAGCTTTATAAAATTGGAGTGCTAGCAGTTGCTCCTTAGTGTGTGAAGCACTCTACCGGTATCCACCAAGAACGATCCTCTTCGATGAACCTTTTTATAAAACTGAGCTTTTATAAAAATGGAGTTTTTGGGAGAGAGAGAGAGAGAAGAAGAAGATGGAGGCTAGGGTTTTCACAAAACCAAAATTGTGTGTCTATGGAATGAGCCATCCATCTCATTCTATTTATAGGGCTCTCCTAGGGTTTTATAATATATCTTTATATATATTAGCCCCCACATTTTATCTTCATAAAATGCTTTAATAATAATTAAAACTATTTTAATCATTATTTCTTTTCTTAACTATTTAGAAAATAATTCTCTCTCTCATTATTTCATTAAAGAAAATATTCTTTTATGGTGTGACCCTGTAGGTTCAATATTATGCCGGTAGTAGAAATAAATAATAATAAACTTTTATTAATTATTTACATGAATACTAAAATTCACTAAATATAATTAACTGATTAATTATATTTATTCTACATCGTGAGTGATGCTTCTCAGCATATCGCGACTATCCGGATAATATGAATTCACTACTTAGAATATCAAGAACCTGTCAGTGACTAGTTACCGTACAATGAATTCCTTCTACCCTTATAATATCCCGAATAAATACAAGGCATGGATCTCGTGTGAAGCCTATCAAATTTAATCATATGATTTCTTATTCATAATGCAAAGTTCATATTAATGCAAATTAGAAACTCCTTTCTAATTTCATACACTCTGGCCAGAGATTCCAGAACTCGCATACTAAGAATAACATAGGATATTCTCTTCCTTTACTGGAAGGGGTAGATCCTCTATTGACGTTAACTATCTCTATACACAAATCCATATGCCCAGAATAGACCTAATGGATGTCCTTGAGACTAAGGACTAAACCAAAGCACAGTTCATTATATATAAGATACCTTTAACGATCTCAAGTCTAAGGACACTTGTACAACTATCACTTAGTGAATAACTTTTGACACGTGAGTAATCTCTATTAGTTGTTCAACTTATCGAGTCATGTTCAGTGAACTTATTCCCTGATAAGCACCTACATACTAGCTATAGTGTCACCACACAAATGCCTATGAGAACAGACATCCTCCTGAAGGGAGCAAGCATAGTATGTACCAATCTTTGCGGATTATTAATTACCAGTTAGTAATCCTATGACCGGGAACTATTTAAGTTTAGAGTTATCATCTTTTAGGTCTCACTATTATGATCTCATCATAATCCATAAAAAGCTTTACTCTAAACTATGGTATATCTTATTTAAACATTTAAATAGATAGAGCCCGTAATAAAAACAAAACAAGTCTTTTATTAATTATCAATGAAATCAAAACAGATTACATAAAAGTTATTCCTAAATCCTCATACGTGATTGAACTTAGGGCATATCTCTTTCAAAATCAAGATTGTGGATTTAATCAAGTGACAGAGATCTCGTCAGGGTATCAGAGAATTACAAGGATTTAATCTGAAGAAAATCAAAGTGTCAAAGTCAAGACATGAAGAAACGTCACGGAAGTTAGTCACTCATGAACCAGACAGTACATCGAGTGTCAACATTGAAGTGGTGGAATTGATTCATAATTCTCAGTGATTTTTAGAAGATTTTCAGAAGAGTGTTTGCTGCTCCAGATTAGTATTAATATTCTATTAATTAATTAAGTCATATAATTTAATTAAGAAAATAAATTATATCTGCAAAGATTAATTTATTGATTAATTGAATTAATTGATTAATTAATTCTGAACTAATATTAAGAATTTTCAGAATTTTAATTGGATTAAAATCAGTTTTAATTCAGCAAGACAATTGAAATTGAACTAGCATGACAATCTGGATTGTCATACCGATTGTCATGCCAAGTCATTTCAATTGTCTCACCGAAAGTTCTACTGGACGGAGATAGTCTTGCTAGTTCAGTTTGATAGTCTTGCTAGTTCAACAGATAGTCTTGCCGAAAGTCATACTAGCTTAAACTGATTGTCATACCGAAAGTTCTACTGGTTCAGCAGATTGTCTTGCTAGTTCAACCGATTGTCATTCCAGTTCAAGTGATTCTGTTGATTGAATTATAAAGACAGAAGCAGCAGCAGACATTTAAGACTGATATACAGAACACACTTATTCAAGAACAAAAAGAAAAGGAGCAGAAGCAATATTTCATCTTTTCATCTGCATATTTCAAGATCACAATTTCTAGTTTTAAAGTTAAATCCAAACAACTAGAAATCATTCTCTTGTTCTTGTGTAACTATCTAGCGGATCAAAATCCCTAGAACTTAATCTCAAATTGTGTTTTGCATTTGAATCTTTTTATTGCAAAAATAGAAAAAGTTTATGTCGAATTTATTCTAGATTTGTGATAATTAATTTGAGATTAATCCCTTGTAATCGATACCGTTGTTGTAACACGTTTCAAGTTTAATAATATTTTTATTTAACTTGAATTTTGTTTCAATTTTTATTCCGTACTAAATTCGATTATTCGGTATTGTTTGTATTCAACCCCCCTTCTACAAACACATTGGGACCTAACAAAACAATAATGGCATTCTTGTTTTCGATAAACTAGGTGTCGGTATCTTAAAAATAAGTTCAAGATAAAGTTTCAAGGCATTTGAGATTCAAGCTCTGTATAATCAATTTTCAAGGTCAAGTAATAGGGTTCTCAAATGGGTTCTCACAACTTTAAGAAGTTCAATCAATATTATTTAATTTCAAGTCAAAATATAATAAATAATACTTATTGCACAAATAAAAATCTTTCACTTTTATTTTAACAATATAGAATCCTTGATTGGATTATCCATCTTTTATTTATAATACGGGTGACCAACCCGTACTAACCTCCATCCAACCATTAAGGTATCTATGGCATTATTTCATCCTGATTATATTGGACTAACCCCGTTAGTCTCTTATGCGACTGGACTAGCCCTGCTAACCTCTTACGTCTCTATCCAATCTTTAGGAATTCATTGAAAATCTTTATATTGGAAAACATAAAATTTTTAAATAAAATTCTTTTTAACATTACCGGTCTTTAAAATCATTTGGACTTTTTCATGTCGAAAATCATTCTTAGATTCTGTTCAAGAATTCAAGAAAAATAAGCAATTGAAAATGAAAGGAACATAAGTTGGGGAAATGATCAATCATCAAACATAGGTATCATCAAGCCTATTATCAAGGTAGTTTCAAGAAACGGTATGTTAACAAGGCACAAGTTTACTATTATAAGAATCTAGCTTAACAAGGTATCGAGTAAGAAAGATTAACCAAGTTTCATAGGGTCAAAGGCTCGTAAGGATAACAAGATATAAGAACAGGGTAAATGTACTTGAAACAAACGAACTAATATCAGGATTTATCGATAAGATTCAATAATAGTATTAAGAAGATCCTTTATTTTATCGGTGCATATCATAAGCAATTCTTTATGATCAAATCACAATAACATGGCAGAGTTACTTGCCTCACAAAACTTTTCTTTTTCACGGGGTTTGAGTTAGTGCCACCTAAAACTTCTTTTCATTTCCTAGTTCGAACGCCTTCGCTTTCCGAATCTACAATACAAAATGAACCCTAATTAGAAACCTTATCAATTCCTGACGTTTCTCATAATGTCTAATTTCTACCCCAGTCGCAATATCTTCTTCTCCTACTATACTTGCTTATATCACACATAATAGATAATAGGTGACCACCTTTATATACTTTATACCTTTGACTATTCATTTACTTTACACATAATCACGTATTCACATAATTCGACACACTTCATCTATAACCAAATCTTATTGAAAACTTATCAACTGTAATCCTTATATGTGTCTATAACTTCTCCCGAAAATTGGGCATGACGTATTAGTATATACGTTGACCCTTTTCTCAACAACAACAATCAACAATAATGTCAATCAAATCCTACTACATAATCTTTACACTTCTAATTATATCATTACAAATCAATCAACCACTTATTCATTTATACTTATAATACGTAACATGCAATTTGAATCATACATATATCACATAAAGATTCACTAAATCGAATTACAATCACGACATGAAACCAAATGAATGGACTTAATTACTAATTTCTTTTAATCAGAATATACTTTAAATTCTATTTTCAAAAACCACATTCCGTACATGCAAATTCAATATAACATATAATTCAACTCGTTTATCACGAAATCACATATTTATACCCGAATTATTCCAAAACGCGAATCCAAAAACCGAATATATGAATATTTTGATTCCGAAATTATTAACTTAAATACGTTCAACTAATCACACATCAATTTCATCGACCCTCGAATCAACATGTATAATCTCAAATCGAAAAATCAATTTAAACATATACTTCGAGTTTACAAATCAAAACTCAAAATTAATTACTTCAAAAATTTCACGCCAACTCGACATGCAACAACTAGTTTAACATTATTATAAATTATAGGACTCAGACAAACATCATAGTCCACCACCGGCTCGCCGAAACTCATCACCGGCGGCGGCAAGGTCTCGGAGATGCCCCAAATCGGGGGTTTTTTTTTACGAAACCTCGCTAATTCGATCGAACAGTAGTGTAAACACAGTTATCATCACAAACACAGTCAAAACCAACGAATCCAACTATACATTAGGAAAACCCGAATTAAACCCGAATACAGGTTTTAAAAACCCAAAGAGATACACATATGCATCTACATATATACATAGATGAAGTAAAACCCATCACAAAGATGGCTTCAGATTCAAAAACGAGAAAGAAACAAGAGAGATTTCAAAGAGAGATGATATCGAGAGAGAGAGGGGGGACTGAGAGAATATAGGGGAGGGGGAAATAAATGGGGGATGAGATATAAGGTGGAGTGGAGGGGCAAAAGGGTAATTTAACAACAAAAATCTGATTTTTCCCCTTTTTCTTTTTCTTTTACATAAAATTTTGTAAACTCGGTTTACAAATATAAAAACAGCTTTGTAACATCTAAAAATGCCACCAATTTTATTTTTAAAATAAAGAATATGAAGTGATCTCTCTCCCCATATTTTTAAAATAATTTTTGAGCAAGCAAATTATATCTATGAATTTCACAAATAAATCACAAATAATAGAAATAAACTCTGGAAAATTATTTTAAAATACCTGAACAGCAAAATAAATCCAACTCTTATTTTTAAAATGTCTCTAGGACCATTTCTGAGATAATAAAATAAATTTCACACTTTGATCATTTTCTAATAATTTTATAAAATTATATAAGGATCAAATAATCCTTATTTTTACCAAATAAATCCTTTCTAAAAAATATTTAAAAACTCGCAAATCACAAATTCACACACGTAACCATCAAATAACATATGTTCACATAATAATACCAACCACAACTCGTATTCATATATTTTAACATGTAAATTCTCTTTTATAGCTGATTACGCTTATACCAAATATCTGGTGATTCAAATAACAAAATAACATTTGTAATTTCGAATCCGTATAACATAAATACACAGAAAACTCGATATCTTTCATAATTTAATATAATTTACTTATTCCTTATTCCCAATCTTTTCGTTCAATCCATTTTTTTTACATAACAGGTCACGTCCCATCTGACGGCCCGACAACTGTTTTGATCACGCTTTCAGGTTATAACTTAGACCCTTTACCGACTCATCAAATTGAAACAAGATATTTTTACTTACTCTTTTACTAATTTGAAGAAATTGCACATGAATCACAGAATTATATAATATTATAATTTATTCTCATAAACTATATCGTGAAAATCCCGGTCGTTACAATATACGTATTAAAATACGGGTCTTGTTTTTTGAGAAGTGAATGGTATAACCAGTTGCGAGTGGAAAATCTGTCGATAGGTTTAACAAGATGTTGAGTTGCGAGTAAATCTTAATTCCAAGACGATATGATATCGTCCGCTTTGACCTGAGTCGACACAGATTTATTTTTGGGAAACATCTTGAAAGGCTTTATTGTAATACAGTTAACTTATAATTTTTTTTCTAATCTCCTCAACGTGTTACTTGGTTAAACACTATCCAACAATCCTACTCTTAAACTAAACACCATAATCATGAGGTCTTATCCTCGCAATAAAATTATCTAGATCTTGCATCGCTGCGGTACACGCAAAACCAGCTATGTGAAAATCTTTCAAGAAGACTTCTGATACAAGAAATCCGTCGGAACTCCAATTAACCGACGGAAACCTCCAACATTGTACAACTGCAGCATGTTATCCTCGTACAAGGTAACTGTATTAGTTACCGCATAAATGTAATTTAAGATAATCACGACTTGCGATTTTCAAGGAAAATGAATGCAAATGAGTTATAAGAAATCCGTCATATATTTAACGTGTTAAATATATGATAGCTCAAGTTATATTTAAACTTCTTTTGAACCAAAATTATTTCCTATTTTATAGGAAGTAATTGTTATAACGTTTTTATTAAAAATAACTTATTTAAGATCGGTATGTTTTAATCAAAGATAAACGTTTCTAAATATTTTTAACTTCATCTTATCTTTGATTTAAATATATTTTAAAGTAATCTTAACGTAAGACTTGGTCAAAACCGGAAAGGCTGTTGTTTTATTCGAAAGTTATCTTAGTTAATAATTAATTTTGGGTATAGTTGTTTTTAAGGTTGATCCACGAAGTATACACCGTACCAATTGAGAAAGTACAACTTTCCATGTAATGAATATTCTTTTGTCTGAACTCTAACATATACACGTAAATCTATATAAATATAGTTCGTAGTTTTGGTTATAATTTTCATTATTCTTGTATTGTTCAAGGTGTAAACAATTGTTGCCGAGTAGTTGAGTTTGGAAAACAAGGATTCAGAGAGTTAGATTGCTAGAGAAGCTTATATAAATTTGGTATAGGGTTTAGATGGTAATTCACTCAAGGGAACATGTGTTATGGTAAACTGCTATCAAGAAGGGATAAAGAGAAATATATTATTAAATCTTGTAATCATATCATTTCAGTGACTAATAATATATTATCCTACCAAGTTGATAAGTGACCAGGACGTAGACTATTAGCGATAGGAGTCGAACCTGGCTAAAACTCTACGTGTTATTTGCTTGTTATAATCTTTATTCTGGTTTATTTATTTATTATTAGCTAGCTCACAACATATATCTAAACTTAACAGCAAGTTATCTAATAGTTTGATAAATATTTGGTAACATTCAAAAATCGAATTTAGTTAGTCATAACAGTTATTCACCCCATTCCAGGTGTAGAATTTTACCAACACATGGAAATTGATACGAATGTAATAGGTGGCTTACGTCTCTCTACATATTCGTGCTTATTCCGAATTATTGCCTTAATTTTTTTCCCAAATAATGATATGTCATGTATGTATAAATAGTAACATTCTATAATAATAACATGGGAACGAATGTGTGTAAATATGGGGCTCGTTTGAGATTTCTTAAAAAATGTAACTTACAACTTAAAGTTGTATGAGAATCTTAACTTATAAGTTATTTAGGTGTTTGGATAATTTTAAGTATAAGTTATTTATAAGTTGATAATGTGTTTGGTAAATCATAACTTATAAGTTATAATTTTTTAAAAATAAAATTAAAATATAAATTAAAATTGAATTAATAATTTTAATATATGAATATAAAATTCAAAAACATATATTACCGTATAGGTTTTAATTTTAAGATATTAAGTTGTGCTTTGAAGATACAGTAACAATAAAGTAAAAATAAAAGATGATTGCAATATTAATTGACCTGTTTAGCAATCATATTATATGTGTATATATATAGAAATAATATAGGTCTCATACTCTTACCAAGAATAGGAAGGGGTGAAACGACAAATAAAAAAAACGGGAAAGTACACCAAGCCAACTTTCTAAATTTGAGCATATATGTTTAGATTTGGTAATCCATCCAAATTTGCCAAACAGTCTTTGCAAACTGAGAATGAGCTTTTAACCCATTTATGATAAAATTTATCGGTGCCAAACAGGCACATGATATGTCATATATGCATATATATATATGCGTCCATAATTTAAATTTCGTCACTTAACATTCTCGTCATTGTAACTATTTTGGGATTTTTTTAGGGGCAAGTACTGTTACTCTATTTTTTTCCAGTATACTAACTTTGAAAAAAGTACATTTCTACATTATATATGTATTGAAATATAAATATAATAGTGAAACCAATGTTCATATATTAAATTTTATTAAGTTGAAATAAAAAAATGAATTTTTAAATCATTAATTTATGGAATTCTACCATGTGTATTAGTCAGGCTGTGTAGGTAACACATGATACATGTATAACAAAAGAAACTGAAAATTCGGTTATTAATCTTTAAATACGAGAATGGCAATATCTGTAATTTAAACTTCGCCGAGAAGAACAATATTTGTACGTTAATTAAGGGAATAAGATTCCTCTTAATCCTAGTGCAATGTCAGGACAGGAATCTGCGATGAACGTGCCAATAGATGGCCCTACAATTAGTTTAATTAAGCAGTGGTTTTATAAACACAAAACGTTCCCAAATTTAATTTTAAGAAAATATTAAAAATATTAATTAATTTGGTACTTGTAAATTTATTTTTAAAAAGTTTTTGTACCGGCAAGTAAAGGTGAAAAGGAATATAATTAACGGAAATACCTATTGAATAATGCTACTCCCTCTGTCCCATTGAATTCTATACGTTACTTTTCGGCACGCTTTTCAATGCTCATTTAAAATATAACTCTATAATATTTTTTTAAATTTATTTTTTCTGAAAAAAAGTTTCATGTTTAAACTTTTTTTCAAAAAAAAAATTGAAAAAAACATGATCAAACTATACTTTATACTAGAAATCTTAAAATATGTGTAAATAGTAAACGTATATAATCGAACGGGACATAGGAAGTCGTTATTTCAAATAAAATTTTCAAATATTTAACATGTGATGTGATATTACATATCCTAAATTTTGATTTGGCACATGTGTATATACGCGAGTCCCATATCAATTTTAAAAATATTTAATATTTTTATATTTAATTTTTTTTTCAGATATTTTTAAATTGATAAGTAAGCATTTGGTATATCTACTATTTTTCATATCTGTGTGTCAAAACTCCTGGAGCTAAGAATCCAAGGGGATCGTATCTCCGAGAGACCTGCTAATATATGATACCGTTTATATTAAATTTAGAATTTCCCATTAATTTTTATTTTCAAATTTTCTTAATTCATCCCCCGAATTTTTTTTCTTGGTTCGTGTCGCTTAGCATGTCTAACCATTATATTAATACAAGAGACAAACCCAACAAAGTGTGATGGAGAGACACAATCCGTAAAGATTTCACTAGATTCACTTTGATTGAATTATGACCAGAAGTAAACACATTGATTGGATCCAAAGGACGAGAACTAAGACAAATAATAAAGTAAATAAGAGGAGTGTCAACTATTTCAAATTAATTTTTAATTTTTTTCGAATGATGTAATATGATATTTCGCGTGTTTCTATATCTGGAGGTCATATTTTATTTTTAAAGAAGTTACCCATTTTACATTACACACATAAGTATTTCAATATAATTCGGGAAATCAATTCGAGATATTTAAAAAATTTCAATAAAAAAATATAGGAAGCAGACACAGGACTATCCTTTTCCATCCAAACCATCTACTAATCCTCTAACTATCTACCATGTGCTGTTATATATTCATCAGCAATTTGTGACCATTAAATTATCTTTTATTTGTCCTTATATTACATTCCCCTGTCTTCGGATTCTTATTCACGTGGAATATTTTGTTTACAAAACACAACCACCTCACCTGGGGACTAGCAGGGATACTTTGTCATTTTGTTTGAGAATTTATGCGGCTGCTTTGGCTGATGCAGATAAGAACAACTTCATCGGCTTGCTTAAACGTGCTTTTAAGTTCAATTATAAAAAAATTAGGATAAAATGACACTCCAACCCTGTGTAATTTTCTAAATCGCTAATTCACGACCTTCATTCCTTATTTTTTAAAGAGCTACTAGTACTCGCTTATATCACTTTTATCAATAAAAAATTTAATTATTTCTCTTTTTTTTTTACTTTTTTGCTCTCTCTATTCCTTCTCACTTTTTGTCTATATCATTTCAAATTTATTAATATAATACATATAAGAAATGAGAATAGAGATAACCATTGGAGTTAAAATATAAAACTATATCTTAAATTACTAAGAGTTAATATTTTATATTATTTATAAGGAAGTTACTAATATATGGTTGGATTTGCTCGTAGAGCTATTTAGTTAATATTTAATAATATTTTAATATTTCGTCTATTATAATATAGTACTAGCCTAAACCCGTGTGATGCACATATTATTTTTAATATTACATATTTTTTTGAATTTAATTTGAAGTAAAAAAAATTAAGTTATGAAACTTATTTATTTGAAATTTTAATAATATGATTTGATAATACTTATTAATATACACATAGGTGTATAAGTTAGTGATATTACAGTTTAAAAAATAATGTAATGATTGAAATTTATATTTTTATTGATAGTTATAGGTGCGTTTACGAAAAATTATAATATTTAATTAAAAGGTAAATTTTAGCTGAGATCAATAGTATATGAATTGTTATTAGTCTGTTCACCGATCAAATCCAACTAATTATATTAAGATTTATGTTACTTTAATATATTAAAACCGAATCAATGTTAAAATTTTATGTATCAATGGCAAAAAATTTATGTTCGCAGAAGTTGTTTAATTGAGAGAAATAAAAAAGGTAACGTGTTATAGTTGAAAACAATTTTTTTTCTATTATAATTCGATTACTAAGGCTAATAAAACTTTTAAGTAAAATAAGGATAATTCAGTAAATTCAGCATATACCAAAAAACAGGTACCGTACGTTTTTTTACAATAGTAATAGATAGATAGGCTATGGGAGTTTATAAATATATATTTTCTGCTTAAAATTTCTTTTGGGTTCGATTTAAGGTCCCGCCGTTATCGGCCAATCTACCAAATTTTAATTTGGGCCAAATAAGGTCATAGCCCAAAAGGAATTGGAAGCTGACAGAACACAGGGGAATCGGGCGGAAGTGGACTTTAATCCAGACTCTGTATACAGTGAACTGATTATAATATTTGTAATATTATTATTTATATAATAAGTTAAAATAAAATAAAATAAATATGTACTAATGAAAGTAATGGTACAATTAGTTTTTATATTATGCTATTGTCAGATTCAAATTTGTATTAATAAAATGTTAAATTTCAGAATATCGCTTATATTTTCTCGTATATTTACTTTAAAATTTAATAATACTATGTCATTTCTATACTGTAATGTTAAAATCGAAATACATTATAAATTTGACGGTGTTTAGTACTTACACCTTAAACCTTTTATTTTATAATTAAAATTTAGTGCACAACACTCGAATTCAAATTATTTTTATAGTTTTTTTCTGACTAATATGGCTTATACCCTTACAAATGAGTATATATTCTCAATAATTTTCAGATGAGTCAGAGTCGAACCCCGGACTTGGGGCGACAGAGGATAAACTCCTTACCGCTGGAGCTATCCAATCGTGCTCATTATTTTTTTAGTTTAAAACTATTTATTTTTAAAGTCATTTCTATACTATTTATTTTTCTTTTAATATAAAATTTAGACATGTCAATGAATCAGGTTTGGATCGGATCGATCTAAATTTATATTCATATTCATGAATTTATCTGGATTCAGATTCAGATCAGGACGGCCCCAAATTTTTTATAGGCCGATCCATATTCTGATCTGTTCAGATCATGAATTTCGGAACAGATACCCGCTTCATTTATTTATATTTATTTTTAACGTAACTTATTAAGAGGGGTGCGGGAGCATGGGTGTTGTATGTGAATGTTGTTTGTTTTCTGCTTTTTTCAATTTCACGTCTTTTTAAATTATTTATTAAATATAGTATCTATGTTCATTTTATGTGTATTATTTTTTTTTGTTTTTGTGTATTAATTATTAAATATTAATTGATTATAAAGTTATTATGATTTATTAGGACTCTGACTCAGTAATAATTCTAATTTGAATAAATTTTAAAGAGTCGAAGGATACATTTTTTTTTTTTTTAACATTAGTAATATTTTTGAAAAGTGTTAACTATTTATTAGAAAAGTGTTAACAAATCAAAAGAAACAATTATACCCTATATTGCTTATAATTGTATAGTATACATTTATTAGAAGTTTTATTCAGGGTGAATTATTTAAATAAATTTAGAAGAGTAATTGTTTTTAATATTAATAATATATTGAATGGTGCTAGCTATTTGTTGGGGACCAATATAATAACCCGTGCGAGTCACGATCCAATTTCTAGCAATATATCAGAATTCAGTGTATAAAGTTTTTGAAAATTCATTTTTTTGCGTTTAAAAAATAAAATATATACTCCCTAATAATTTAATTAAATATTAAAAAAATAGCACTGAATGTAGTTTATGTTCAGTGATTAATTAGACTCTTAAGTGATAATTTATTGTCTTACAATTATTTTTCTTCTTCTTTTTTCAGGCTTGATGATTTTGGTAATAACAAATATTTTGATTGTACGTGATCTCTAAGTCAAAATGTTATTGTTTATTATAATTTGCGTAGTTTCAATATATATATATATATAAGTGTAATGTGATGAAAACTTGTTGCATTTGATGTAGAAGATGCCTCGACCCAATCACAAATTTCTCGTGTTGAACTACCACTATGATTTTGTTATATTATTTGCTGCAGTGTTTAGTTAACAAATATATACATATCTACTATATATACATGAGATATGTACTTTAGAATATGTTATTATGTGTTGTAGTGTTGATTTCAGACTACATATTATTTTCGAGTATACAGACTAATGTAGCGTCATTTTAATCATTGTCATTTTTTTCGTGAATGATTTCAACCTCTTTCATATACAGGTCCAGTAATCATATAGATTGGCTTCCCACACCAAACTTTTCTAAATTCGATAAAATATTCAAACATATTAGTATTTTAATTCTAATGCTTTAATGTTATTATAAAAGAAATGATCATTTATGTGATATGTCTAATTATTTTTTATTTTAAACATAAAATAGATCGAATCAAATCATATAGTTTAGTGTGTATATAAGTTTCATTCATATATTATAATTTTAAATATGAAAATAATTATATATTAACATGAAATAGTTTTATACCAAATAAACAATTGCAAAAATTTCAGTGTTTCATTAAAAACTTTTAAATCCATATATTTTTAATTATATAAAACAATATAGGATTTACATTTTTGTAATTAGGGTATTGTCTAAAATCGCTAAAGTCAATACATTTTTCAAACTACATTAATAACTAGAATATTTTTCGAATTGTAAATTCATAGTTTAAATACAAATTAGAATATTAAATTTGCTCTTTAAGAATTCAACTTTATTAAAAAAATTACAAATTCTTAGTTTAAATTTTTATGTTAGTATATGTTTTGTTTTAACATAGTGGAATGTGGGAACAAAAATTGGTTACGTATAACTGCCGTAACTTTGTCTGATTGTACGATAATATGGATAAAATACTGAATACTTTTCATATACCGGGTCAAGTCAACGACAATTTACAATAAATCAATATTACAATTTTGATATACATTATTTATTGACTTGATATTATAAAGATCTCGAACACATTAATCACTATGGATGTAGGATGTTACAAAGACCATATTTCGTCGATATAACGTTCTCATCGATCCAATAAACAAACTTTCTAAATCCGCTAGTGATACAACTCAAACTTTGACAATTTCTTCAGCTTTTTGTTGAAAAAAGTCATCATCTGTGATGCACATATTTAGAGGTAGAAAGTCAGTTTAATTGAAACAGTTCCAGATGACCCCAACACTAGCTTGATTTTTCTTTAGTTTTCTTCTAACAGTTTTGAAGTGAGTTATGGTTAGAGGCTTGAATGAAGGTAGGTTTGTGATTTTCTTTAATGTGACATGGATTGATCTAATTGGTATCTTGAATAGGGTGTTTGCAGTTTGTTTGTACAAGTATTTTGGCTTTTGAGGTAGGTTTGGCTGAGATAGTGTTTGGCTAGGCTTGGTGGTTTGAGTTTGTGATATTTGGATTGGTAGGACATTTTTCTTGGTACCTTCACCATCTTCCCTCTTCTTCCTTCTACTTTCTTCTCCACTCTTCTTATCATCCCTTTTCTTCTCCTCTACTTTGCTCCCAGATGCCTTGGTAGATTGACTTGGATTTGATCAAGAAGGTTTATGTTCATCATTCTTCTGCTCATCATCATCCTTGTCATCTTTTGTGTTGAATTTAGTAGTTGGAAACATGGTCTCAGCATTCTGTAAGTATCTTCCTAGCATCCTGATCATCTCCACATCTTCAGTTGTTTTGTATTTCTTCCTCTTTAGATCAGTTTTCAATGTCATAATCAATCTTGTATTTCCCCTTACACAGTTTTTGGGTACTGTGAAGTATCTGCACTGTTTGGTTTGTGGACAGATGTAGGCCACCCCCTTGCTTGGATGTAGATAGGTTTCAGAAAAAGCAACTATCTGAGCTTTCTTGAGTTCATTGAGAAATTGGGTGTCCTATGAATTACTGGATTGACTCTATCAATTATTACATCCAGCTCATATGCTCTCATGGTTTGAAGATTTGAGAGAGACACCTGTAGACAGATCCAAACCACAGTCATTGACATTGGTCACTATCCTTTTCTCCAAAAAGTTGTCAACCTTTACAATCACCACTCTTAGAAAATTGATGTTGTTGGCTAAGGCTCTCTTGTAAGTGATGTAGTTATTGGCCAGAGAGACTCTTAGCACAGCCAGTAGCTCATTGAACTCCTTATCTTGACAGGGTCCTATTGCAGCTTTCTGGAGTCTGTCTTTACTAACATATTAAGAAATTTTGATTTGAGTAGAGCTTGGGCCAGAGTGAGATGTAGATTTTCCAGCTTCCTTTGTCTGTGTAGATTTTTCACCTTCCTTGGATTGTTGAATTCTAGTTTCTATCTCCCCTTTAGTCTTGGTAGCGGACATGAGTGGTGAAGTTGGAATTTCTGGCCTCACAACTTCAGGTAGAGCAGGTAATAGAACATTCAAGGCACCCATAATAGCTCCCAATAAGATAAAGTTCTACATTTGGAGATGTTTGCGAGAATCTACTAGGATCCCGATGTCATTTTGCTGACTCTGCACCAGAGTAGTGAGAGTTGTGACCTGAGCTATGAGTGAGTCATTGGAGGCTTGCAGATTGGAGACTTGTTGTTGAAGAGATTGGTGTTACGTACTGATTCTTAATTATCAGAAGAAGCTCAGGATCTGGCTGTTCCGGTGTCATCAGTATTTGATGTGTCGTCAGGATTTGACACATCATCAGCATTTGGATGTCATCAATATCTGGAGACAGTCAGCTTAGAGGATTTGTTATGTTCCTTGTATTGTGGAATATATATCTCTTAGGTCTGAGTAATATGACTTTATCTATTCAGTTGAAGATATGTATCAGTTTCGGTTAGCTTTCGATAATGCATATCCTAGATTGTTTAGTTGTAGCTGTGTAATATATAAACACAGTTTAGGTCATCACATAGTGAATTAACTTGAGCATCATACAACCTAGCAGCTCTCAAGAACATCAGTATTTCTTGAGAGAGTTTTGTAACAGTTTTTATCAGAAATATAAAAAGCTGTTATATTTTATTACTTGTTCGAAATATTTATACAATTGTATCCAACCCCCTTAAACAATTGTATCCTTACTGGGCAACAATTGGTATCAGAGCAGACTGATAATTCACTATCAGAATCAATCTAAACATGCCTCTGAACAAGTATGAAAGTATCAAAATTCCCATTCTTAAGAAGGCTGAATATCCTACATGGAAAGTGAAGATGCTCATGCACTTGGAAGCTACAGATCTAAACTATCTTGATGTAATCAATGATGGACCTTATAAGCCAACAAAATTGGTACCTGCAACTCCTACTGTTGATGAACATCTCCAGCTGAAGGAGAAAAGTGAATGGACACCAGAAGAGAAAGTCGTTGTACTGAAAGATACAAAGGTAAGAAATATTTTGCATAACAACATTGATTCTTTGATGTCAAACAGGGTTATAGCCTACAAGACTGCCAAAAAAATCTGGGAGGCCCTTGAGATTCAATGCCAAGGAACCACAGCCATCAAGAAGAACAGAAGGGCTGTCTTAGTTCAAGAATATGAACATTTCAAGGCAAAGACTGATGAGAGTCTCACATACATCTATGATAGATTTCTTACTCTGCTCAACGACCTATCTTTGGTGGAAAAGGTGTATGATCTTGAAGATTCAAACACAAAGTTTTTGAGAGCTCTGAGTGAGGAATGGGATACACAGACCTTGTTAGGAATATATGTGCATTAGTTTGATGATATGTTTAACAAAACACTTAAGTAGAAATTCAGTGTCTGTAGCCTCAACGGATAAGACCACTTTGGATATCCGTTGATGGTGTAGCTTTACTTAGAAATAAGTCTAGTGTTGTAGCATATTTCAGTCTCAGTATTTAAGATGTAATTCTTAGAAGTTGAGAGAAACTATGAGTCATGTTGACTACTAGAAGATATGCAGATAGGAAGGCCAATTGTAAATATTTCATGCCTTGTAATTTTGTATAAATGAAGTGGTATCAACGGATGACTTAAAGACCTTCAACGGATGAGAAGCTAAGCTTCAACGGATGTCTCTAAAGCTTCAACGGATAACATCCTTCAACGGATGAGTCCATCAACGGATGAAAGCTTCAACGGATGTTCTGTTGATTAACCGTTGATAAGTGGTAGTTGTACCTACAAACAGAGGCACGTGGGTGAACAGAGATAACTGAAATGTGGCAGCCTAATTTCAGGAACATCAGAAAAAGCAGCCGTTCTACTCTAGTATAAAGAGACATTAAGTCAACAAAGTACTGGAGTGAACTGGAGAAGAAACAAGTGGAGATCTTACTTTATTATTTTATATATCCTTGTCTTCACTTGTGAACTTGGTAACATATAAACCAAGTAGTAGCTAGTAATTAGATAAGAATTTTTCCAGAGCTGTTTAGAAAAATCTTGAGAGAAAAATTATCTAGTTTGTACTAGGATGCAGCTGTGATCAAATTCTTAGATCACAGAATTTCTGAAATACCATCTCTGGTGGAACAACAAATCCACCAGAAAAGTTTTTAAAGGTTTATTGTGTTCTTTACATTTGTGTTTGAATATATATCTGTTTGTATCAGCTTAAAGCAATTCACACACTTGTTCATCTTGAACACACAGTCTTTATAAACTGCTCAAAACTTGAAAAAGTTTTGAGATTTACATTCAACCCCCCTTCTGTAAATCTCATTGTTAGTTCTCTAGAAATAACAATTGGTATCAGAGCAGGCTCTTGACAAACAAAGAGTTTAAAGATCTTGGAATCTAACAAAGATGAGTAAGAAGGATATTGGAGTAAAAATCCCAGTTCTTGACAGAGACAGTTATCACCACTGGAAGGTGAAAATGCACCTTCATCTACTCTCCCAAGATGAAGGTTATGTAAACTGTATTGAGAATGGTCCTCACATTCCCCACAAAGTAGCCACAGTTGCTACGACCACAATTGCTGTTGGTCAATCCATTCCAAAACCTAGAGCAGAATGGACAATGGAAGACACAGAAGAAGTCCACAAGGATAAGAAGGCTATGAACATTTTGTTTAATGGTCTTGACAAGGATATGTTTGATAATGTGATAAATTGCTCAACTGCCAAAGAGGTTTGGGACACAGTTCAGCTGCTGTGTGAAGGTACAGAACAAGTAAAAGAGAACAAGATGCAGCTTCTCATTCAACAGTATGAGTATTTTCATTTTGAAGAAAATGAATCTTTAAATGACACATTTAACAGATTCCAAAAGCTGTTGAATGGATTGAAGCTGTATGGTAGAGTGTACCAGGTGAAGGATTCAAATCTTAAATTCTTAAGATCCTTGCCAAAGGAATGGAAACCCATGACTGTCTCCTTAAGAAACTCTCAGGATTATAAGGACTTCACTCTTGAAAGATTATATGGAATCTTGAAGACTTATGAACTAGAGTTGGAACAGGATGAGGTATTGGAGAAGGGGAGAAAGAAAGGAAGTTCAGTTGCATTGGTAGCTGAAAATGAGAGGGAATGCAGACAAGAAACTGTGAGATCTACATCAAACTCCAAAGATGGTACAAGATATCAGGAATCAAGCAAAGGAAAAGAGCAAGTTGCTGAGAATGAAGACAACTCCAGTCAAGATGACTCTGATAGTGTTGATGAGCATCTTGCATTTCTATCCAGGAGATTTGCAAAGATGAAGTTTAAGAAAAACACTAGAGCCACTAAACCTCATAAGAACATGGTGGACAAATCAAAGTTCAAGTGTTTCAATTGTGGTATAAGTGGACACTTTGCAAGTGAGTGCAGAAAGCCAACTTCTGAAAAGAAGAAATTTGACCAAGTAGATTACAAGAAGAAATATTTTGATCTGCTCAAGCAAAAGGAAAGGGCTTTCATTACTCAAGAAAAAGATTGGGCAGCTGATGGAGAGGAAGAGAATGAAGATGTGGAGTATGTCAACTTAGCTCTCATGGCTGATTCTGAGGAAAATGAAGTTAGTTCATCAAGCAATCAGGTAACAACTCAGGTAATCACTACTGATGTAACACAACTTACTAAAGAAGAGTGCAATGATGCTTTTAATGACATGTCTACTGAATTGTATCATTTGCGTGTGTCTCTTAAATCTTTTGCTAAAGAAAATAGTAGTATTAAAGAGAACAATCTGTTTTTAAGTAATAGAAATGCTATGTTAGAAGATAAGTTGATTGACCTAGAGAAAACCAAGCTGCATTGTATATCTGTTGAGAATGAACTAGCTGAATCTATTAAGAAAGTAGAAATACTTTCTAATCAATTAAAGAGAGAGCAAGAGGTGATTAAAGCCTGGAAAACATCTAGGGATGTTAGTGCTCAAATTGCCAAGGTCCAAAGAATTGAATCATTCTGTGAAACTGCCTGGGATAAAAACAAAAAGAAACTGGAATTAATTGATGGGCTGTCAACGGATGTGGAATCAACGGATGATGAAGGTTATCCGTTGAAGGAAGAAAATGAGCATCCGTTGAAGGTTCCTCAATTAAAACAGGCTGATGTTTCTAATAGTGAAAATCTAAAGAAACTCAACAAAAAGTTTGGTTCAACTTCCAAGAACTTTGTTAAAGAAGAAGCAAGCACATCCAAAGATGTCAGTAAGGTAAATATAGGGCACATGACCTTAGAACAGTTAAATAATAGGCTCAAGATGGTTGAGGATAAAGAGGAAACTAAAAGAAAATCTAACAGAAATGGGAAGGTAGGTGTTAACAAACATAACAATTACACACCTGATAGGTATGCTCCTAGAAAAAGCTGTGTGCATTGTAGTAGTGTTAATCATCTATCTGCTAATTGCAAATCTATTAAGAAAACCCCCATAACTGTACCCTCTTCCATGCCTAACATGTCTGCATCATCTCTACATGCTATGCCTACTATGTCTCAACAGAATCCTTATGCACATTTTGCAAACATGCCATATTTTAACAATCCTTATCTTGCTGTATTTAGTATGCCTCAAATGCCATACAATATGCCTATGTGGAATAACATGCATGCACAATCCATGCCTTATCATATTCCAAATGTGCTAAATGATTCTGTGACTAACCCTACACCTCAACCAACTACATCCAAGACCAAGGTTGACTCAAAGTTACCTAAGTCTAGAGATGCAGGAGGAATGAAGTCTAGGAGAAAGGCTAACAAGAATGGACCCAAGGAAACTTGGGTACCAAAATCAAATTGATTGATTTTATGGTGTGCAGGGAAATAGAAGAAATCTATGGTACTTGGACAGTGGCTGTTCAAGACACATGACAGGAGATTTCTCCCTGCTCACAGAGTTTAAGGAAAGAGCTAGCCCTAACATAACCTTTGGAGATGACAGCAAAGGGTTTACTATGGGATATGGCTTGATTTCAACAAGGAATGTCATCATTGATGAAGTTGCATTAGTTGATGGTCTCAAACATAACTTACTGAGCATCAGTCAACTATGTGATAAAGGGAATACAGTTTCCTTCAATTCTGAAGCCTGTGTTGTCACTAGTAAGAAAGACAACAAAGTGGTTCTAACTGGAGTTAGAAAAGGAAATGTGTACTTAGCTGACTTCAACTCTGCAAATGCAGAATCTATTACTTGTCTCTTCAGCAAAGCAAGTTCAGTTGAGAGTTGGCTATGGCACAAGAAGCTATCCCATTTGAATTTCAAGACAATGAATGATCTAGTCAAAAAGGACCTAGTAAGAGGAATTCCTCTTGTTGAATTCTCAAGGGATGGTTTGTGTGATGCTTGTCAGAAAGGCAAATAAAGGAAAGCATCATTCAAAAAGAAGCTTGAAATAACAATTGATGAACCATTACAGCTGCTACATATGGATTTGTTTGGACCAGTCAATGTATTGTCAATTGCAAGAAAAAGATATTGCTTAGTGATTGTAGATGATTTCTCAAAGTTTTCATGGGTCTATTTTCTTGGATCAAAGAATGAAGCAAGTGAAATCATTATCAATCACATCAGGCAAGTCAATAATCATCCTGACCTGAAGGTTAGGAATATCAGGAGTGACAATGGAACTGAGTTCAAGAATTTATCAATGAGGCTGTTCTGTGAAGAAAATGGAATCATGCATGAGTTCTCAGCTCCAAGAACACCTCAGCAAAATGGGGTAGTTGAAAGAAAGAACAGATCTTTAATTGAGGCTGCCAGAACAATGCTTGAAGAATCAAAGTTACCAACATATTTCTGGGCTGAAGCTGTTAATTGTGCCTGTTTCACTCAAAATATCTCTTTGATCAATCAAGCTAAAGGCATGACTCCTTATCAGTTGTTCAAGAGAAGAAAACCAACTCTAAACTTTCTTCATGTCTTTGGATGTAAATGCTTTATACTAAGAAATCAATCTGACCATAAAGGGAAGTTTGATGCAAAGACTGATGAAGGGATATTTGTTGGTTATTCAGCTGGAAAATCTTATAGGGTCTACAATCTAAGAACCAACATTGTTATGGAATCTGTGCATGTTGTGTTTGATGATAAAAAGATTGATGGACTAACAGATGAGGGACAATATGAGAGACTCAAATTTGACAACATTGAGATATATTGTGATGATAGTGAAGAGGAGACTGATGGAGATAACACTTCAAAAGGGATTCAAAACATGCCCTTGGATAATGCACAGAATTCTGCATCCGTTGATAGAGGCAATGCAGTATCCGTTGAAAGACATGGTGTATCATCCGTTGAAGTACTAAATGAAGCATTCGTTGATCATAGTTTATCAACGGATAATCGATTTACATCATCAGTTGATAGAACTCCAAGTTCCCTGCAAAGGACCAACAACTCAGGGGGAGTTTCAACTAGTCAACACTCTGTCTCACATCATGACAATACTGAGGCCACCTCATCTAGAGCACATCTTCCACTTCAAAGGAAATGGACCAAGAATCATCCCTTTGAACTGATCATTGGTGATGCATCATCTAAAGTGCAAACAAGAAGAGCTACTCAAGATGAATGTCTGTATAGTAGTTTTCTATCTAAGGAGGAACCTAAGAAAGTGGAAGAAGCCTTATTGGATCCAGATTGGATATTAGCTATGCAGGAAGAGCTAAACCAATTTGAGAGAAACCAAGTTTGGAAGCTGGTACCCAAACCAAAGAACAAGAGTCCTATTGACACAAAATGGGTATTCAGAAACAAGATGGATGAAAATGGCATTATCATAAGGAATAAAGCCAGATTGGTTGCTAAAGGCTATTCTCAGCAAGAGGGAATAGATTTTGATGAGACATATGCTCCTGTTGCAAGACTTGAAGCCATCAGAATTTTTCTAGCCTATGCAGCTTATGCCAATTTCAAAGTCTATCAAATGGATGTCAAGAGTGCATTTCTAAATGGGAAATTAGAGGAAGAAGTCTATGTAAGTCAACCTCCAGGATTTGAAGATCCAAATTTTCCAGACTATGTATATTATCTGTTGAAAGCACTCTATGGACTGAAGCAAGCACCTAGAGCCTGGTATGAAACCTTATCAAAATTTCTTTTGGAGAATCACTTCACTAGAGGTACTGTTGATAAAACTCTCTTCTTTAGGAATGTTAATGGGTCTAGTATACTTGTTCAAATTTATGTAGACGACATAATATTTGGTTCTAAAGATGATAAACTTTGTAAAAAGTTTGCTAAGCTAATGCAAAGTAATTATGAAATGAGCCTTATGGGAGAACTAACCTATTTTCTTGGTTTACAAATTAAACAAGTTAGTAATGGAATTTTCATTAGTCAAACTAAATATATTCATGATCTTTTAAAGAAGTTTGACTTAATGGAATGTTCATCTGCAAAAACTCCCATGGCCACTGCCACCAAACTTGAATTAAATAAGACTGAAAGGTCTGTGGACATTACAAGTTATAGAGGCATGGTTGGTTCACTTTTATATTTAACTGCTAGCAGACCAGATATAATGTTTGCTACATGTCTGTGTGCTAGATTTCAAGCTGATCCTAGGGAGTCTCACTTAATAGCTATCAAAAGGATTTTCAGATATCTCAAGGGTACACCAAATTTAGGTATTTGGTATCCTAGAGAATCTGGCTTTGATCTAATTGGTTATTCAGATGCAGACTATGCAGGTTGCAAAATAGACAGGAAAAGTACAACAGGCTCCTGCCAATTCCTGGGAAACAAGCTTGTATCATGGTTTAGCAAAAAGCAAAATTCAGTCTCTACTTCTACAGCTGAGGCTGAATACATTGCTGCTGGAAGTTGCTGCTCTCAAGTGTTATGGATGAGAAATCAACTCCTTGACTATGGACTTCATGTTGATAGAATTCCTATCTTTTGTGACAACACAAGTGCCATAGCCATAACAGAGAATCCTGTACAGCACTCAAGAACCAAGCACATTGATATCAAGTACCACTTCATTAGGGAGCATGTCATGAATGGTACAGTGGAACTACATTTTGTTCCAAGTAAACAACAAATTGCAGACATATTTACCAAGCCACTTAATGAATCAACATTCACAAGATTAGTAAGTGAGCTAGGTATGCTTAATTACTCTTAAAATTCTTGTCCTTATTGGAATTTGAATTGAAGCCTGAAATATATTAGTTGCTAGAACAAATTTGACTTTTAACAAAGTTTATACCATCAACGGATGTTTCCTATCCGTTGAAAGTCAAAATTGCTCTATCAACGGATATTCATTATCCGTTGAAAGACAAATACATTTCTGGAATTTTTATCCGTCAACGGATAAAACTGAAGTACCTTTCAACGGATGACAATTTGCCTTATCCGTTGAAATGTCACATCAGTCGATTCAGGTGTTTCACAGCCGTTGATTCTATTTTCTTAACCGTTGATACTCATACATACATCTGTATGTATTGGTTTTAAAGGTAGTTATTAGAATACTTACAGTTTATTCTTAAACGGCTGAAATTCACTAACATATACTTATTGATTAATCTTTTACTAATTTTTTTTTGAAAGCATATAAGCCCTTCTGATTTTTCATTTTTACTTTACGCTTTCTTAAAATTTCAAGCATTTACCATTTTCTCTCTGCAAAACCTTCAAGTTATTCTCTGCAATTTCTACTCACAACAATGGCACCAGTCGTGAAAATTATGTCTCAATCTGGGTTCATCTATGAGAAGAACAATTTCATAGCTTTGGTAAAAAAGAATGAAGCCCATTCAGACTATCACAAAATGATGGACTTCATCAAAAACTGTAAACTTAGCCATGCAATGCTGGAAGCCCCAACGATTTACTGTGAAGTAGTTGAGGAGATTTGGACAACTGCTGAGTTCAACTCCATAGATATGACTATCTCCTTCACTCTCAAAGGTAAAAATCACTGTATTAACTGTGATGATTTACAAGCATGTTTTAAATTACCTGAGAACAATGCCATGACACCACACACTGATAATGATGTATCCAGCATGTTAGATTCCATAGGTTATTCTCTTAACTCTGCTAGTTTAGGGAGTATTAGAAGAAAAGGCCTTAGGAAAGAATGGAGTTTTCTTGGGGATGCCTTTATAAAGGTTTTCTCTGGGAAAATTAGTAATTTTGATGCCATAACTTCATCTCTTGTAAATATGCTCTATATGCTTGTTTCTGATAGGTATTTTAACCTTAGCAACTATGTGATGCTAGAATTGGGTACTAGATTAGGTAACAAAGCTAATAGACCTAATAACATCTATTATGCTAGATTCTTTATGTTATTGGCTAACCATGTTGCTGAAGGTTTGGTCATAATCAATGAGAATAATAAACTCAAGTGCTGGGCACAAGAGAAAAGAGTTCTTGCAGATTTATTGAGAATGGATCTCAACAGCAGTGTGCCATTGGTATATTTACCAATCATGAATGCACCTCAGGTAGGTGAGGTAATTGCTTCTACAACTCCTACTTCTTCCAACCCCTCTATTTCTTTATCTTCTAGTGTGGCCATGAAATCTGTGACAATGCCCCAACAGATTTCTACCAAGGTCACCAAAACTAAACTTTCAAAATCAAAGACAAAGAAAACCACCTCTGTTGTTTCTCAAAAGACAACAGTTGTAACACCAACCATTAACCCTGAGGGGAGTGAACAGGGTGTGAGTGGTGAGGGGAGGGGTGAACATCAAAGAAACCCCCAGGATAAGGAAGGAGAGTTAAGTGCTTCCCAAGCTAGCCAAGCCACAGTTTCTCAAAAAGCTGTGGTGGTTGAAAAGGTATCTAGCACATCCCTAGTTGCATCCTCCCAAAAGGATGTTACTATTGAAAATAGTTCCCAACCAGGAACACAGAACAAAAGAGGGAGGGACACTGAAGCCAAACACTCACCAACAAAAGCTTTTATTAGAAGAAAGAAGGCTAGAACCCAATCTTCTACACAGGGTGCACACACTGCACAGATACATCCATCTGTATCTATGCCTTCTCAAACTCAGTTTGATGTGGCTCCAATAAATATGGAGTCACAGCCCCATTCTCTCACAATAATCACACATCAATCACCAAACACTTCATCACCATCTCTGGATGTGGATATGTTATTCCCATCAATTCCTGATTCTCCCTCTTTACAACTCAGGGAGGAGCCCCACTCAAATACAGGTGATCATCATCTCTTAGATGATTTGTTGGATCACCCGCAAATTCTTTCAGATATAATTGAAGGATCTGTGTCACCACATCTCAAATTAATCTACACAGATTCAACAGTTATATCACTTTCAATTTCAACTTCTTTTCCTTCTTCAACGGATATCACTCATCCGTTGACAAGTGGTTGCTCTTCAACGGATAAGCTTAACAGCAGTTATCCGTTGATAACATCAGTTTCACCTTCAACGGATATTCCACATCCGTTGATAGTCTCTCCACACATAACTGAATCAATTCCAAATGTAGAAGACATGAATACTGTGCAATCACTCTTAGGATTGAGGGAAGGGAGTGAAAATTTGAGTGAGAGGCTGGGTTGCTCCCAGGCAAAAGGAGAGACTGAGAGCTCAAAAATGCATGCTATTTCTTCCAGCATGGCAAAAGTAAGTGAGAGGAGTACCACCTTAGTAGGTGAAGGTGAGGGAGTGAGTTGTGTGAGCCAGGGGGAGCCCCTGATGCAAGAAAATAGAGAAAAAGAGAGAAAGGCAGGTACAGTAGATATAAGGGTGGAACCAGCCATTGCTAGTGAGTCAATGATTGTGGATGATGCTGAAAAGGAAAGACAATTTCAGCAACATTACAAAGCTGTAATTGATAACATTTCCCTGGATGCTGACACTTTTACTCATCCTGTGTCAGCCTATCAAATGTTGGCTGCTCAGGGCAATGAGGAGGCAGAAAAGACACTACATCTAGTACACACAACAGAATCTCTTCAAAGGGATAAAGCTGCTATTAACAAGATGCCTTCTACAGCTGGTGAGCCATCTGAGGAATTTGGAGTAAATTCTGATGATGATGACTCTGTTTCTTTTGATGGAAGCATGAACTTAGGGGGAGATGAAGGCCCTAGTTCAATTCCAAATCTACCTGAATGGGCTTTGACAAAGGAGTATAGATCAGGGGAATTCAATGTCTCCTTAGTCAAACAAATCAACACTATTCAACAGGCCATTCAGAACACTTCACATGCAAGTATCAAGGCTATCCTTCAAGCTCACCTGGACTCACTGCATCTCATGAAGTTGCAGCAAGTAAAGCAAAATCTGAGTATGGATGATCTCAGGAAGGATATTGCTGACTTGAAATCCTACAGTTCTGAAAAATTGGATTCAATCATGCCCTATGGTACATTGCAGGACTTGGTTTTGAGATTGAAAAAGGAATCAGTTACTGAGAAAAGGCTGGCCAAGTTGGAAGACAGAGTTCAAGTTATTGAAGATTCTGTGGCTACCATTCTTCACAACCAACAATCTCAAACCAGTCTCCTAATGCAGCTGGCAAAAGCACAAGGCTTGACCCCTCTCCTTGATGATAACAAAAAGGGGGAGAGTAAAAGGGAAGGGGAAGGAGAGCCATCTACAAAAATCAAAATATCTAAAGTGCTAGTTCCTGCCATCACTACTTCTCCAATCATTCAAATCAAAGGAAAGCCTGATGGAATTGATTTGATTCAGCTAGCAGCAGCTGAAATTCAAGTGAAAGAGCAAAGGAGGAGAATTGATGAAAGGTTGCAACTGTTGTTTGGCTCTACACAAGATAAATCAACATCTGTGAAATATAGCACAAAGATTGAACCAATCAACATGGAGCTCAAGCCAGTAGGGAGACATAAGGATGGAGAAGCTTCTTCCAAAGAACTACAAGCTATAATTCTCAAGCCCAATAAAAGATCCAATAAGGACTCTACAAAGAATCCTTTAAAAGAAGTGGACTTTCCTCCTCCAAAAGCTGATGAGAACAAGCTTTTAGGTAGGAGTATTGCTTATCTCAAAGAGACCATGGATGAGGCTGTAAGGAGAAATAGGGCTATTATCTCTAGAGAGGGAAAGAGCATATGTGTGATGCAAGGACATCCCAAATTCTCAATAGCCAAGAAGGAAGAAGTCAAGCAACTAAAGGCTGACAAAAGAGCACAAGCAAAGCTTGAACAACAGCTAAAGTCAAGTCAAGTTGAAGAAGAGAAAGGAATTGAAGTCAGGGGTGAAGACAAGATTGCAAACCTAGATGAGGTTTTTGGGAGTATATTTGGTGAGAGTATGGAAGAAAGAGAGGAATGGAAGAAGGGAAACAGAAGAAAGGCCAAGGCACATAGAAGGAGTGAAGATAATACTGAAGTAACCAAATCTATATCTAAACCACTACCTTCCATACCTGAACCTCTTGTTGCTAATCCCACTATAAACATCCATGGTGAACCAATCATTCCAAAAGAGGAACCTATTGATTGGGACACCATCAAATTGCCTACCTTTCTAACCACTCTTCCACTACCAAAGAAACAGAAAAGAAAACCCAAATCTACACCTCCCATAACCTCTAAGAAATTCACTCAAAAACAAAAGCCTAAGCCTAAGCCATCCATTTCTAAAGATGATTATGTTCACATCTGTGACATAAAAGAAATTTCAGACATTGAACTCTATCTGGATGAGCTGGAGGATGTAAGAGGAATATCTGCTTACAGACAGCTACCAGAGAGATTAGTGTTCAAATACAAAGGAGCTGGGGAAAGAACATGGCCTCTCCACAGGATTCTGAATGAAGGCTACTCTACCTTGATTAGAGTCTTTTCAGCTATACAAAAGGATTCTGGCTTTACCAGAACTGCCAAGACTGAAATTCTCAACAAGATTGCCAATATAAGGAAAACTTGGAGGGAGCCCAATGCTTTACCCAGGACTTTACTCATTCAAGAAAGGGGAATTACAATTCACAAATCACCTCATTGGTTGATGGAATTTAGAGATGATAAAGGAGTCAGAAGATTTTTCAGACTTGAAGACCAACTCAAGATTGCCAGCAATGAAACTCTCAAGGAAATGCAATCTAAGTTGGATATCAGTGTTGAAGATGAAGCTGAATTCTTCAGACAACTCCAACTCCAAATTGAGGAAAATGACAAAGGGCTAGGAAAGAAAACCAGGGAACAAAGAAGAAAAAGATGATTTGCTCAGGCTAAAGGAGTATCCTTGGAAATACTGTAAATCTTCAATTTCCTCCTAGTACATACATTTTTGCAGCATTTTCAAATTTCTACTTAGTTTCAATTCATATATCTGTTAAGTATTTTGTTATCATCAAGTTAACCCTGAATTTATGCCTACAATTCTTATAGACATAAATAGGGGGAGATTGTTAGGAATATATGTGCATTAGTTTGATGATATGTTTAACAAAACACTTAAGTAGAAATTCAGTGTCTGTAGCCTCAACGGATAAGACCACTTTGGCTATCCGTTGATGGTGTAGCTTTACTTAGAAATAAGTCTAGTGTTGTAGCATATTTCAGTCTCAGTATTTAAGATGTAATTCTTAGAAGTTGAGAGAAACTATGAGTCATGTTGACTACTAGAAGATATGCAGATAGGAAGGCCAATTGTAAATATTTCATGCCTTGTAATTTTGTATAAATGAAGTGGTATCAATGGATGACTTAAAGACCTTCAACGGATGAGAAGCTAAGCTTCAACGGATGTCTCTAAAGCTTCAACGGATAACATCCTTCAACGGATGAGTGCATCAACGGATGAAAGCTTCAACGGATGTTCTGTTGATTAACCGTTGATAAGTGGTAGTTGTACCTACAAACAGAGGCACGTGGGTGAACAGAGATAACTGAAATGTGGCAGCCTAATTTCAGGAACATCAGAAAAAGCAGCCGTTCTACTCTAGTATAAAGAGACATTAAGTCAACAAAGTACTGGAGTGAACTGGAGAAGAAACAAGTGGAGATCTTACTTTATTATTTTATATATCCTTGTCTTCACTTGTGAACTTGGTAACATATAAACCAAGTAGTAGCTAGTAATTAGATAAGAATTTTTCCAGAGCTGTTTAGAAAAATCTTGAGAGAAAAATTATCTAGTTTGTACTAGGATGCAGCTGTGATCAAATTCTTAGATCACAGAATTTCTGAAATACCATCTCAGGTGGAACAACAAATCCACCAGAAAAGTTTTTAAAGGTTTATTGTGTTCTTTACATTTGTGTTTGAATATATATCTGTCTGTATCAGCTTAAAGCAATTCACACACTTGTTCATCTTGAACACACAGTCTTTATAAACTGCTCAAAACTTGAAAAAGTTTTGAGATTTACATTCAACCCCCCTTCTGTAAATCTCATTGTTAGTTCTCTAGAAATAACAGACCTCAATCATACGACACCGGTATGATCCGAAAAAAGTCACTCTGGATGAAATCTATGGCATGCTGAAGACTCATGACTTGGAAGTTCAACAAAAGAAACAGAGGAAAAGTATCAAGGCAAAATTGGCTTCCTTAAAGGTGAATGCTAAAGGTTCAAAAGACAAGATTATAGAAGCTACAAGGAAGAAGAACTATCTTCCAGAATCAGATACTGATGATTCATCATCAAATCCTGATGATGATACTGATTCTGAAACTGATGGGAACATGATAGATTCTGATGTCATGCAAATGGTAGCTATGATGGTCAAGGGATTCAAGAGAATGCAATTCAGGAAATCTCAGAAGACTAGAAGCTTCAGGAAGAAGTTTACTGGAGGGGAAAGGAAGCCTTCCGGAAGAAGAGAAGGAAAAGATGTGAAAGCTGGAAAAGTAGACAAGTCAAAGATCAAGTGCTACAACTGTGATGAACTTGGCCACTTTGCTACTGAATGCAGGAAGACAATAAATGACAAAGGGAAGAACAAAGCCTTGATCACATCAAGCAAGGATTGGATGGACTCTACTGACTCTGAGGCCGAAGGAACAAACTATGCACTGATGGCTAGTTTTGATAGTCCTGCTTCTCCTGCTTCTAAGGTATCAACATCCTTCTTTTCTCTTGATAGCGAGTATATATCTGAATTGAAATCTATTCTTAAATCTCTGCATGGTAATTTTAAGAATAAGACTCTAGAAAATGATAGACTTACAACTGAGATTGAGATCTTAAAATCTAGGAATATACAGTTAGAGTCTACTTAATAAATCAGATTGATTTGAAGAAAGAATGTGAGAAAGCTAAACATACAGTAAATATCCTTGAGGCTAGATACAATATGTTAGAAAAAAAATTAGAAAATGAGAGAAAAACCCTTAAAGCCTGGACTGATTCAGGAAAAAAGGTTAATGAGATGATCTCAAAGAAAAACCGGAAAGAATGCCTTGGCTACAAAGATGGAATTAAAGATGTTGACACTAAAAATAAAATTACCCTTAAGACTCCTGTTAAATTTATCTCTTCAGAAAACAATGAACCCAAATCAATCTTTGAAAAGGGTTCAACATCTACATATCAGGAAAAGAAAGTAAATGATAAAAATCAAAGTAAGGAAAACAAAGAAACCATTAAGATTGTCAAGAAAGAAAAGAACATAGGACTTTTGTCTAAAGGACAACTGAAAAAGAAATTATCTAAAGCTACTAATAAACCTCAGATAAAAAGTCCAGAGAAACTGGAATGGTAAGAAGGGCATGTCTAAAGATTCCAACTATAAGGTTGCTCCCAATGCTCCTAGAAAAACTTGTTTTAACTGTGGAAATACTAATCATCTTGCTATTGATTGCATGAGGAGTAAGAAAAATAAATATGCTATTCCTGAGTCTGATGTTAGGGGTAGATTAACATTTTACAAACCACAAAATCCTTGTTTTCATTGTGGTAGTAGTTGGCATTCAATTTACACTTGTAGTTCTTATCATAATATGTATCACAATTTCTATGAACCCTTGCCTAAATTTAATAAAACTGCTTATATGTTCAATTCTGCAAGTTCTATAAAATCTGCTTCTGATAAGACAAATTCTATCAAAGAAAAACCTGTCAGAATCGATTCTGAATCACAGAAACTTAAGTTGTTCAAAACAAGGGCCCAACAAGTGCGGGTCCTTAAAAATCCTTCTAATTAATCATCTCTCTGATTGCATATTTACAGGAAAAACATTCTTGTCTTGGACAGTGGATGTTCTGGACACATGACTGGAAATAAAACCCCGCTGTCAGAATTTGAGAGGAAGTCTGGCCCGGATGTATCTTATGGGGATGGAAACAATGGAAACACTCTGGGATATGGCAACTTGATAATTGGAAAGGTGGTAATAGAAAATGTGGCTTTGGTGGAAAGATTGAAACATAATCTACTGAGCATAAGTCAGATCACTGACAAAGGCTACCATGTGGTGTTCTATGACTCTCACTGTGAAGTTGTTCACATCAAAATAAAGAAAGTTGTCTTGAAAGGATATAGACATGGTAACATATATGAAGCAAGGCTGCATGAAAGTCTTGAGAAGGAAGCTACTTGCCTTATCTCTAAGGCATCAATAGATGAAAGCTGGAATTGGCACAAGAAGCTCTCACATCTCAACTTCAATTCTATAAATGAACTTGCCAAGAAGGAGCTAGTGAGAAGACTACCAAATATGCTATACTCATCTGATGGTCTTTGTGACGCCTGCCAAAAGTCCAAACAAAGAAGAGTATCCTTCAAAAGCAAAACAAAATTCTCCATCACTGAACCATATCACATGCTACACTTGGATCTCTTTGGACCAGTGAACATAATATCAATCAACAAGAAAAGGTACACACTTGTAATTGTTGATGATTTCACTAGATATGCCTGAGTTTATTTTCTACACAGGAAGGATGAAACTCCAGAAATTCTTCTGGATCATGTAAAAGCAAATTGAAAATGGAACAAATTTCAAAGTGAAAATTCTGAGAAGTGATAATGGCACCGAGTTCAAGAATTCAAAGATGGAGGAAGTTTGCAAGTACAAAGGTATACAACATAAATTCTCAGCTCCTGGTACACCTCAACAAAATGGTGTTGTTGAGAGAAAAAATGAAAACCTTGATTGAAGCTGGCAGAACTCTGCTAGAAGAAGCCAAATTACCCACTTACTTCTGGGCTGAAGCAGTAAACACAGCCTGTTACACTCAAAACATCACTCTGATAAACAGACATGGTGTAACTCCTTATCAGATATTGAAAGAAAAGAAGCCAAGTTTGAAACATCTCCATATATTTGGATGTAAGTGCTTTGTTCTATGGACTCACACTGATCAGCTAGGAAAATTTGAATCAAAAGATGATGAAGGAATCTTTGTTGGTTATGCACCATCAAGAGCATATAAAGTTTTCAATCTGAGAATAAATACTATAGTTGTATCCATCAATGTGTCTTTTGATGATAGAAAGATTCCTGGATTTGAAGAAGACTCTCATGAAATGTTGATTTTTGAGAATGAAAATGCACTGCTGGACTCTGCATCAGACTCCAATAAATCATCAATTACTGATGATCTAAGTCCTGATACTCCTTCAGATCCTGAAGATGATCAATATACTGATGAACCTGCACACGTTGAAGGGGAGCAACAGCAAGGTTCGACTAATGGTACCAACACAGAAGAATCAACTCAAGGTTCTTCTCAATCTGATCAAACAGAATCCAATGCTGACACGATATCAGGAGAGCATGAGTCAAGTGTTAATACTTCATCAGGAGATAACAACACTGACTCAGGGGGAGCCTCAAATGCATTTGATGAGGCACATGATTCAAGGGGAGCATCAAGCTCCAGAAGAATATTTCCTCATACAAGAGAATGGACCAAAGATCACACTCCTGATCTGATCATTGGAAATCCTGATGAAGGTGTACAGACAAGGAGTGCAACTCAAAATGAATGTCTATATCATAATCTACTTTCAAAAGAAAAACCAAAGAAAGTAGAAGATGCACTCAAGGATGAAGACTGGGTCATAGCTATGCAAGAAGAGTTGAATGAGTTTGAAAGAAATGAAGTTTGGAAGCTGGTGCCTAGACCTAAAAATAGGTCAATTGTAGGCATAAAGTGGGTCTTTAGAAATAAGACTGATTATGATGGAACCATTGTCAGAAATAAGGCTCGGTTAGTGGCTAAAGGTTATTCTCAACAGGAAGGCATTGACTATTGTTGTGAATATGTTGTGTACTTGATGATTACCTAAACAAAACATCTAAGTAGATTTTACTTAGTGAAATAATGTAGCACTCGACGGATAAGAATTATAGTCCCGACGGATAACTCAATTTGAGTACCGACGGATGAGCAATTTATTATCCATCGAGTGAGTAGCTTATATAATGATAAGTTTGTAGCACAGTGTTGTATGCACCTTTGTATAGAATCTGTAGAAGCATATAAGTTATGTTGACTTTATCTAGATATGCAGAATAGGTTGATTAACTGTACATAAGCAATGTCTTGTAATTCTGTATAAGTGAAATGAAGTCAAGTGCCAAAATAGCTATCAACGGATGCTTAACAAAGCTTCGACGGATGATCAAATGACTTTCAACGGATGTTCAAAATAGCAGTCGACGGATGATCAAGTAAGTCATCGACGGATGATCTGAAAGTCGACGGATGATAATATCAAGATTCAAACATCAGTTGAACAGTGAAAGCTGACACACAGCCGTCGAGATTGGATACAAACACTGTGGAAGCCTATTAACTGGGTCATAGAGGACGAAAAGCAGCAAAGATCAAGACTGTTAGATTTTATATTTATTCAGTTCTTTTGACTTTGTAATCTTGGTAATATATATAAACTAAGAGAGTAGCAAATATAATATAACTAAGAAAGCTAAGTGAGCTTAGAAACAAACATAGAGAAATCTTCGTAAGCACTATCTTTAGCATTTCCTGTGTTCTTAGTTGTTCTATCTTGTAAAAGCAGCTGTGAGCACTTCTGCACACAGAGTTCTCTCGATATATTAATATATATCTCTGGTGGAATTGTTTAAATCCACCAGAAAGTTTTTAAAGACTCTTGTTTTTAATTACTCTTGTTTTGATTCATTAAAGTTTATATTCCGCATTGTGCTAATCAAAACAGATATATCTATAATCGAGTTGAACATTTTTATTTCAAGAAAAAGATAAAGAATTCCATTCAACCCCCCTTCTGTAATTCTTGCTATATTGTTAAGGGACTAACAACTATGATGAGATATTTGCTCCTGTTGCTAGGCTGGAAGCAATCAGAATATTCATGGCGTATGCTGTACACAAGAAATTCAAAGTCTTCCAGATGGATGTCAAGAGTGCATTTCTAAATGAAAAACTTGAAGAAGAAGTCTATGTTGAACAGCCACCAGGATTTATGGATCCTAAACATCCTGACTATGTTTATAGACTTGAAAAAGCACTCTATGGACTGAAGCAAACACCTAGAGCATGGTATGAGACCCTTGCTCAATTTCTACTTGAAAGTGGATTCAAAAGAGGTACTATAGATAAAACCTTATTTTATCTGAATAAAGGTAAAGATTTGCTTTTAGTTCAAATTTATGTGGATGATATCATTTTTGGATCAACTAATCAAACATTGTGTGATAAGTTTTCAAAGTTTATGCAATCAAGATATCAAATGAGTATGATGGGAGAGATGAGCTACTTCTTAGGCTTGCAAATTAAACAGATTAATAATGGCATCTACATTAATCAGTCCAAGTACACAAAGAATCTGCCGAAGAGGTTTAATATGCAAGAAAGTGCAACTGCAAGCACTCCTATGGCAACTGCTACAAAACTTGATCCTCATGAAGGTACAACAGTTGATGTTACAAGCTACGGAGATATGATTGGTTCTCTTTTATACCAAACTGCTAGTAGGCCGGGCATTATGTTTTCCACTTGTTTGTGTGCAAGATTCCAGGCAAATCCTAGGGAGCCAGCCACATCTTATTGCAGTTAAGAGAATCTTTCGATATCTCAAGGGCACAACATCACTTGGTCTATGGCATGCAAGGGAAGCTAATTTTGAACTATGTGGATATTCAGATGCTGACTTTGTTGGATGTAAAATAGATAGGAAGAGCACCTCTCGCAGCTGTCAGTTTTTGGGAGGAAGACTAGTCTCCTGGTTCAATAAGAAACAAAAATCCATTTCTACTTCAACTGCTGAAGCTGAATATATGCAGCTGGAAGCTGTTGTGCTCAGCTATTATGGATGAGAAACCACTCATGGACTATGGATTATCATTTTCTAAAATTCCTATTTTTTGTGATAATCAAGGTGTTATTGCTATGACAGGGAATCCAGTGCAAAACTCTCTCACCAAACATATCAGTATCAGATATCATTTTATAAGAGAGCATGTCATTAGGAACTATTGAGCTCCATTTTGTTCCTACTGATCAGCAGCTGGCTGACATCTTCACAAAGCCATTACCTGAAGCAACATTTACAAAGCTTGTCAATGAGCTTGGAATGGTTAGTTGGGATAAATAATTTCCTGTTAATTTTTATTTGGTCAAATTCTGATGAATATTGATCAAGTACTGATATGTCCTAAATAATGATTGATAATATTTTGTGGGAACTTTTGATGTATTTCATTTTATGCATGATAAATTAAGTGAATTTATTTTCTAAATATGCCTTTATGAAATTATATCATTGTCATCATTACTAGTCGATCTAGGGAGACACGCATAAATAAGATTTTTTGGTTAAATTATTAAGTTAACTCTTCAGTTAATTATTAATTAAATTCCTGGTCTCTTGATATCCCCCCCTCTCTCTGTTTTAATTAAATGACCACTCATCCTTCAGTCAATTACATCTTCTCAAACTCAAACACATCTCTTCATTTTCATTTCTCACAAACAATGGCGAACTCCAGCTAGTTCTACTGCTATGGCACAAATATTGTGAAATTGTTTTGAAATGGAATCCCAACTCCATATCCCATCAACAATATTTCACACGACATCTAGATTCAACTTCCAGACGTCATCAAAAATAATCTTATGTTTTTCCAAAGAGAATTTTGCATCCACACTCTTCAACAGCAGGAGAAAATTATTCGTCTTGCTATACTCTTTGTTGAGAGTAGGAAGAAGAAGCCCTGATCAACCACCATCTTCGTCTTCCTGACAAACACCCTTCGGCTATTTCTCTTCACCATCAGCTGTGTTTAGGCGTCTTAGACGATGACTGCTTTTCTATCATAGACTATACTATCTTATAATTTTTTTGCATGTAATCCATAAATTTCATGAAATATACTCATCTGATATATTAATGAAATTTCTTTTGATTGCAAGAGTTAGTCTATGCTCATTTCGCTATGTATGCATGTGAATGTTCTTAATTGAAGCCTGTTAATCTTTACATCATCCACTTAAAATGTATACTTTGATGATTGTTTTGATTAAAATTATGGTTTGCTAATAATTTGTGATGCTTTGACAAACAACTGTTGAATTCAAATCGACATATCCTAATTTTGTCAAATCCTGACAGAGAAGAGGTCTCAAATACTGTCGACAGGTCAGCATGTACTAATTCAAATTATTGGTGATAATTTCTGAGTAGTTTTATTGCTAAAATTAAGTGTCTCACTTAATTAATGGTTAATGGTGGATTATCTGATAAACAAATTTCTACAGTTGTGTGTTGACATATATGTATGTCTTTTATCTTTACTTCCACAATTTACTCCACCGTCAAACTCTGCTACTCGGTAATTGTTACCTGTCCGAAGTCAAATTCACTAAATTACCTTCTTCATATGAATGTGTTGTACATACTCCAGAGTAGCAAAGCTATATAACCAAAAGAACTTCTGTGACATAATTCATCATACACATAGCTTCACTGTTTACATCTCATTTATATTCTCTCTCACAAGCTACACACGTCATGACATCGTCTGAAGTTTCACCACTCTTCAACTAAACCACAATCATTCATGGAAATACATTTGGCACTAATAATTATTTAGCTCTGCTTACACATCGGCAGCTACCATCATCTTTTCATGATATTCAGGATTTTCTACTCTAATGTCCAATTGGGTATGCTCTTACGAATCCTATCAAGGTGTCATACAGGGCTATAATGCAGGTATGGAATATAGCTTTGGTTAATACAACAAATACTGGCTTTTCTTTTGAGTATAAGGGCAACAGGTATGAGGTTGACGTTGATATTCTGATTCAAGCTTTAAGATTGCCTGCCCTTGATGGTGCTACTGATACTCATACCACAGAGCAGCTGTTTGATATGTTAAGGACTTTAGGCTATAAAGGAGAAATCACAACCATTGGAAAACTGGCAAGGACTAAACTGAAAAGAGAATGGAACTTTTTCTTTGATTGTATCAGCAGGTGTTTCCTGAACAAAAAAACAATTTTTGATGCTCTTCCATCCACTTCTCTGAAAATTGGGTACTCTCTTCTTTACTCTGGTAATTTTGATTATGGTAATACAATACTGCAATTCATAATTTCTAGGAGAGCAGATGCATCAGGAGTTATAGGGTATACTAGATTTCTACAACTACTTTTCAATTTTCTATGCCCTAATGCTATCTTTGATGATGATAAATTACTTCCTATTTTTCAAATGTCTGAAAAAGCAATCACTGATCACATTATGGGGGATGAAAAGAATAAATTTTCAGGACCTCCCTTTCTGCCTAGAGAGGTCAGGCAATTTCTGTTAAGAAATAGACCTACTCCTACACAAGTGCTTGCAAATCCTGATACTGGCACCTCGGTCACAGTTCCTGATACTGAGAATCAAGAAACTACCCATCTTGTTTCTAACCCAAACATTTCTTCTTCCAAACAGCAAACACACCCAGCTTCTAAATTAGCCTCCTCTACTGTCTCTTAAAAGACATCAGTTGTAACAAAGAAAAGGCTAGTTAAGAAATCTGTCACATTTGGACAGAAAGCTAAACAAGCCTCACTGAGTGAGAGTGGGAAGAAAGAAGACTGTTTTCCAGTCAGGAAAAGAAGACTGATAATACAAGATGATTCTGACTCCGATGATCAGATGACAATAGGGTCTTTGTTGAAAACCAAGAAATACACTGTTAAACATCCTGATGACTCTGTTGACACTACTGGAACCAATGAGCCAACTACTGATGCTAGTGCTCTGCTCCACAAACTTCCAGTGATCAAAGCAACTGCTGAGCTCAAGACAACTATAAAGAGCAAGTTGAAAAAAAAGTGAAGAAGTAGTTGAGTACATAGAAAGAAGAAAAAGACTCAGCCTCTTGCCAAGGATGTCTGTACACAAGAACCTAAGTCTCAAAGGGATTTAGCAACTGTAACACACCCAGTCACACAAGAACCATCTTCTCAAAGGGAAGATGCAGACAACAAGGCTGCACAAATCATTGTTGATATTGCTCAGAGTGGTCTTCTTGCTAACTCTGTTCAACTACTATAGGAAAAGAAAGCTCATCAGGAGGCAATGTCAAAGGTGGATGAAATCATCAATGATCCTATTTTTGAGAAGAGCACACAAGAACCTTCACCAAGCATTGCCGAAGCAGCTCATATTTCTCAGACTCCAAAAGAATCATCAGTTCAAAGCACTGATGCTGGTCTCTCACCTCCTCTTGACAGGTCAAATCCTGATGTTCCAACAGCTCCTACTGAGTTTCATTCTTCAACTGAACTAGCTACTATTGCTGATCCCCTACTCATTGCTAGTTTACAAAAGCATCCTGATATGCTATTTTTTCCTCCACTATCATCACTTCCACTTGAGGACTCACCTTCAGGTATTGTTATATTTCTCATATGTTCTCATGTTTGTATGATTATAAATAGTCTCTTCTTTGATGTTACCTCTATTTATATGACAAGCATACTACTCTTCTTAGCCATCTCTTATTTCTTTGCTAAATGTGGGATTGAGCCTTTCTGTGAGACTGTATGAAAATATCATGTGAGAAAATTAAATTTTTGAGTGGCAATCTCCTGTATTGGCAAAAGGAGAGGTAGCTTTGAGACAAAAATCTTATAAGTTTTTTTTTCTCTTACTTATAAAGTTTCTTCTGTGAGAACCATATTACTCTTAAAATTAATATATTGTGTAAGAAGTGATGAGATCACTTGAAAAGAAAAGAGAGATTTAGGTGTTACCATGTTTTTGTTTCAGGATCTCATCATCCACAAGCACCTATTTCAAAGGATTTCTGTAAAGGCAAGGCAATTCTACCTAATTCTACAAATTCTTCTGAGGGTTTGTTTGATTCTGATAATGACAGTGATACAGATGATTCTGATATAGCTCGGCTTAAGACTGCAATTGATGCATCTAGGAAGTCCAATGTTGGTTCTTCTTCATACTTCAATGAAAATCCCTCTTATTACAGTGCTGATGCTGAGTATTTTCGACAGAAAGAATGGGATTTTAAATGGAGACATGCAAATACTTCTATCTCATCTGCTGCAGACCCTGTAACATATTCATCGTGCCTATGATGAAATTTAAACTCCTGATCTGAAGTTGCACCATAAGGCCTCCACTATTTCTGTCAAAGGAATTCACTCTGACCTTGTTGATATGAAGAAGTCTCATGCTGCTGTCAAGGACAAAATTGATGGATTTATGCTCCACACACCTACCTCAGCTAAAATCACGAGTGTGAAAACTACTATTAAAGGTGTTGTCCAATCTCAACACAATATGGACTCTAGACTTTCCTCCTTGGAAGATAAGGTCTTTTCTATAGCTGACAAACTAGATGCTCTATTTTCTCTTCTTTCAAATACTGATGCCAAAAATGGGGAGAAGATAGTTGCTACAAAATGTACACCAGATTCTATTCAGATAAAGGATAAAGATATTGATGATGATGGTGATAAGAATCCAGTTACAGACGTTCAAATTGCTTTTACTGCTCAACAACCTCAACATTCCAAGAAGACTGGTTCTTCAGGACAAGAGAAGTCTACTGGTGCTCATAAAGCTAAGCACAAGACTACTAATAATGCTCCTGAGGATGATGATGTTACAATCTCTAATTTAGCAGATGCCAAAGGGTTATTCTTTCCTTACAGACATAAGGAAACGGGTGAAGAGATTATCTTGTACTACAAAGACAAGAGGTTTAAGCAAAAGAATGCTAGGAGTGCTCTTGGGTCTATAACTGAAGAATTTCCTGATCTAACAGCTGAAGAAGCAGTTATGCAACAAAAGGAGTTAATGTCTCAAATTGAAGCTGAAGCTAACACTTCTAAAGGAAGAGGAAAAAGAGGTAGAAAATCTACAAGAGCTTGAGGAAGAGGAGGAAGAGGAAGGACTTTTAAACCAAGTCAAGTGACTACATTTAATTCTGCATTTCTGATCTTCTATCCAGAGAAGGTTATGTTCCTGTATAAGGACATTAAGGAGCTGAAGAAGTTCAGAAGCCAGAAGAGTTGATTATTCAAAGGAAGAAATGATCAACCACTGACATTGATCAAGCTGATACAGCAAATCAGAATGTAACTCCTGAAACAGACACAAATCCTGAGGTAAAAGCAGATCCTGATGCTGTGAACCTGATAACTAATTTTGACTCTGATGAAAAAGTGATCGAAGCATTAAATGAGTCAGCTCTTACTACAGTAGTCATTCCTCATATTTCAGAGGTTGATGAAAAAGAAAAGGTTGACAGAAGGAAAGCTGATCAAGCATGCAAAGATTATGTGCAGAGAGTTTTGAAATCAAAGAGAGAGCTATGGCATAAAGAAAAAGGGAAGATTCATGATTTATCTACAAGTTATGCTCCTCTCAGCAAGAAGGATAGAAGATGGAAAGACATTTATACATTCGATTATCCTAAAGGGTTCAAGCATGTTGAATTTATGTCAGCAGGGTTAAGGGATTCTATTTCAGAACAGGAATATGTTGATAAGTCCATCTAGAAATCTTCTTGGGTGGAATATAATGAAAAACTGAAACTTGTCAAATCTCGAACCAGAGGAGGCATTGGTCATTCTGATATGGAGATTCTAAGATCTGATCTGCTGGATACAAATACTCTGATTGGGAATCTTGGTGAAAGAGTTTCTCCTTCACATCTTGAGAAAGTTGAAGATGTGAAGATTGTTTACAGAAAGATAAATGATAATGTTGTCAGAGAAGAGATTCTGGACTTCTTGAGGGATGGTATAGTAAAGAGCTTTACATTGCAGCAACTCTTAATGAAGACTGTGACAGAATTGAAATACATTCACTATCTTCTTAGAGTTGAGAACAGTGTCACCAGAAATTGGTCTTCTATGATACTTCAAGTCATCAGAAGAAGAGTCATGACAAAAGATGATAAATATAATGGTGATTATGTTCTTGTGTACAGAACTTATACTGGTCAAGAAATGAAGATGGAAAAGGGAGCTGGAGTTCTAAAAGTTTTTCTCAACAGTCCTCAGTTATCTTTCAGTCCTGATCATGAAGATGTCAGTTTAAGATTCATGTTGATTCGTGATCTTGAGATAAACAAAAGCTCAATTTCTAAATTAAGATCAGCCATATATCAGCTTGGAGAAGACACTGAAGAGAAGAAAGAGTTGAAGAAAAAACTTGTTAAAGTCCTACAAGACAAGGAGGAAGAAAGATTGAAAAACTTTCTGGAAACAACTGTCAGTTATCTGAAGATACTGAAGTAAGCTTTACTCCTTGTACATTTTATAGTTGGTTTTGGAATCACTGAGAATGAAATTTGCGCTTCATTACATTAAGCATAAATTGGGGGAGATTGTTACGTAATGATTCTCAATGATCAGAAGAAGATCAGGATCTGGCTGTTCGGGTGTCATCAGTATTTGATGTGCCGTCAGGATTTGACACATCACCAGCATTTGGATGTCATCAGTATCCGGAGACAGTCAGCTTAGAGGATTTATTCTGTTCCTTGTATTATAGAATAAATATCTCTTACGTCTGAGTAATAGGACTTTATCTATTCAGTTGAAGATATGTATCCGTTTCGGTTAGCTTTTGATAATGCATATCCTAGATTGTTTAGTTATAGCTGTGTATTATATAAACACAGTTTAGGTCATCACATAGTAAATTAACTTGAGCATCATACGACCTAGCAGCTCTCAAGAACATCAGTATTTCTTGAGATTTGTAACAGTTTTTATCAAAAATATAGAAAGCTGTTATATTTTATTACTTGTTCAAAATATTTATACAATTGTATCCAACCCTTTTAAACAATTGTATCCTTACTGGGCAACAATTGGATTTGGAGATTTGTGGATATGGAGATTGGCTGTTGTGAGCTTGATGAGGCAGAAGCACCAAATGTGGCTTGTACAGATTCCTTGATTCCCTCCATCAATAATGTTGAGGGTTCATATCTAGCTTGATGTATTTGATCCAATTTGACCCTTGTGTCATTGTTATTTGTGATTTGATTTCGGATAATTTTATGCAGAACCAAAATGGATTGCTTTAAGTTCTTAATGCTCTGCTCATGCTAGTGACATCAAACCTTACCATCTGGTCAGCAAATTTGTTGAACTTGTTTTTGATTTCTACTTGAGTTAGCACAAGATCATCCAATTTGTTTTTTTACCAGTCTCCTAATTCCATCTTGATAAATATTCAGAGTCTGTTGTAGTGCTTTACCAATAAGGTGAAAAGCTTTGAGCTGTGCCTTGTAGACTTCTGTAATATCATCATAAACTTCTTGTGAACTGAGATTCTTGGAATTGCTTCCTAGTATCGTCATATACTTTTCTCTAAACCTAGCCAAAACCTCATCCATTTCCAAACTAAAATCTTTATCTAGCCAAACATCCACGTTCCCATCCTGCTCAGCGTCATTTACAATCTTCTGTTGTTATTTTTTAACATCTTCTTTGTAGGACAACAAAATTGTCTGATAATCCTGATTGAACATATCAGTTGTAAGTAACTGTTGGGTAATGTTGGCAAGGCCAGAGAGCTTATCCATAAGAAGATCATTCATTAAAATTGGCGAAGCTTGAGCATCTTGCAGCCGTTGTGAGATGAGGTGTGAATGGTGTTGTGTAGGATCGGATGTAGATGGTATATCTATTTGGCTTGAGGTGGAGGGTCGAGAAGTGAAAGGTAACCACGTGATTGGAATCACAGTTGAACTCACAGTAGAAACTGTGGTTGTGACAGTGTGTTGTTCATCAGTAATGGGAACCTCTATTTGAATTGGAGGGGATTTGACCAGATTGTTGTCATGTGCCATGGCCTCAAACTCTTGTTCTTTTTGCAAAAAACTGGCACCTGAATGTGCTTAACTTGTCTCCCCAATGATAGGATCATTGACAATTGGACTCCTAGCTTCAATTGCTAAAGCAATTTTAGCTAGGTTTTTTAGGGGAGTTGTCCCCACATGAGGAACCTCCAATTGAATTAGAGAGGATTTAGATAGCTCCCCCTCAGGAGTACTACCCTCAAACCTTTCAATCTGTGAAGATTGATTTGCACATGAAGGTGCAATTGGTACTACCACAGGGTCTTCAGTAAAAACTGATGGAACCCCTGTGTTTTTTTTGGTGTCATCAAGGTTTACCCCATCTTGTAGCCTCTTACCAACTGAATGTGGTTCCTGGGTGGTGAGTACAATTTCTTGAACTATGTCACTTGATTTTGGTGATACTTGAGAAGTGCGTTCAAGTTTCTCATTACATGAATAAGAAATTTGGGAGAAAAGATTGGTGATTAGAGAATTGAGTGTTGGCAGCTCCCCTTGAATCGATGAGGGAGGTTCAAATGATGTGCTCTCATTGTGTGTGCCATCCTTATTCCTTCTTTCATAAACTTAAACGTGTTCAAGTTATGGTGCAGAATCTTTACAGGATGTACTAGGGAGAGTGCTTTGTTCAATAGAGACACCCTATTGAGAGGATGCCTCTAGAGTCTGTTTTAATCCCTCTTTTACAACTTCATCCTTTTGGGAGGATACAGAGGTAGCTAATTGAGTGGTCAACTCAGTTTGCTTTACCTTCTTTAGCTTTTTGACCAAGGTAGACTCTATTGGTATTTGATCCTCACCACTCTCATTGATAACTGTCAAGGGTGCATGATTTCTCTTCTTTACTCACCTCACCATTTTGAGAGGATGAAGTGGTTGGTTTCCTAGCTTCTAATTATAAAAAGGAAGTGTATCAGTCTGGGAAGGCCCCTGTTGGTGTTCCTGTGTTTGTTCTTCCACAGGTACATGAGCCATAAATGTACTAACTGTCACTGTTGACCTCATGTCAGGCATAGGGTAAGGGTAAGTCCTGAATCTCTCCAACATAAATGGAGTGATTCTAAGATTTATAGGTACCTTATTCTTTGTAATAAGTGAGCCAAATAGAATTTTGGATACCTGTTTACAATTGATCTATACCATTAAGTAAATGAATATCTTGAACTTTATGGTTTAAAGTTGACATTATAAACCTAGGAAAGAAAATTTCTTTACCTCTTGTGGCCAAAGGCATTGTGAGCCTTGTGGCGAGTTCCTACAGAATTAAGAGCCCCACATTTATGTGTCTATTGTGATCCATGGAGAACACCATCTTTTGGACCACACTTGAGATGTTGTCATACCTTGTGTTTCTGCAAGTGAAAGCCCTCACAATTGGGTCAAACAGGAATGACCATTCCCTTCTCAGATTCTTCTTGTTCAAGCTAGCCAGGTTTATCTTTTTACCATAGTTGATAAAATCCATAAACTCAGCTAGCTCCTCTTGAGTTGAGAACTCCACCATGTTGTCAGTAGGAATGCCCAAAGTCAGGTTGACATCATTCTCAGTAAATTCCACTTGTTGGCCTTGAATAGAGCAGTTAACCACTGTCCTAATCACAACTGAGTTCCAGAAACCATTGAGAACATCCATATACAGAATTGGATTTGCAGTTAGAGCACTTGCAAAGAATGTCTCAGATAGGAACTAGGCAAAGCTCTTGAAGCTATTAGGAGCTTGGTTTGTATCTGTGAATGCAAGGTAGTTGGTGCCCTCCTTTGGGATAAAAGCTTTAATAGTGTTTGATGCTATTTCAAGTGTTTGAATTTGAGTGGGGAAGAAATTTGAAGAAGAAAGAGTTCGAAATGAGAGAGAACGGTTAGAATTTGGAAAAATTAGGTCATTTGAGATCTCGAAAGCGTAAAGAGGGGTTATGTCGAGATGTCTGGGTATTAATAAAAAAAAGGTAAGCGATTTATCGAGAAGTAGAGATAAACAGTTGGGATTTGCTTATCGAGAAGTCACATATAAGAATAGATACATATCGATATGTCACTTTCCTGAGTTTTATCGAGAACTAAAAGATGACTTATCGAGATGTCAAATAAATATCCAGTTTGTCCCGAGTGGACTGAATTTTTCCAACTTTTATTTGAATAAATCAAAATTAAATTAGAATGATTTTATATCAAAAGTATTTTACAAAAATAATTTATTGAATTAAATTATTTCAATTCTGAGTTATCGGGAAGTCTAAGAATGATGCTTGTAGAGAACTCTATCGATAAGTCTCAAAGTGACTTATTGAGATCTTTACAAGACTTATCGAGAAGTCATAATGAAGCTTGTCGAGAATTCATTCGAGAAATCTAGAAAAGACTTATCGAGAACTCTATCGAGAAGTCTCAAAATGACTTGTCGAGAAGTCAATTAGACTTTTGATTCTCCCTTATGCTAGTTTTACATATTGAGAATGTAAATTAACAGTTAAACAGTTTTCTTAGAATTTGAAAAATTCCAAGATGAATTTTGAAAAATAATTATACTGAGATTTATGAAATATTTATAACTCATATTTCAGTTAATTTCTATTTAAATCAAATTAATTTTGATTCATTAGAAATTAATCTGCTGTAACACATTAGCTGGGTTCTTGCTTTTAGGATGAAGAATTTAACATTTCAATTTCACCAACAAGTCTAGTGAAAGTTGCTTCACCCAAATGTTTAGTAAAAATGTCAACTAAATTTTTTTCTTTTGGAACAAAAATAAGCCCAACAGTACCATTTACATCATATTCTCTAATAAAATGGTACCTTACATCAATGTGCTTTATTCTAGAATGATTTAATGGATTAGCAACAATAGATATATCACTAGTATTGTCACACATGATTGGAATTTTGTGTAACACTTGACCATAGTCCATTAGCTGATTTCTAATCCAAAGCACTTGAGCACAACAACTTCCAGCAGCTATGTATTCAACCTCAGCTGTGGAAGTTGACACAAATTGTTGTTTCTTACTATACCAGGATACAAGTCTTTGTCCAAGAAATTGACAGCTTTCACTAGTGCTCTTTCTGTCAACCATGCATCCAGCAAAATCTGCATCTGTGTATCCAACAGCTTCAAATCCAGTTCCCTTAGGATACCATAATCCCAAGTTTGGAGTTCCCTTTAAGTATCTGAAATTCTATCTATAGCCATCAAATCTGATTTCTTTGGATTGACTTAAAATCTTGCACACAGACATGTTGCAAACTTAATGTCTGGTCTACTAGCAGTCAAATACAACAAAGATCCAATCATTCCTCCATAACCTAAAATGTCTACACTTTTTCCTATCTTATTTTCATCCAACTTAGTAGCTGTAGACATAGATGTTGATGTAGGTGAATATAATATCCCATATTTTCAGATATTATTATTATTATTATTTGAAATTGTCTATGTGATTTTTATGTGAATTTTAATGAATTATATGATAATTGAAATTGATGTTTGGGTGTTTATATGTGATATTCTTTGAGTATTTTAATTTTATATGTCCAGAATAAAATATAGGTAATTGTGATATTTTTCTTGTAATTTTTGGACTATTATATAATTTTACAATGATTTATGGATTTATTAATTATTTTCTGAGTAATTATAAAACTATTTTATAAAGCCGGGAATCGTCCAACTTCAACTGTTTTTGCATTTTTACAACCCGAAACTCTTCCGAAAACTCCTTTCTGACCTAATCTGGTAATTCCAGACATTTTCCGTGTTTTAACTTTTTCGATCCGGATTACGGTTTGACCCGTACACGTCTCAACATACAATTTTCGATACGATAATCATTTCGATATATTAATAAAACCCGTATTTTTGAGAGACGAGATATTTTACATTATTTTCTCATAGGGTGTTTTATAAGAAGCTCGGTTTTGATAATTATCCAATTCTGGTATTAAATTGTATCATTTTATAGTTACTTAGCGGCTAAGTAACCTATTTTCTGATCCGATATGACCCAATATAATACTTGTTACGTGTTTAAACTGCATTTATATGAATCGATCTGCAATCTGGACTCGTGTTTATTTGTGTCTTTATCGGTTTACTCGTTTTATCTCGTGTTATGTATGTTGAGTGTGTTTTATGTATTTTCGGGGTTTTCTGTTAATTTAGGAATCGCTTCTATTTTTCAAAAACCAACGAACCGGGACCCACCGGGACGTCAAACCCCACAAAATTCGTGTTTTTATTTATATAGAATTTTACGTATTTCAAACATTCAATATTTTTGCATTTTTGCATTATTCGTAATTTTTGGGAAATTTTGATACAAATTTTATATTTTAGCGCTTTTAAAATTATTCCCCGTAATTATTATTTTGGGGCTTAATTATTTTAATTAGGGAATTAAAACACCCATAATTTATTTTGGGTATATAATTTCTGTAAATATAAATAGCCGTATTATCTTTATTTTATTCATTAAATTCAAAAAAAATTAGAAAAATAGAAAGAAAATTCAAGAACACTTTGGGGGTGAAATTTCTTGCATAAACTTTGATTCATGATATTGATCGATTCAGGGAACCAAATCTAGTGTTATAGTAATCAAAACGATCCTTGTTTCAAGCCCTTTCTGTTGATATCAACATCGTAATCTGAGGTTGAGTTTCTGGTAAAATCGATTTTTGATGTTCTTGGCTTGAAATCGATTTTTGATTTCCATTGATTGTTGATTGTTTTTGAGATTGCAAATAGCTTTAGAATGATTTATAGGGTCGATTTGTATCTTTAGTTGATTTGTTTGAGTCCCAAATCGATATAACCGAGTTCATGTGTTCTTGATTTTTAAATTCGAGTTTTTGTGATTATTGATTGAATTATGGTTGATGTTGATCATGGGGACTGTTTTTAATTGATCTGGGCTTTATTTTGAGATGTCGATTGTTAAATTTGGTCAAGGGAGTAGTGATCTCGGTTTCTCGCCGGTTTTTGGCCGATAAATACTTGAGTATTGATCGGTTCTTGCTTTTTATTGACTGATTGTTATGGTTATACTGTGAACTGAAATCCTGGGGTGTTTTGGGACTTGTTAGCACCAAACCCCGGGAGTTTTGATGTGGTTTTGGGTCACCGGACGTCCGGGAGGTTGTCGGACTTTGACTGGAATATGGAGTTTTCCAGAAACCGGCGAAACGCCGGTCACCTTCCCCGTTTCCCGGCGAGATCCCCTCCCCCTGAAACCACAGTTGGATCTTTAAAACCCCAACCCCCCAATTCCAAAACTTTTTCCCAGATTTCAGTTTTAAAATAAATCAAATTCAATTTTTATTTCCTAAAAAACATTTCTTTTAATTTTAAAAATCATTTACTTGTTATTTTAAAATTCTAAAAATTATGTACTTAATTATTTTAATTCCCAAAAATCATTTTCTTTTATTTTTTTAAAAATCCAATTTGATTTAATTATTTACAATATGTTTTAGTTAATTATTTATGAATTTAATTAATTGATTTATCATTTAATTAATTGATTTTATTTATAAATAGTTAAATAAAATGTAAGTTATTTATAATTAATTCAAATAATTCCTAATGATTATTTTGAGCTTTTAAAATTTATATTTTGGTATTAAAAAATCAATTAATATTATTATTAATTGATTTATTCTTATTTTATTAGTAATAAATAAACCGTTCGTCCGTTTAATACGAAACGAACGCGTATAGACTCAGAAAAATATTCCGCTTTCAATACAAATACTTTCGAGACCCAAACTCTTTTATTTCGAAATGTCACTTGTTTTACGAGCTATTCTGAGTCGATTTTTGAACAATAAATCATATTTTGACCCGATTTCAATTTTAAACGTACCGATTTGAACCTTTTGACAAACCGAGTCATGTGTTATATAAATTATGTGATATGTGAGTTACGTGTTTATATGTTATATGAATTAAGTGCGTACGTGGGTCAAGAGTCTTGTATTTGACTGTCTTCTTTATGTGCGGGCTATCGTATGGGTAGATGATAGGATTTTGACGCCCAGTTCGTCGAGTAATTATCGCTTAGGCGATTAAAATTATATCTTTTAATTATAGATGCGAATCGCTCGAGTTGATCAGGACCAGACATTGGGAAGAATGAAATGGAATGGTATTGGATATCTGGCTTCTAAAAATCGCAAGAGCAGCACATCAGTGAATTATCGAAAGGAAAGACGGTGATGCCATGAGATGTCAGAATGAGGAATTGTGTTATTGCGAGTGTGACTAACTGCTAAAAACCAAAGGAAAATATCCCTATCATCACTTATTGTTCAAGTGATATTTATTTTGAATCCTATTATGCAAATATTGCTCTCTTTATTCTCAGTTCAGAATAGATAAATGTTTTACATATCACTGAATTAAACGATTCTGTTTACGCAAGTACTCATCTGCTATTCTATGTTCATAATAGTTAAATGATTTTACTTATCAAATGAATGAATTTATAAATGTTTTGGATTTTGAGAAAAATGATTTGGTTGTGCGTATTCCTGCCCAAGTGAATGGGGGAATAAAATTATGTAGGATGTCGATTGATTCGGCTCCTTTTTTAATAAAAAGGTTTTAAGATTGGAATGGTTACTGGTTACAGCGTAGGTGATCGAGATATCGGTCCAGCTGTAATATCTTTCAAGGCGAATATATGCCTTTTCTGGCAGCCTATAGGTATCGTATGGCTACGTGATACGGGTAATACCTATATTTACGGTATGACTGTGGGATACTGGTGTTGTTTCGTGACTGATCATCAGGAACAACATGAAATATAATTCGTTCCAATCTAAACTGTTGTTTCTAAATTGTTTTGATAATCATAAAATAAATGATTTATCAACTATTTCTGTTTTGAATAAAAGGTGAAATGTGGTTTTGATTCAGAATCTGAATTATGATGATACGTAGTTTGTTGTTAAATATCAAAGGTGGTATTAGTATAGATGATTGATGTTGACTTCAGTATGGGATGTTGTGAGCATCAAAGTTCGTATTGATATTTAATTTGATATGATAACAAAATAAGTATTAATATTAAGAGTTTGGTTTTGAATAAAGTTTATGACTCAATCCATAATCACTGCTTCTTGTTATTGTTGTTTACGATATTTTTGTAAACACGGTTTTACAAATTTTATTCTCGTCAAGAGTAAAAGTACTGTTGAAACATTTCGCTTAAAAATATCAAAAAGTGTTTTGAATACAATGAAAAACAATTATCCGATTCTTTAGTAAATTTTTTGTTTCAACAATTATAATTTTAAAATGATCTGTACTATTGCAGATGTCGGTTTTATATTAAAACGACCCCATATATGTTATAATGAACTTGCTGAGCATTTCTTTCTCCCCCTAAGTTTGTGCTATCAAATTCAAGTGTTTGAGATGAGCTTCTATTTACATGATTCACTTACTCAGTTGACTCTTCACTCATCCAGTCACTTATGTTGAATTCAGCTTTATCTTTAGAATCACTATCTATGTTGAGATTTTCAAATTTTAGGGCTTCAACTTCATTTTCATCAAGGTATTCCAATCCTGGACACTTTTCATCATCAAAAGTCATATCTGTGCTTTCCATAATTTTCTTTTATTCAATCACATAGACTTTTTAGGGAGTTCTCTCCAATGAATATCCCAGAAAAATTGCTTCAAAAAACGTCAAATTTTCCCACATATTCAGAGTTATCTTTTAGAACATATCACTTGCTTCCAAACACATGTAGATGTTGCACAATAGGCTTCCTTTTAAATAAGATTGAGTAGGGTGATTTGCCAAAAATTTTGTTGATGAGATATTTGTTTTGAGTGTAGCATGCAGTGTTGACAGCTTCTTCCCGAAAACATGTTGGCAAGTTGGCATCTTGCAACATTGTTCTAGTAGCCTCAACCAAAGTTCTGTTCTTTCTTTCAACAACCCCATTTTACCGAGGTGTTCTAGCTGCTGAGAATTCTTGAACAATACCCTTGTCTTTGCAGAATTCAGTTAAGATTGCATTTCTGAATTCTATGCCATTATCACTCCTCAATCTCTTCACACATATAGGATCTTCAATCTACTTTTCAATCTTCTTGATGTATTCAATAATGATGTGTGGAGTTTCATCTTTAGAATGCATAAACTCTACCCATGTGTACCTTGAGTAGTCATCCACCATCACAAGTACATATTTCTTCCTTGAAATTGATAAGACATTAACTGGTCTAAATAGGTCCATGTGAATAAGTTGCAAAGGTGCACTTATAGAATTCACAGCTTTGTTTTTATGACTAGACCTTTTCATTTTACCATTTTGACTGGCCTCACAAACTTCATTTTGAGCAAACTCCAAATTTGACATGTCTCTCACTAACTCCTTTTTCACCAAGGTATTGATAGCTTTGTAATTCAGGTGAGAGAGTTTTCCGTGCCACAACTTGCTTTGCTCAACAAATGCCTTGGTGTAGAAGCAATAGATTTCATCCTTATTTGCTGAGAATAAGTTTGTAACAAACAAGCTTCCCTTTCTTGCTCCTTTCAAAGCAACTTCACCAGTCTTCTTGCTGATAATTGATCATTCTCCTTTTTCAAATGAAACCTTGAATCCTCTATTTGTGAATTGACTGACACTCAGGAGATTCACCTCAAGACCAGGTACCAGTGCTACATCTTCAATGGCAACATTTCTAAAAAGTAAATTGCCATATCCCATTGTGAATCCTTTGTCGTTGTCTCCAAAATTCACCAATTGGCCAGCAAACTCCTCAAATTATGATATCAGGGCTTTATCACCTGTCATATGCCTGGAACATCCACTGTCTATGATCCATATGACCTTCTTCTCTTTGCCCTGCACACAATGAGGATTAAGTGTATTTAGCTACCCAAACAGTGTTGGATACTTTCTTCTTTTCAACAGAATGTGCATAAGTAGAATTTAATGATTTAGAAAGAATATTGTTCAAATTTTGAATTGCAGTTTCCTTCTTGGCAGTAGACTCAGTTTTTGCCTCTTTGAGATTCATTCTTAGTCTATAACAGCTTGTCATTACTTTCATGTTATAAGGAATGCAATCAAATTTATCACAGAAGGAATATGGGTCTTCAGCCTTTGCTTCATTATATTTGCAGGCTCCTACTTTTGGCTCACTAACAGCCTTTTTGCAAAGGTGAGTTAGATGACTTGTAGAGGCACATTTTTGACATTGCATCCTGGGAGCATCTGCAACAAATGAAAAGTTATTGCTCTTGTTCACTCCAATTTTCTAATTCCTATTCTTCTTTTTCTTTCCTAAATTTTTAGTCTTGATTTCCTTGATTGGCTTCTCAGAAACTTGATTTACCATGGGCTTCTTTTAAGTTTTAGGAGTTGGAGTTGTTTCAGTGCATTTCTTTTCTTTGTATTTGTTAGATATATTTGAGATGTCATGTCTAATATGATTCATGTTTAATTTTCAGATCTTAACAAACATGACATATCAGGACTTACTGAAATCAGGACTTACTGGAAGTCAAAACTTAATATCAGAACTTAAGTGCGGGAAGACTTTCATATAAGGAAGGAAGCTGATTTACAGTAGAAGATCGAGACTAAAACAAAAGAAGATATGGATGGAAAGAGTTAGAAGACTGGAAGACTTGTAGAAGATATGTGATTGATATATTTTAGGAGACAGAATTGTATTCCATATCAATTAGAATATATCTTGTAACTGTGTACTATATAAACATAGACTTTAGGTTTACACTAAATGTGTTATCATTATCGAGAAGATTATACATTGTAACCTAGCAGCTCTTAGTGATATTTGTTCATCACTGAGAGAGAACAACAGTTCTTATTGTAACAGAGTTTATTCAATATACTTGATCTTTGTTACATACTTGTGTTAAATCGATTTGATTGTATTAACACTGTATTCAACCCCCTTCTACAGTGTTGTGTGACCTAACAGTCTGATTCTGAAAAGATGAAAGAGTCTGTGACAGAAGTCAAAGATAAGTCAACTTCTGACAAATTAAAACAGGATAAACCAGCTGAAGTCAACATAGGCTTAATGACAAAAAAGCAGCTTAAGCATAAGCTGAAAGAGATTAGAAATGTGAACAAGGTAAAGGAAGCTAGGAAAAATAGGAATGGAAAGGAATGTGTGAACAAAAGCAATAATTATATGCCTATTCCTAATGCTCCTAGAAAGAAATGTTATAACTGTGGAAACTCTAACCATCTTGCTTCTTTTTGCAGGAAAAATAAAGATATAAACTCTTTACCTCCTAGATCAGGAGTTAAGAGTTAGTCTATTAGGTTTAAACCACAAAATCCTTGTTTTCATTATGGTAGTTTATGGCATTCCATTTATACTTGTAAGGAATATCATAGTCTGTACTATGATTATTATCAAATAAAACCTTCTTTGAAGAAAGTTACTTTAATTTCTTCTAGTATAAAGTCTGATGCAAAGTCTGATATAAATTCTGATAAACAGCATGTTAGCATAAACTCTGAAATTAAATCCGCTGTAAATGCTAACAAACTTAAAAAGGCCAAAGGATCCAAGAAAGTCTGGGTCCTTAAAACTAACCATTAGTGGTCTTTGTGATTGCAGGGCAACAGGAAAAACATCCTAGTTCTGGACAGTGGATGTTCAGGACATATGACTGGAAATAAAGCCCTACTATCAGACTTTGTGGAGAAAGCTGGCCCAGAAGTTTCTTATGGAGATGGAAATATGGGAAAAACTCTGGGATATGGCAATATCAATATTGGGAATGTCATCATTGAAACAGTAGCTCTTGTCTCAGGACTTAAACACAATCTGCTTAGTGTGAGTCAAATATGTGACAGAGGTTATCATGTGGATTTCTTTGAAGAATACTGTGAAATTGTAAGCAATTCTACAGGCAAAGTGGTTCTGAAAGTTACATGCATGGTAACATTTATGAAGCCAGACTTTCAACAAGTTCTGATGGTTCTGCAATCTGTCTGTTGAGTAGAGCATCAATTGAAGAAAGCTAGAATTGGCACAAAAGACTCTCTCATTTAAATTTCAACAACATAAATGAGCTTGTAAGGAAAGATCTTGTGAGAGGACTGCCAAAATCAGTATTTGCTCCTGATGGCCTTTGTGATTCATGTCAAAAGGCAAAACAAAGAAAATCTTCATTCAAGAGCAAAACTGAATCTTCAATTCTTGAGCCTTATCATCTACTGCATGTTGATCTATTTGGTCCAGTCAATGTCATGTCAATTGCAAAGAAGAAATATGCTATGGTTATAGTGGATGAGTTCACCAGGTACACTTGGGTGTATTTCTTGCACAAGAAGAATGAGACTGCATCTACTCTAACTGATCATGTAAGACAGCTTGATAAATTGGTCAAAGATTCTGTTAAAATAATACGAAGTGATAATGGCACTGAGTTCAAGAATTCAATTATGGCAGAGTTCTGCAAAGAGCATTGAATCAAACATGAATTTTCTACGCCTGGAACTCCACAGAAAAATGGAGTTGTAGAAAGAAAGAACATGACTCTCATTGAAGCTGCACGAACTATGCTTGATGAAGCAAAGTTACCAACCTACTTTTGGGCTGAAGCTGTGCAGACTGCTTGTTTTACATAAAATACTACACTCATAAACAAGCATGGAAAAACACCATATGAGATGGTGAAGAAAAAGAAGCCAAATCTGAAATACTTTCATGTATTTGGTTGTAAGTGTTCTGTTTTTAAGACTCATCCTGAACAGCTGTCAAAATTTGATCTAAAAGCCAATGAAGGAATTTTTGTTGGATATCCACTTTCCACAAAAGCCTTCAGAGTCTACTATTTAAGAACAAGGGTTGTCATGGAATCTATCAATGTATCTTTTGATGATAAGAAGGTTACTGGACTTGAAGATTTCAATGATCATGATCAGCTGATATTTGAAAATGAAGATTTAAATTCTGATTATGTAAATTCTTATGACTTAAACTCTGATCCTGTAAGTTCTGACGGGTTAAGTTCTGATGTCATTGAAACTGTGGTAACTACTCCAAAGGAAAATGCACTTGTCCAGGGGGGGCAAGCTGAAGATCCTACCACAACTCAAGACTCTCAAGAAGCATCAGAACCTGTCACTGGCTCTTCAAGTTCTAATTCATCAAATTCTGATGAGCCAAATTTTGATAATTATGGAAACTCTGATTCTTCAAATCCTGAAGGATCCAACTCAAATTCTGAAGTTTCAGAGAGCATAACTACAGGGGGAGCATCATAAAATGCTGATGGAGATAACATGGATCATGGGGGAGGATCCAGTTCTAGAAATCAACTTCCATCTGCAAGGAAGTGGACCAAATCACATACACCTGACTTGATAATTGGAGATCCTGAAGCAGGTGTCAGAACTAGGACTGCAACATCAAATGAATGTCTCTATCATTCTTTTCTATCTCAGACTGAACCAAAGAAAGTGGAAAAAGCTCTACAAGATGCTGATTGGGTGCAAGAAATACAGGAAGATAGTGATTTGAATGTTTTGTGAATATTCAATCCAATGAGGATACATGTGCTAGATGCTGACCTAGTAGTCTTTAACATACTAGAAATCCCATGTCTGAATTAGTTGATTATGTGGAAACTCATTAACATAAGCAAATTCTGATTTTGAGCTTAGTTAAATTTACTTTGTGTATCTTATTACTAAGTCACAAACTAGATTCTTGCTTCTTATCTGTCAAATTCTGATGTCAGTAAATCTTAAGGATGAACTAAATGCTGATAAGCCTCACTTATTTGAAGAAAAGAAAAGAAAATTAAAGTCAGGTACTCCTTTGAGATCTAGAGTAAATATGTGGAAGGGAAGACCCAAGTGCATTGCTGGTATTAAGTTATATGTATTAGAAAAGCAAATAATTTTTCTCGGTGACTTTTCACATTCTCTGATTACTGGAGATATACTCTGATAATAGCATAAATTCTGATAGCAGTTGTGAATCATTTACACTGAGAAGCCACTGTGAAAAAGAATTCTAAAAGATGCATAAAATGAGCACAAATAGTTGAGGTGGACTCATGCACAAATTTATCCTATAATAGACTTCATTATTAATGACAGATTTTAAGCACTTTTCTTAGTTATGCCTTATTTCTAAGATGTACTGAAGTATATCAGACTTTAATCTTTATCTGATATTTTGCTAATGCACACACTCTCACTCCATATGAATGATGAAAATTACTGTGGTGATTAAGTTATTTTTGACAAACAGTTAAGTGTCACTTGCATAAATTCTGAGGACAAATTTTGATGGAAGTTCTGATGATTAAACTCTGAAGAAACAAGTCAGTATTTGTATGAAGAATCACAGATACAAACATTCACTTTTTGAGTACAGAAGCCATGTTCTGATGACTGTTAAAATCTGATAATAGTCAAGTTCTGATATTAAATTCTGATGGAAACTCTGATGCTTGCGTGTCATTATTTTTACTTGACTTATTTGTGGTAAATACTGTAACGGTCATATTTAATCAGAATATAATTAGGAGAGATAAAAACAGTCATAATCATTTGGGTTAGTGGTAAACGTGTTTGTCTTGAAAAACTGCATGCGCACAGTAATTACTACTTATTTCCCGTGCCCATTAACTTCTGCTTTAACTATTGACTGTTCACATATTGCCTAAATTATTACACATCGGTCTAGGGAGACGCTCATTAAGTTAACTCTACACTTTATCATTAATCAGTCCTCTAGTCCCTTGATATTCCATTGGCTATTTAACCGACATTTCATCTCAGACAAATCATCTTCTATTCTCACACAAAATCATTCTCTCTTTTTTAATTCTCACCATTTTCTTCCTTCATAAAAATGGTTCTTGTAAACATGTTTATGAACTATGAAAACTTCAACGTCGAGTATAGTTGTGGTGACTGGGAACAGGAATGGCACGTCACTGCTATTCCTGATGAGATATGGAACTTGGTTCCACAAGAGGTTCGGACAAATCTCTTGTTCTTTAAGATGGACTATCAACTCCATCTTGATCTCTTGGAAGAAGAACGGAGAGAGGCTCTTCTTCAGCAAGAACGGATCATCCGTCTTGCAGTGCTAGTTGTCAGCAACAGGAGGAACTAATCGATAGCTTTCCTTCTTAGACCAAGGCTGTTAATGTTCACCATCTTAGACTAGGATTATCTTGTAATCTTTTGCATGTAATCTACAAATTTCATAAAATGTACTCTTTTGATATTTTAATGAAATTTCTTTTGATTGCAAGATTTAGTCTTTGTTTATCTCGTATTATGTGCATGTGAATGTTCTCATTGAAGACTGTTAATCTTTACTTCATCTACTTGAATTGTATTTCTTGATGAATGTTTTGATTAAAATTATGGTTACTAATAATTTGTGATGATTTGAAAAACAAATGTTGAATTTGAATCGACATATCCTGACCTATACTTGAGAAAGTAGAAGCAATTGAGAAAGCTCAAGAGAAGCAACAGGCCCAAATCTCTGAGGTTCTGGAAAATCAAGCTTCTCAAAAAGCTCAATTGGATGAAATTCAATCTTTAGTTGAACTTCTTCTCTCACACCTACTATTAGATGATGCCAAAAAGGGGGAGAAGATAGTTAAGTCCAAATGCTTTAATGATCAAATACTGAAGAAGAAAGATGATGAAAGTAAAGGGCAGAGCAGCAAGGTTTCTTCAAGGAAACTAAATACACAAGCAGATCTTCTATTCAAAAGAAGACAAGTTCTGAAGTTGCTCAAACTCAAAATCTGATAGCAAGTACTGAAACTCAAAATCTGATATCAAGTTCTGATGAGAAAAGTCTGATGACAAAGCCTGATGTTCTGATACAAGGTGGAAGTAAAGATTCTCAAAAGTTCATGCAAACTCTGAAGCTCAAGGGAAAGCAGACTACTGTTTACTACAAGGATCCCAAGATTCAGACACTTGATGAGGAAATTGCTAGAAGATTATTTCTGAAGCATAATCCAGGAATTGATTTAGAAAATCTCAAGGAGGAAGAAGCTAGATTTAAAGCTGAAAAGACAAATCTATAGCCAAAAGCTTCTGTTGCAAAGAAACCTCCAAGGCCTAAGGTAAAAGGTATTATGATCAAGGAGAAGTCACATACTGAGGCATCAAAGTCGAAGACTAGATCACAAACTGAGATTGATCCCAAAGACAAAGGGAAAGGAAAAGTTGATGAACCAATCAAGCACTGGAGATGAAAATTCCTCAAATTCTGATAAAGCCAGTGTGCAAAATGGTTCAAGTTACTGATGATATTCTTGCTGAAGATGAAGATGTTCAAACTTTGAAAAGAAAGAAGATTTCTGAAGAATCAAAGAAAACCTCTGACAAGGCTCAAGTTGTTCAGTGTCAAGAACAGCAAGCTACAACAGAAACAGCAAGTTCTGATAAGGTCATCAAGACATCAACCTCTGACAGTGCTCAAGTTGATTTAGATAAAATGAAAGTAGCTGACAAAAAGAAACTTATGTGGAAAAATGTCAAACCATCAGATCCAAAGAAAAGCCAATTGTTATCTGATTTCATGACTGTTGGATTGAAAGCTAGAGAAGCAAGAGACAGAGCTGGACTAGGTTCTGATGAAGCTAAGATAAAAACAGGAGTTGAAGTGCTTATTAGAGATCCATTTTTATTGACTGACAAACCTCTTGATGATGTTACACAGAAACACCTTGATAAGGTTATCTCTATTCAAGTCTGGATGTTCATGACAAGCACAATGTCAAGGAAAATCTGATTCTATTTCCTGTAGATGGAAGGACATATCAGATGTCAGAATCAGATGTGTTAAACAAATCACTGAAAGAACTTTAATTCTTTCATTACCTTTTAGAGGTAAAGTTTAATATTACCAGGAGATGGTCAAACTTCATATTGAAGACCATCAGAGATAAAATAAGAATTTCTGTTTCAAGAGTTACAGAATTCATTCCTAGTATTGTTGAAGATTATGGAAGTGAAACTCCAATGAGGAAGGATTCTGCTAAGCTTGAAGTGTTACTGAATGAGAAATGTCTATGCTACAATGAAGATTCTTCTCATCCAAAGGTAATAAGACTGAATGATGGTTTAGAAAGAAACCATATCTCTGCTTTAAGGACTGCAATCTTTCAGATTGGAAGTCAGAATGAAGAGATGAAGCAAGTCAAGACTACAATGTCTCAAGTCCTGAGGATTAAAGAAGAAAAGCTGATATCAAGCTTTGTCAAGAATCATTATGGATTCAGATTGACTGAGTGAGATTGGTAAAAGCTACAAGGACTGTAAGTTGTAGTTAGTTATCTACTTAAACTCTTATTGCATTTGTACTTAAATGTTTTTGACATCATCAAATCTATTAACTTATATATTTTGCATAATTTACAAGTTGGGGGAGATTGTTAGATATGTTTGAGATGTCATATCTAATATGATTTATGTTTAGTTTTTAGATCTTAACAAACATGACATATCAGGACTTACTGAAATCAGGACTTACTGGAAGTCAGAACTTAATATCAGAACTTAAGGTCATATCAGAACTTAAGTGCGGGAAGACTTTCATATAAGGAAGGAAGTTGATTTACAGTAGAAGATCGAGACTAAAACAAAAGAAGATATGCATGGAAAGAGTTAGAAGACTGGAAGACTTGTAGAAGATATGTGATTGATATATTTTAGGAGACAGAATTATATTCCATATCAATTAGAATATATCTTGTAACTGTGTACTATATAAACACAGACTTTGGATTTACACTAAATGTGTTATCATTATCGAGAAGATTATACATTGTAACCTAGTAGCTCTTAGTGATATTTGTTCATCACTGAGAGAGAACAAAAGTTCTTATTGTAACAGAGTTTATTCAATATACTTGATCTTTGTTACATACTTGTGTCAAATCAATTTGATTATATTAAAACTGTATTCAACCCCCTTCTATAGTGTTGTGTGACCTAACAAGTGGTATCAGAGCTATTCTGTTAACACACATAAGTAAAGATCCGAACAATTATGTCTGAAGAAGCACAAACTCCAACCAAGCCCACCAAAACTGAAGAAACTCAAAAGACTCAAACCCACAGTTGATATGAGACTATTAGGGTTCCCATACTGAGACCTTATGAGTATCCCATATGGAAAGTGAAGATGGCTATGTTTCTGGAAGCTACAGATCCAGAATACCTTGACAGAATTAATGAAGGACCATATAAGCCTACCAAGCTCTCTGTTGGAGTTGCTGATCAACCAGCAAAGACCATACCAAAGGAGAAAGGTGAATACACAGCTGAAGACATCTCATCTATTGCCAAGGATTCAAGGGTAAGGCATTTGCTGCATAGCACCATTGATAATGTCATGTCAAACAGAGTAATTAATTGCAAAATTGCAAAGGAGATATGGGATGCTTTGGAGACAAGATGCCAGGGAACTGATGCAATCAAGAAGAACAGGAGGACTATACTCACTCAAGAGTATGAGCACTTTGACTCAAAAGCTGATGAGTATTTAACTGACTTATATGACACGTTTGTCAAACTCTTGAATGATTTGTCACTGGTGGACAAGGAATATGATCTTGAAGATTCAAATCTAAAATTCCATTTAGCTCTTCCTGAAAATTGGGATTTGAAGTCTACTACCATAAGAGACAACAATGACCTTACTGAAACTACTCTTGTTGAAATTTATGGTATGCTCAAGACTTATGAACTTTAGATGGATCAAAGGAGCAAGAGGTATGGAAGAAAGTCAAGGACAGTTGCCCTTAAGGTTGAGGAGGAATCTCCTATAATGGCTGCCTCAAAAAGGTGCAAAGGAAAGGCTCTTATCATAAAGTCTGATTCAGAGTCATCATATTCTGATGATGATGATTCAGAAACTGAAAGTTTACCTGAAATAGATGCTGATGAAGAGATGGTGAAATTGTGTGCTCTTATGGTAAAGGGTATCACAAAGATAGCCTACAGGAAATTCAGAAAAGGCAAGAAGTTTTCCAGGAAAAGTGGAAGTTCTGATAAGAAAGGGTTCAGAAAGTCTGAATGCAAGGGAGGAAAGTCTGACAGAGGAGACAACTCAAATGTCAAATGCTACAACTATGGTGAAAGAGGCCAATATCTCCTGACTGCAAGAAAGGAAAAAGTGATAAAGGTAAGGCACTTATCACAAAGAAGAAAAGCTGGACAGACACTTCAGATTCTGAACATGAGGTGAACAATGCCCTGATGGCAAATGCTAACAACAGTCCTGAAACTGCTGAATTGAAGGTACCTCAAACAACTTATGCCTTTCATACTGATGATATTACTGAGTTGAGATTATATCTTAAAACCATGTTTATTAGTTATAGAGATCAGACTTTAATATGTGAAAGATTAATATCTGAAAATCTTGCTTATAAAAAGAGAAATGATTATTAAGAAAAGGAGTTAGTTTTTCTTCATCAAACTAAGAAAGAAAAGGATAATGCTTTATATGTTAGAGATGAAGTGTTAAAATTGAATGAATCTCTAAAAGCTGACTTAGAAAAAAAAAGAGATTATCAGAACTTGGACTAACCCTGGCAGAACAACTCAGAATTTATTAAGTAGTGGAAACTGGAAAGAGGGCTTAGGTTATGGAGATGATAAAAGTGAAAAAGGAACTGAAAAAATTGAGCCAATTGTTGTTAAACAGACTGCTAAGACGAAGGTAAATCCTGTTAAATTTGTAGCAAAAACTGTAAAGTCTGATACTGAAAAGATGAAAGAGTCTGTGACAGAAGTCAAAGATAAGTCAACTTCTGACAAATTAAAACAGGATAAACCAGCTGAAGTCAACATAGGCTTAATGACAAAGAAGCAGCTTAAGTATAAGCTGAAAGAGATTGGAAATGTAAACAAGGTAAATGAAGCTAGGAAAAATAGGAATGGAAAGGAAGGTGTGAACAAAAGCAATAATTATAGGCCTATTCCTAATGCTCCTAGAAAGAAATGTTATAACTGTGGAAACTCTAACCATCTTGCTTCTTTTTGCAGGAAAAATAAAGATACAAACTCTTTACCTCCTAGATCAGGAGTTAAGAGTCAGTCTATTAGGTTTAAACCACAAAATCCTTGTTTTCATTGTGGTAGTTTATGGCATTCCATTTATACTTGTAAGGAATATCATAGTCTGTACTATGATTATTATCAAATAAAACCTTCTTTGAAGAAAGTTACTTTAATTCCTTCTAGTGTAAAGTCTGATGCGAATTCTGATATAAACACTGATAAACAGCATGTTAGCATAAACTCTGAAATTAAATCCGCTGTAAATGCTAACAAACTTAAAAAGGCCAAAGGATCCAAGCAAGTCTGGGTCCTTAAAACTAACCATTAGTGGTCTTTGTGATTGCAGGGCAACAGGAAAAACATCCTAGTTCTGTACAGTGGATGTTCTAGGACATATGACTGGAAATAAAGCCCTACTATCAGACTTAGTGGAGAAAGTTGGCCTAGGAGTTTCTTATGGAGATGGAAACATGGGAAAAACTCTGGGATATGGCAATACCAATCTTGGGAATGTCATCATTGAAACAGTAGCTCTTATCTCAGGACTTAAACACAATCTGGTTAGTGTGAGTCAAATCTGTGACAGAGGTTATCATGTGGATTTCTTTGAAGAATACTGTGAAGTTGTAAGCAATTCTATAGGTAAAGTGGTTCTGAAAGGTTACAGGCATGGTAACATTTATGAAGCCAGACTTTCAACAAGTTCTGATGGTTCCGCAATCTGTCTGTTGAGTAGAGCATCAATTGAAGAAAGCTAAAATTGGCACAAAAGATTCTCTCATTTAAATTTCAACAACATAAATGAGCTTGTAAGGAAAGATCTTGTGAGAGGACTGCCAAAATCAGTATTTGCTCCTGATGGCCTTTGTGATTCATGTCAAAAGGCAAAACAAAGAAAATCTTCATTCAAGAGTAAAATAGAATCTTCAATTCTTGAGCCTTATCATCTACTGCATATTGATCTATTTGGTCCAGTCAATGTCATGTCAATTACAAAGAAGAAATATGCTATGGTTATAGTGGATGAGTTCACCAGGTACACTTGGGTGTATTTCTTGCACAAGAAGAATGAGACTGCATCTACTCTAACTGATCATGTAAGACAGCTCGATAAATTGGTCAAAGATTCTGTTAAAATAATACGAAGTGATAATGGCACTGAGTTCAAGAATTCAATTATGGAAGAGTTCTGCAAAGAGCATGGAATCAAACAGGAATTTTCTGCGCCTGGAACTCCACAGAAAAATGGATTTGTAGAAAGAAAGAACAAGACTCTCATTGAAGCTGCACGAACTATGCTTGATGAAGCAAAGTTTTCAACCTACTTTTGGGCTGAAGCTGTGCAGACTGCTTGTTTTACACAAAATGCTACACTCATAAACAAGCATGGAAAAACACCATATGAGATGTTGAAGAAAAAGAAGCCAAATCTGAAATACTTTCATGTATTTGGTTGTAAGTGTTTTGTTTTTAAGACTCATCCTGAACAGCTGTCAAAATTTGATCTAAAAGTCGATGAAGTAATTTTTGTTGGATATCCACTTTCCACAAAATCCTTCAGAGTCTACTATTTAAGAACAAGGGTTGTCATGGAATCTATCAATGTATATTTTGATGATAAGAAGATTACTGGACTTGAAGATTTCAATGATCATGATCAGCTGATATTTGAAAATGAAGATTTAAATTCTAATTATGTAAATTCTGATGACTTAAACTCTGATCCTGTAAGTTCTGACGGGTTAAGTTCTGATGTCATTGAAACTGTGGTAACTACTCCAAAGGAAAATGCACTTATCCAGGGGGAGCAAGCTGAAGATCCTACCACAACTCAAGACTCTGAAGAAGCATCAGAACCTGTCACTGGCTCTTCAAGTTCTGATTCATCAAATTCTGATGAGCCAAATTTTGATAATTCTAGAAACTCTGATTCTTCAAATCCTGAAGGATCCAACTCAAATTCTGAAGTTTCAGAGAGCATAACTACAGGGGGAGCATCACAAAATGCTGATGGAGATATCATGGATCATGGGGGAGGATCCAGTTCTAGAAATCAACTTCCATCTGCAAGGAAGTGGACCAAATCACATACACCTGACTTAATAATTGGAGATCCTGAAGCAGGTGTCAGAACTAGGACTGCAACATCAAATGAATGTCTCTATCATTCTTTTCTATCTCAGACTGAACCAAAAAAAGTGGAAGAAGCTCTACAAGATGCTGATTGGGTGCAAGAAATGCAGGAAGAGTTGAATGAATTTGAAAGAAATAAAGTCTGGACCCTAGTGCCAAGACCAAAGAACAGATCTATTGTTGGCACAAAGTGGGTGTTCAGAAACAAAACTGACAGTGATGGCATAATTATAAGTAACAAAGCAAGGCTGGTTGCTAAGGGTTACTCTCAACAGGAGGGTATTGATTATGATGACACATTTGCACCAGTTGCTAGATTGGAAGCCATAAGAATCTTTTTGGCTTATGCTGCTCACAAAAAGTTTAAAGTCTTTCAAATGGATGTGAAAAGTGCTTTTCTCAATGGAGATTTGGAGGAAGAGGTATATGTTGAACAACCTCCAGGCTTTGTAGATTCAAAATTTCCAAATCATGTCTACAGGCTTGACAAAGCACTTTATGGCCTTAAGCAAGCTCCAAGAGCATGGTATGAAACTTTAGCTCAATTCCTTCTGAAAAGTGGATTTCACAGAGGTACAATTGATAAAACACTGTTCTACCTCAATCATGGAAAGGACTTACTTTTGGTACAGATATATGTTGATGATATCATATTTGGTTCTACTAATGCCAAACTCTGTGAAAGGTTTACAAAGCTAATACAGTCAAGATATCAAATGAGTATGATGGGAGAACTTAGCTATTTTCTGGGACTTCAAGTCAAGCAAAATGAAGAAGGTACTTTTATCTGTCAATCTAAGTACACCAGAAATTTACTGAAGAAATTTGGAATGCAAGATTGTTCAACTGCATCCACTCCCATGGCCACTGCAACCAAGTTAGATAAAGATACTGGTTCATCAGTAGATATTACTAACTATAGAGGTATGATTGGCTCTTTACTCTATTTAACTACTAGTAGACCTGATATCATGTATGCTACCTATCTTTGTGCAAGATTTCAGGCTGATCCAAGAGAACCTCATCTAATAGTTGTGAAAAGAATTTTCAAGTACCTCAAGGGTACAGCTGATCTAGGATTGTGGTATCCTAGAGAATCATATTTTAAGCTAATAGGTTACTCAGATGCAGATTTTGCAGGATGCAAAATAGACAGGAAAAGCACTAGTGGAAGCTGCCAATTTCTTGGAGGCAGATTGGTTTCTTGGTTTAGCAAGAAACAAAAATCAATTTCCACATCAACTGTAGAAGCAGAATATATTGTTGCAGGAAGTTGTTGTGCTAAGATTCTTTGGATGAAGAATCAGTTACTGGATTATGGGTTATAATGTTCTAAAATACCTATTTACAGTGATAATCAAAGTGCTATTGCTCTGACAGGTAATCCAGTTCAACACTCAATGACAAAGCACATTAGCATTAGGTACCATTTCATAAGGGAACATGTGATGGAAGGTACAGTAGAATTGCATTTTATTCCAACAGATCAATAACTAGCAGATATCTTCACAAAACCATTATGTGAAGCTACTTTTACAAGACTGGTAAATGAACTTGGAATGGTTTCAGGTTCTTTCTCTAAATCTGCTTAGTTTTTGTTCTCGTGCATCAGACTTTATGATCAGTGTTTACAGATTGTCTTATCTTCATGTAATCTGTGCTTAACATATAATACATTAAATGCTGATTGTTATCTGATGTGGATCTATATACTCTGATAGTGATTTGAATGTTATGTGAATATTCAATCCAATGAGGATACATGTGCTAGATGCTGACCTAGTAGTATTTAACATACTAGAAATCCCATGTCTGAATTAGTTGATTATGTGGAAACTCATTAACACAAGCAAATTCTGATTTTGAGCTTAGTCAAATTTACTTTGTGTATCTTATTACTAAGTCACAAACTAGATTCTTGCTTCTTATCTGTCAAATTCTGATGTCAGTAAATCTTAAGGATGAACTAAATGCTGATAAGCCTCACTTATTTGAAGAAAAGAAAAGAAAATTAAAGTCAGGTACTCCTTTGAGATCTAGAGTAAATATGTGGAAGGGAAGACCCAAGTGCATTGCTGGTTTTAAGTTATATGCATTAGAAAAACAAATAAATTTTTCTCGGTGACTTTTCACATTCTCTGATTACTAGAGATATACTCTGATAATAGCATAAATTCTGATAGCATTTGTGACTCATTTACACTGAGAAGCCACTGTGAAAAAGAATTCTAAAAGATGCATAAAATGAGCACAAAAAGTTGAGGTGGACTCATGCACAAATTTATCCTATAATAGTCTTCATTATTAATGACAGATTTTAAGCACTTTTCTTAGTTATGCCTTATTTCTAAGATGTACTGAAGTATATCAGACTTTAATCTTTATCTGATATTTTGCTAATGCACACACTCTCACTCCATATGAATGATGAAAATTACTGTGGTGATTAAGTTATTTTTGACAAACAGTTAAGTGTCATTTGCATAAATTCTGAGGAAAAATTCTGATGGAAGTTCTGATGATTAAACTCTGAAGAAACAAGTCAGTATTTGTATGAAGAATCACAGATACAAACATTCACTTTTTGAGTACAGAAGCCATGTTCTGATGACTGTTAAAATATGATAATAGTCAAGTTCTGATATTAAATTCTGATAGAAACTCTGATGCTTGCGTGTCATTATTTTTACTTGACTTATTTGTGGTAAATACTGTAACGGTCATATTTAATCAGAATATAATTAGGAGAGATAAAAACAGTCATAATCATTTGGGTTAGTGGTAAACGTGTTTGTCTTGAAAAACTGCATGCGCACAATAAATACTACTTATTTCCCGTGCCCATTAACTTCTGCTTTAACTATTGACTGTTCACATATTGCCTAAATTATTACACATCGGTTTAGGGAGACGCTCATTAAGTTAACTCTACACTTCATCATTAATCAGTCCTCTAGTCCCTTGATATTCCATTGGCTATTTAACCGACATTTCATCTCAGACAAATCATCTTCTATTCTCACACAAAATCATTCTCTCTCTTTTAATTCTCACCATTTTCTTCCTTCATAAAAATGGTTCTTGTAAACATGTTTATGAACTATGAAAACTTCAACGTCGAGTATAGTTGTGGTGACTGGGAACAGGAATGGCACGTCACTGCTATTCCTGATGAGATATGGAACTTGGTTCCACAAGAGGTTCAGACAAATCTCTTGTTCTTTAAGATGGACTATCAACTCCATCTTGATCGCTTGGAAGAAGAACGGAGAGAGGCTCTTCTTCAGCAAGAACGGATCATCCATCTTGCAGTGCTAGTTGTCAGCAACAGGAGGAACTAATCGATAATTTTCCTTCTTAGACCAAGACTGTTAATGTTCACCATCTTAGACTAGGATTATCTTGTAATCTTTTGCATGTAATCTACAAATTTCATAAAATGTACTCTTTTGATATTTTAATGAAATTTCTTTTGATTGCAAGATTTAGTCTTTGTTTATCTCGTATTATGTGCATGTGAATGTTCTCATTGAAGACTGTTAATCTTTACTTCATCTACTTGAATTGTATTTCTTGATGAATGTTTTGATTAAAATTATGATTACTAATAATTTGTGATGATTTGAAAAACAAATGTTGAATTTGAAATGACATATGCTGACCTATACTTGAGAAAGTATAAGCAATTGAGAAAGCTCAAGAGAAGCAACATGCCCAAATCTCTGAGGTTCTGGAAAATCAAGCTTCTCAAAAAGCTCAATTGGATGTAATTCAATCTTTAGTTGAACTTTTTCTCTCACTCCTACTATCAGATGATGCCAAAAAAGGGGAGAAGATAGTTAAGTCCAAATGTTCTAATGATCAAATACTGAAGAAGAAAGATGATGAAGCTGATGACCAGGGAAACCCTAGCAAGGGTAGAGGTCAAGTTCAAAGTAAAGGGCAGAGCAACAAGGTTTCTTCAAGGAAACTAATTACTGATACAAGCAGATCTTCTATTCAAAAGAAGACAAGTTCTGAAGTTGCTCAAAATATGATAGCAAGTACTGAAACTCAAAATCTGATATCAAGTTCTGATGAGAAAAGTCTGATGACAAAGCCTGATGTTCTGATACAAGGTGGAAGTCAAGATTCTCAAAAGTTCATGCAAACTCTGAAGCTCAAAGGAAAGCAGACTACTGTTTACTACAAGGATCCCAAGATTCAGACACTTGATGAGGAAATTGCTAGAAGATTATTTCTGAAGCATAATCCAGGAATGGATTTAGAAAATCTCAAGGAGGAAGAAGCTAGATTTAAAGCTGAAAAGACAAATATAAAGCCAAAAGCTTCTGTTGCAAAGAAACCTCCAAGGCCTAAGGTAAAAGGTATTGTGATCAAGGAGAAGTCACATACTGAGGCATCAAAGCCCAAGACTAGATCACAAACTGAGTTTGATCCCAAAGACAAAGGGAAAGGAAAAGTTGATGAACCAATCAAGCCACTGGAGATGAAAATTCCTCAAATTCTGATAAAACCAGTGTGCAAAATGGTTCAAGTTACCGATGATATTCTTGCTGAAGATGAAGATGTTCAAACTCTGAAAAGAAAGAAGATTTCTGAAGAATCAAAGACAACCTCTGAGAAGGCTCAAGTTGTTCAGTGTCAAGAACAACAAGCTACAACAGAAATAGCAAGTTCTGATAAGGTCATCAAGACATCAACCTCTGACAGTGCTCAAGTTGATTTAGATAAAATGAATGTAGCTGACAAAAAGAAACTTATGTGGAAAAATGTCAAACCATCAGATCCAAAGAAAAGCCAATTGTTATCTGATTTCATGACTGTTGGATTGAAAGCTAGAGAAGCAAAAGACAGAGCTGGACTAAGTTCTGATGAAGCTAAGATAAAAACAGGAGTTGAAGTGCTTACTAGAGAACCATTTTTATTGACTGACAAACCTCTTGAAGATGTTACACAGAAACACCTTGATAAGGTTATCTCTATTCAAGTGGTACTGGATGTTCATGACAAGCACAATGTCAAGGTAAATCTGATTCTATTTCTTGAAGATGGAAGGACATATCAGATGTCAGAATCAGATGTGTTAAACAAATCACTGAAAGAACTTCAATTCTTTCATTACCTTTTAGAGGTAAAGTCTGATTTTACCAGGAGATGGTCAAACTTCATACTGAAGACCATCAGAGATAAAATAAGAATTTCTGTTTCAAGAGTTACATAATTCATTCCTAGTATTGTTGAAGATTATGGAAGTGAAACTCCAATGAGGAAGGATTCTGCTAAGCTTGAAGTGTTACTGAATGAGAAATGTCTATGCTACAATGAAGATTCTTCTCATCCAAAGGTAATAAGACTGAATGATGGTTTAGAAAGAAACCATATCTTTGCTTTAAGGACTGCAATCTATCAGATTGGAAGTCAGAATGAAGAGATGAAGCAAGTCAAGACTACAATGTCTCAAGTCTTGAGGATTAAAGAAGAAAAGCTGATATCAAGCTTTGTCAAGAATCATTATGGATTCATATTGACTGAGTGAGATTGGTAAAAGCTACAAGGACTGTAAGTTGTAGTTAGTTATCTAGTTAAACTCTTATTGTATTTTTACTTAAATGTTTTTGACATCATCAAATCTATTAACTTATATATTTTGCATAATTTACAAGTTGGGGGAGATTGTTAGATATATTTGAGATGTCATGTCTAATATGATTCATGTTTAGTTTTTAGATCTTAACAAACAGGACATATTAGGACTTACTGAAATCAGGACTTACTGGAAGTCAGAACTTAATATCAGAACTTAAGGTCATATCAGAACTTAAGTGCGGGAAGACTTTCATATAAGGAAGGAAGCTGATTTACAGTAGAAGATCGAGACTAAAACAAAAGAAGATATGCATGGAAAGAGTTAGAAGACTGGAAGACTTGTAGAAGATATGTGATTGATATATTTTAGGAGACATAATTGTATTCCATATCAATTAGAATATATCTTGTAACTGTGTACTATATAAACACAGACTTTGGGTTTACACTAAATGTATTATCATTATCGAGAAGATTATACATTGTAACCTAGCGGCTCTTAGTGATATTTGTTCGTCACTGAGAGAGAACAACAGTTCTTATTGTAATAGAGTTTATTCAATATACTTGATCTTTGTTACATACTTGTGTTAAATCGATTTGATTGTATTAACACTGTATTCAACCCCCTTCTACAGTGTTGTGTGACCTAACAGTCTTCATCTTCAAGCTCTTGCTTGATAACCAACTCAACTTCTCTGAAATTGACTTCACATGCCTAGAACAAAGGTGTATCAACTTTTCTCAGCATATCTGGGTCATCTTGATTTGTAACAGTCTTTCCTTTGTCACCTTCATTTTTCTTGTTGCTGTTCAAGGCATCATAATCCAAACTAATAGCTATATTAGCACATGGTTTATTCTTTTCATGGTATTGTCCAACCAACTCAGATGCATTCCTGAATGACTTCAATTTCACTTCATTCTTTTCTAACCTTTCCCTCAACACAGCTTCAATTTCACTAGCACACTTCAGCTTGTTCTTCAAATATTCAGTTTCTTGCTTGACAGTCTCAAGCTCAACAAGCTACAGTTCCAAATCTTGCTTCTCAATCTCAAGCTTCTTATTTATCTTTGACAGCCTACTCACTTCCTCAATAGCTGTCACCATGCTTGTGTGGATATGAAACATCTCTACACTTATCTTTTCAACAGTTTCTTTATATTGACTTGCATCTAAATTAATAGTGGTTAGCATTGGTACCTCTGATTTTGAAGTGGATGATTTTCCATACTCAAGATCCATGAAAGCATAATTTCCAAATTCTTCCTTTTTATCATCTTCATCAGTGTCATCCCAACTATTTCCTTTAGCAATATAAGCTTTTCCTTGTTGTTTCTTTGAGAGAGCTTCATACTTTGCTTTCAATTCCAGATATGCTTTATCTTTCTTCACTTTATTTGCCTTCCTGCACTCAGTAGCAAAGTGACCCAATTCATCACCGTTGAAGCATCTTATCTTTGATCTGTCAACATATCCTGTTTTGTAGCCACCTTTGCTAGCCGAGTTGTACCGAGTCTTTGATTTCCAATTGTTGTTGTTGGAAGACTGTCCCTTGTTCTTGAAGAATCTTGGCTTTTTTACCCTGATATTAGGAAATTTTCTAGCCAGGTATGCCATAGATTGGCCCATCTCATCTAGCTCATCAAGGATATAGTACTCATTTTCCTTTAGCTCCAAAACAACTTGTTTTTGGGGTCCTTTGTTCTTTTGCTCCATAACTTGAATGACTGGAGTTTGTGCATCTTGCCCATCTTTACTTGCTTCACTGTCATTGACAACCAAGACACTGGATCCATCAACTACATGTCCTTGCTTTGACCTTAATGACTTTCTTTATAACATTTCAAGTTCATATGTCTTCAAGATTCCAAACAGCACCTCCAATGTCATTTTGTTGAGGTCCATTCCTTCTCTTATGGCTAATATCTTTTGTTCAAGGTGGTCAGGAAGAGATAGAAAGAACTTTAGGTTCACCTCCTCATCTTCATAATACTTGTCATGAAGTTGCAAGTCATTTATCAATTTATTAAACCTTTCAAAAAACTTCAGTAATTCCTTCTTTAGGTTTGGCCATACAAACCCTCATACTGAGACACCAGTATCATTCTTTGATTCAACCTAACTTCCTCTATTCCCTTACATAGAATCTCTATTTTCTCCAAAATCTGTTTGGCTGTGTCACAGTTGACAATATTAATTTTATATCACATTGTCAAGTGACTCTATCAAAATTAATTGCAAGTCACAATCCAGAGAGACTTTCTCTTTTTCAATTTCAGTGTATTTTGAGGGGTCTTTAGGGGCATAATGAGCTGAGATGACCATGTCTCCATCTATGGATTCCTCAACCCTTTCCAGGGGAGTGAAAGGGCCATTCTTGAGAATCTGGATATATAATGGATTGACCATCCTTATAAACAATATAATCTTTTTTTCCATAGTGTGTAGTTAGCTTTGTCAAAGGCTGGTATCTTGATGCTACTTAACTTCTGTGCACTCATACTTCCAAGATCTTTATCAGTTTTCTTTCAGATTTTGCTCTGATACCACTTGTTAGATATTGAGGGTGAATGTGTTTTCTTGATTTTTAGCCTGTTTTAAATTTTTTTGGAAATGGTGAAGAAAACAATTTATGTTTGTAGAGATATTGTGTTGGCAGAATTAAAATAACAAACACAACAAACATAATCCTTCAAAACTCACTTAATTTGTATTAATTAAGTTTGTCTTGCTAAAAATTATGTGTTCTTAAAAATATAAGAACTCAGCTTCTTTCTTGAGAGAGTACAAGAAAATTTAGATCTGTTTGTTACTTCTAAAAATAAAGGACCCATGTTTACTTTATTGATAAGTAAACACAGGTTTACACAACATGCAATAAGATGTACTAAACCCTTTTCTAAGCTATCTCTGAATCTTTCTATTTTTGGATTAATAAATATTTGCAAATCTTGTAGGTCTGTAACCATCCTTTGTTAGTTAATCTTGGTCCTTGATCTTGCACTTTTCAAGCTACTTTTGTAGACTTTCCAATCTAAGTGAATAGATCGTTTGTTGATTGATAATCTTGAATCTTTAACTTTTATGTATTACTGTATATGAGGTTCATATCGAGATCGCCAGTTTGTTCTATAGAGAAGTGACATCTCGATAAGTATAATGAATTATTGAGATCTCTGAGTTCTCTATAACTGTATTTGACTTGTCAAGGTCTCTGAGTTCTCTATACGTGTACTTGACATGTCGAGGTATCTAGAACTCTACATGTAGAAATGACTTGTCGATTTTTCTGAGATCTCTATATGCATTTTGACTTGTCAATATCTCTGAGATCTCTAATAAGAAAATTGACTTGTCGATATCTCCAATCTTCACATCTTCATTTGACTTGTCGATATCTCTGAGTTCTCTACATGCAGAAATGACTTGTCGATATCTCCAATCTTCACATCTTCATTTGACTTATCGATATCCCTGAGACTTCTTTATAAGCCATTTTGGACTTCTCGATAAGTCATTCTGGAGTTCTCGAATGACTTATCTATATAACTTGATATGTGACTTGTCGATATCTTGGCTTAGAACATTTTTCATAAAACAGATTTATTCAACTCCAAGCTTCTACATCTTTTCTCTGAGGCATGATCTTGCTTGATCTTCTTCCAGAGTTTATTCTTAGGATTGAAACTGTTTACAGAAAAATACACCAGTCTAATCTTCTAACCTTTTTACAGACTCTAGAAATATAATACATAATACAGATTTTGATCATCATACAACTAAATCTCAGGGTTGTCAATGTAACTTAGTCTTGTTATTATACAGCCATGTCTTGCACAATAGGTATAACTAATCAACACGTTCCCGGTATAAAATTGTCGATCACTTATATGTTTCCTCTTTTAATAACATGTTAATTGATGATTGATGATAAACTATATCGAGTTTTTTTGTATGGATAAACCTGTTGAACCATATTTTTTTTAAAAATCAGGAATTGGTCTAGAAGGTAGAATTTTCTTTAGTCTGCTTGTTCATCAACTTATAGAAAATGACCAATTACAAGTTCCTCTGAAGCATAACATATTATTAATAGTGGGTTATATAATGATTGGATTATCGAGGGTGTTCCTGAAAAGAAACCGTTCATAAATCAAGTATTCTTTGATGTGAAATTCGTATTCATATATGATCAAGATTTGGAGGAATGTTTTGTTTTAATGTCCCTAAGTTATTTGAGAAAAAGAAGAGTATGAAAAAGACAAGAAATTAGATCTTTGTGTTTAAGAGTGGATTCAAATGATATCAACACTTTGGATGAGATAAAAACATCAAAGGAAGAATTGGGAGGGTTTTTGCTAAATATGATTGTGCAACAAAGATTTTTACCAGGGCATCTGGTGAAGATGGTGTATTGTTAAAATAGTTTTTGGAGGAACAAAAGAGTGCATTTTTTATGTTGTTGGGTCACTCACTGAGTTCGAGAGAGGTTTATCATTGACCTAGCTAAACTAAACATTCGAGGAAAACAAATGCTATTTTCAAATTAATAATAGGATCTATATTGTGTGGGCACAATGTGTTGTACAGTCTAGGATTCTATATTATTTAAGCACTTTATGTTCTATAATGGATATCATTGAAAGTTTTGTAAAAAGACTTCAAATTATTAATGTATAAGTTGTGTTCCACATAGTTTATAATTTACTACCATGTTATGTTATACTATTAGGTTCTTTTAAGATTTCTGCATCAGTTGTGTTCTTGTATGATTTTCTCTACGGGTTGCTCTATTTCTATTAAATGAGATATTATGTGCTTTTCAATGATAATATCTTATATAAGATTTACATCCAATGTACAACACCTCAGTGACCAACGGTGTTTGTCTATGGGTCTGCAAACTCTCTTATTGAATATGGTTTAAGATCTGTTATATACGTATATAACCTTAAATTGAATATAGTTATATATGTAATGACCTTGTTGTGATTGGGTGTTAAGTTTCAGGTCCCTCAACATTTTCATGAAGTTTGGCTTCATAAATGTTTCCATGTCTGTATCCAATCAAAACAACTTTCTTTGTTATCTTATGAACCACTTTTTAGTGAGTTTCATAAAATACAACATGGTATCCTCTGTCAGTATTTTGACTGATGCTCTGAAAATTATGCTTCCGTTCATCTACTAGAGCTACAGCTTGAATGATGACATTTCCAATGATAATATTTCCATATCCCAGTGTTTTTCCTACATTGTCATCACCATAGGAAACTATTGGGCCATCCTTCATCTCATATTCTGATAACATGGATTTATTTCCAGTCATATGTGCAGAACAACCACTATCCAGTACTAGCACATTCTTTTTATTTCCCTGCAATTATAAATGAGAAGATTAATTGGCATTTTTGAGAACCCAAACTTGTTGGGTTCCTTTGACATCTTATGTTTTTGTGCAGCGGATGACTACCTGACAGGGATTTAGACCATCAGGATTTGTCCTGTTAGTTTTAACTCTATAAGATGCATGTCTATTCAAGTTGGCAGTTATAGCAGAATTTGCAATTCCATTAAACTTGGGCCAATGATCATAATAATTGTGATACCGACTATGATACTCATTACAAGTATAGATTGAATGTCAAACACTACCACAGTGAAAATAAGGATTCCGTGGTTTATAAAATATTTATCTACTTCTAACATCATATTTAGGAATAACAACTCTATTCTTTTTAATCATCCAAACAATATCAATATGATAAGTATTACCACATTGAAAGCAAGTATTTCTGGGAGCATCACGAATATATTTATAATTATTTTTTTTATTAATTACTTGCTTTCCATTTCTACCTCTTTTGTAACCCTGTTTCTGATATTTACCAGTTACCTCACTTATTTTCTTTTCTAGTTGTCCTTTAGAGAGTATACTTGTAATATCTGGGATATATCGTGTAATTATTTTTGCTAATAAATAAATATTATGCATGTTTCGTGTTTATTCTGTGAAGTATTTGTTAAGTGGTATATGTGTTTGGATGTTTAAAATAATATAAATTGAGTATTTTAATTTTTATATGTCCAAAATAAAATATGGATAATTGTCATATCTTCCTATTTATTTTTATGTTGATTTATGATTTTATAGGAAATATATGAATTTTATAAATTCTTTTTCCGAGTATTTATAAACTATTTAATACAATCGGGAACTAGCCGACGTCATCTGTTTTTACGTTTTTATAACCCGAAACTCTTCCGAGAACTCCTTCCTAACCTAAATGCAATATTCCGAGCATTTTCCATGTTTCGACTTTTTCGATCCGGCATACGGTTTGTCCTGTGGGGTCCCGGCGCAATATTTTCGATACATTATTCATTTTGGTAAATCAATAAAACTCGTATTTTCGATAAACGGGATCTTTTATTTAAACTATTACAATTATCACCTCGTAATACGTGTAACCAGGCGCTGAGAGCAAGACCGCAGTACAAATTGTACTGATTTGGATAATTATCCCGAAAACCGGTACCGTTTGGATCTGTTTTTCTAAATAAATATACTATTTTATATCCGGAATGATCCAACGGGATACTAATTTTCCGTAATTATAAATAACCTTTACCGTATTTAATTTCGTACCGAAAATCATTTGCAAACAGTAATTATAGAATTTTCCAGAGAAAAACCCTAATTTCATAAAACCTTCTGAGAATCAAACTACAGTTTCAAGGTGTTATTGAAATCCGTTTGGAAAGCTCTGGTAACTAAAACGAAGGATTTGGAGTGTACTTTCAGATTCCATAACTTGTTTCACTGCAGAATCAAAGGTTCATTTTCTGTAATTTTATTTATTTTCTAATTATTTTGATTAAAAATATGAATTTTTGTTCGGATGATTGTTTGAATGATTTGATGATTGCATGTTGTAGAGCTTGTTTTCCTGATATTTTCATATGTCATATGACTGATTTGGAGTTCAATAACATGTTCAAAATTGAGTTTAATTTTCGAATTTTTAAAATTAGGGTTTATAACCCGTATGAATGTTCTTAATTGAAATTTAGGGCTTTTGTTCTAGGGGTTATTAGATGTTGAAATATAGTGGGTTTTGTTCCTCATGAAATTTGCAATCGATTGGTGTATAGCTCGTTAACTGACGATTCATGGTTTGAACGAAGTTGTGTTTTGAAGTTTACGTCGGGTCAGCGGAAACCAGCGAGTTTCTTAAGCTTTTTCCGGCCAATTCTGTAAAGGGTTGTGTGTTTTGATTGCATATACAAGTTGCTGGTAGCCTGTAGTTTAATTCTGGACAGTTGGTGGCCTGAGGTGGCCAGAATCGTGTTCTCCGGCCACACTACGGCGAGTCGACGGCGGGGTTTGCAAAATTGCAAACAGGGACCCGAACCTTTGAAGAAGATGAAGTTCAATCCCTGAACTTTCCAGAACTTGCAAATTTAGGATTCCTGTTTCTAAATTATGTAAAAACCACATTTTCTATTTATTTTAATTATAAAAATTCGTTTTTAATTTTTGAAAATTCCAAAAATTATTATTTTAATTCCAAAAATTATTTTAAATTCAAAAATAAATCTGAATTAATTAGTTAATTAATTTTAGTTAATAATTAATTAGTTAATTGGTCAATCAATTCGAAAATTAATTGATTAATTGATTTAATTAATTATTAATTGATTTTAATTAATTATTTAATTAGATTTAATTATTTATTAATGATTTAAAAATTCCGAAAAATAGTTTCGAGCTTTAAAATATTATTTTAAATTATTTTCAAGGCTCGATAATTTTTAGAAAATTATTTTGTAGTCAGATGTGGCCAACCGAACCTTGTTTATTGCTTTAAAATATACCCAACGACCCGTTTTGACTCCGAAAAATGTTTTAAAAATCATATTAAATACCCGAACGACCCGAGACTTTCTTATAAATGAAATTTCATTGATTATCTGACATGCTATGTGCTATATGTGACTTGTTTCTTTGAATGTCGGTCTATATGTTCGGTGTTTACTTGTTTATAGCATAACTTTCAATCCGTTAATCGGATTTGGGTAAAGCGAAGGGTAGATAAAAGTGTATATCAAATAGAATCGTATGAGTTGAGTATTGATAGATGTTTATGATATGTGAGCAGAAGAGGCAAGGCGTAGGAAAGGGAAACAGATAGTTGAGGAGTAGGAGATTGTGATTGGAAGTTAGAGAAGTATAGCAAGCTAATATCAGGCAAGTGTTCTGAACTTTCTCGAGATATATTGTAGTTGATTGATAGTCCTATTTTATATTGCAAGTGCTTTGAAGCACTGAACCCTAAACCTTGATTCCAGTTGTTGATCCTTGAGCCGTAAATCTTATTCTTTCTGAACCATTGGTTGTTGTATACCCGAATACGAACCACAGATATACGTTACTACTCCACAAATACATACCAACTAAATGCCAAACACTAAATCAAATTGCTTACATATTCAAACCATTGTACCTTATGATTTGAAAGACCAAATCCTTGCAACCTTGAAACTTTGATTCCTTTGTTATCCAATTCTTTCATTACCTAACAGCCATTCTTTGAAATTGCCATATTGATCCTTTGTGAAGATTAAAACCATTTCATTATTGAACATCCAATGTTGCTTATGATTTTGTTTATTGCTTTACATTATTTATTCTGTTATTATGTTAGAATTGGATTATTTTATAAAATTGTGGACCAGATTCGTGGTCAGACCAGATTGGTGGTCAAGTTAGGCCAATGTGTGCCTTGGATCCAGTAATTAGAGCAGAGCTGTGTGCCTTGCTCGGGGTTAGTGCGTGACTGATCAGCAGCCTAACCTTATTTTTTTTAAAAATGAAAACATAATATCCAATTCTAAATCATTAATCATTATTCACTTAATATTTTAACTCTTTTCACTTGATGATCATTATTCTCAGTCTTGTTATTGTGACTTGTTGAGCTAGTTAGCTCATTTGTGCGATGTTGTTCATGTTCTTTTCCAGTTAAGAAGGAACCAGTTGGTAGCGAGAATCCCCAATCCAGTGCGAGAGCTAGGAGTCCAGGTTGATCGAGTTAAGCTAGCTGACAACTTTTGAGATAGTTTAAGTTTGTAAAAGTTTGTAATAATGATTAATATTCAGTTCTGAGTTTGAATAGTTGGGATTTGGACATTTGTAATATAAAGTGTACGTGTGTGGTTGTGTACATACTTTAACCTGTTGCGGTCCGTGGTAGTTGGTAAGTAGGATCACAACATATTATTTTATCTTTATTATTATAAGCAGGTTATAAATAAGGTGTGTGTGTGTGTGGACCCCAAACTTCTGACTCGGGTTTGGAAGGCGCCACATGTTTGGTATCAGAGCTACAGGTTATAAGTCACTGACACAAGCCTAGATTGACAGGAATGGGTAGAGGCTTAGGATTAGAAGTAAGGAAATAGAAAGATAGAACATCGAGAGGATGAGTGCGATGGTATAACAGGTAATAGTATAATTCACATTGTGGTTCGAGATTCTTATATTGCGATATGATTTCAGATAGCAGCGATGGCCGACTCTTTCATCCCCGTATCAGCTGATCACTCAGAGCCCTCAGTTGAAGGACCATCTTCAGATCCGCGTCCTGTTGTTCCACCTGTGTTGGCTATTTTACCTCCACCTGTGTTGCAGCTCGTACCACTGCAGGCTATTCCACCCCCAGGCATGAGACCACCTATCAGAGGACCCCCACCTACTGATTCAGGTTTTACTGGTCACTCAGTTAAAGGTGTACATTTTCAGTTCTCTTCCTATCCTATCCCATATCATTAGTTCGAGGCTTGCCTTATGGAGCAGCGATTCCTACGGGGTCAGATTCAGGAGCTATTACATATTATGCGTACCAGAGAGGTTGGGAGTGGTGAGAGGCGACTCAGAGAGAGACTCCAGGTATTTTGGAGAGCAGCTGCTGTGAGGATTGCTGAGGCTACTCATGAGGATATTACCCCTGAATTTCTTGTGGAGTGGGCTAAGTGGGTTCTGGAGGAGCTTGAGGAGATTGGAGGACCAGACTTGCCCTGAGCTAGATCCAGAGATGGAGATGCTGATCAGTGTTGTTGTGGTTGTTTAGTATATACAGTAGTGTGTAGTATCTATCAGTTGACTTTTGGGTTGTATTTATAGACTAGATCTGCTGGCTAGTGAGTATGTTTGTTGTACCTTTTGCTTTTACTTCTGAAGCGTCTTTACGCTTGTATTACCTAAAACTTTTGATCTATATATATCAGTACCTTTTCCTTTCCAGCATTGTCATTTACTTTACTGCACCTGTTTTACTTTACTTTATTTATTGGACCAGTTATACCCTTGTGATACCATATACCCTGTCCCCTTAACTGTTTATATTCTGTAAAGAAGCATGCAATTTACTTATTTCGACTGTTACAACTGTTTTCAAAAAGAGATATTTCTGTTTTACAAAACTTTTCTTTTATGTAAAGGATTTGATTTAAAAGTTAAATAAGTTGTTTGATTCTTTACAGAAAATACCTCCCAGAAGAAATACCCGCACCAACACCCAAAATGAAGAAACCAACAACAGCAATAACAACCAAGATGATACCAACCAGAATGCAAACCCAGGACCCATAGACCCAGCAATAACCCAGAATCTTCAAATCTTGGCTCAACAAACAGTTCACCCGACTCAACAACAACAAAGACATACCAATCCCCAGGTAACTTTCAAAACTTTTCAAGCGGTAAACCCACCAGAATTCAAGGGTTCCTTAGATCCGATTGAAGCAAATATTTGGTTAAAGGAAATAGAGAAGTCGTTTGCTTTAGTTAAAGTGAAGGAAGAATAAAAGGTGGAGTTTGCAAGTTATTATTTAAAGAATGAGGCCACCTATTGATGGGAGACTGTGAAGACATTGGAAGGTACAGATGTTATTACTTGGGAGAGGTTTAAGGAATTGTTTTTAGAAAAATATTTTCCCCAGATTTTTCAAGATCAAATGGAGCTGAAGTTTTTTGAGTTAAAGCAAGGAAATATGTCGGTAACTGATTATGAGAGTAAGTTTGAGGAATTGTCAAGGTATGTGCCGTCATATGTGGATACTGACAGGAAGAAGGCTAAGAGATTCCAACAAGATCTGAAGCCATGGATCATAGGGAAGGTAACCATCTTTGAACTGAATACATATGTAGGAGTTGTACAGAAGGCCATGATTGCAGAGACAGAGAGTGAGATGTCACAGAAGGAAAAGGAAAGTAAGAAGAGGAAGTTTGAAGGGAATGAAGGTTAGTCACAACCAGGGAAGTTTCCAAATTTTAAGAAGGGCAAGTTTCAGCCAGGGAGAAATTTTAATTTCAAGAAGCAAAATGCAGGCGGCGGATACCAGGGCAACCGTCCAGTCAATGTGAACCAGCCAAGTCAGTTGAGGCTAACTTTTCCAGATTGTCAGGTATGTGGGAAGAAATATGAAGGATCCTGTAATAAGTTGAACGTGGATTGTTTCAAGTGTAATCATAAAGGGCACTATTCGTGGGAGTGCCGAAATCAGCTAGCGAGAGAGCCAGTGGACAAGGATCAGCCTACCCATAATCCATCGGTTAAGGTTTTAGTTATTGGATTTACATGCTTTAAATGTGGGAAGCCAGGACATATAGCCAGGGATTGCAAGACACCAGCCCTAGTCAGTATTGCATTAAGGATAATGGGATCCACTCCAGCAGTAAATGAAACTCCAAGGGCTAGAGTTTTTGATATGTCTGTAAAGGACGCTATCCAGCATACTGATGTCGTGGCAGGTACGCTTAATGTGAATTCTTTATGTGCCAAAGTGTTAATAGATTCGGGAGCAACTCGATCATTTGTTTTTCAAGATTTTGTTAGTAAGTTAAACTGTTCAGTTGAGTATTTAAATAAAATAATGACTGTGCAATTAGCAAATCAAGAACGTATATATGTTAATCAAGTTTGTGGGAATTGTGAGATTGAGATTTCTGGTAATAAGTTTGTGTAGATTTGATACCATTTAAGCTAGGAGAGTTTGACGTTATCTTAAGAATGGATTGGTTATCTAAGCACGATGCCCAGATAGATTGTCGAAATAAGAAGGTAATGGTGAAGACGCCAGACGAAAGAATAGTAACGTTTAAGGGCCAGAAACAAGCAAAGAAGTTTTTAACAATGATTCAAGCTAAAAAGTTACTACGGCAAGGATGCAAGCATTTCGTTGCTTATGTGATTGATAGAAGTCAAGAACCAGCAAAACTTGAAGATATTCCAGTAGTTAATAAATTTCCAGACGTGTTTCCCGATGAGTTACCAGGACTTCCTCCAGACAGAGAAATTGAGTTTGCGATCGACTTAGCACCTGGAACGGAACCAGTATCCAAGGCCCCATACAGATGGCGCTTGTTGAGATAAAGGGACTAACAAAGCAATTGCAAGAGTTTTTAAAGAAAGGAGTAATCAGACCCAGTGTACCCCGTGGGGTGCACCGGTACTATTTGTCAAGAAGAAGGATGGAAGCATGAGACTGTGCATTGACTATCGGGATCTCAACAAGCTTACAATCAAGAACAAGTATCCGTTACCCAGAATTGATGATTTGTTTGACCAATTGAAAGGAGCCAAGTACTTCTCCAAGATCGATTTGAGATCGGGATATCATCAACTAAAGATTAAACCAGAGGATATACCAAAGACAGCTTTTAGGACAAGGTACGGACATTATGAATTTTTAGTGATGTCTTTTGGATTGACAATGCCCCAGTAGCATTCATGGACCTGATGAACATAATTTTTAAGGAATACTTGGACAAGTTATTATTGTGTTTATAGATGATATTTTGATTTATTCAAAGACAGAAGAGGATCATGCAGAACATTTAAGAATAGCTTTGGAGATTTTAAGGAAAAAGAAGTTATATGCTAAATTCTCAAAGTGTGAGTTTTGGCTACAAGAAGTTCAGTTCTTAGGACATATAGTCAGTAATGAAGGGATCAAAGTGGACCCAGCGAAGATTGAAGTAATTACAAATTGGTAAAGACCGAGAACACCAACAGAGGTAAGAAGTTTCTTGGGATTAGCGGGATATTATCGCCGATTTGTTCAAAGTTTCGCAAGGATTGGAACACCATTGACGAAGCTTACACGGAAGAATGAAAAGTTTATATGGAACGATAAATGTGAAGAAAGTTTTCAGGAAGTGAAGCAAAGATTAATCACAACACCTGTTTTGTCACTTCCAGATGATCAAGGGAATTTCGTAATTTATAGCGATGCTTCTCATAAAGGACTCAGATGCGTTCTGATGTTGCACGATAAGGTTATTGCATATACGTCAAGGCAATTGAAACCACACGAACAGAAGTATCCTACTCATGATTTGGAGCTAGCAGCCATAGTTTACGCTTTGAAGATTTGGAGACATTATCTATATGGAGAGAAATGTGAGATTTATACGGATCACAAAAGCTTGAAGTACATATTCACACAGAAGGAGCTTAATATGAGACATAAAAGATGGTTAGAGTTGATTAATGATTATGATTGCACGATTAGCTATCATCCAGGTAAAGCAAATGTTGTAGTGGACGCGTTAAGTCGGAAAGAAAAGTTGAACGTGTTATCAATACCCGAAGAGATATACAAGGAATTTAAGAGACTGGAATTGGAAATTAGAGTTTGCAAGCCTGAGGAAGCAAAAGTGTATAGTATGACTTTCCAGCTGGAGTTATTAGAAAAGATAAGGAAGCGTCAGGAGGAGGTAATGGATCAGGCTATAAACCGTTTGGTAGGTGAGGAATTGTACACGCGAAAGGACGATCAAGGTATTCTTAGGTTTTCTTCTAGAATTTGGATTCCTCCAGTAACGGAGTTGAAGAATGAAATTTTACAGGAAGCTCATAATTCAAGGTATTCAATCCATCCAGGAAGTACCAAGATGTACAGAGATTTAAAGGAAAATTATTGGTGGCCCGATATGAAGAGGGAAATTGTAGAATGGGTTAGCAGATGTTATATATGTCAGAGAGTTAAAGCAGAACATCAGAGACCAAGTGGATTGTTGCAGCCATTAGAGATTCTAGACTGGAAATGAGAGCATATTGTAATATCCCATATTTTCAAATATTATTATTATTATTATTTGGAATTGATGTTTGGGTGTTTATATGTGATATTATTTGAGTATTTGAATTTTTATATGCTCTGAATAAAATATAGATAATTGTGATATTTTTCTAGTAATTTTTGGACTGTTATATGATTTTATAATGATTTATGGATTTATTAATTATTTTCTGAATACTTACCAAAATTATTTTATAAAGCCGAGAATCGTCCAACTTCAACCGTTTTTGCATTTTTACAACCCGAAACTCTTCCGAAAACTCCTTCCTAACCTAATTTGGTAATTCCGGGCATTTTCCGTGTTTTGACTTTTTTGATCCGAATTACGGTTTGACCCGTGCGCGTCCTGGCGTACAATTTTGGATACGATAATCATTTTGATAAATCAATAAAGCCCGTATTATCGAAAGACGGGATATTTTTACATTATTTTCGTATAAAGTGCTTTATAGGAAGCCCGGTTTTGATGATTGTCCAAATCTGATATTAAATTGTATCATTTTATAGTTACTTAGCGGCTAAGTAATCTATTTTCGGATCGTTTTGCAATTACTTAGCGGCTAAGCAACAAATTATCGATCCAATATGATCCAATGAGATACGTGTTACATGTTTAAAATGTATTTATTTGAATCAATCCGTAATTTGTACGCGTGTTTACTTGCATTACTCGAGTCTGATTGTATTTTATGGGTATTCGGGATTTTCTGTTAATATAGGTATCGTTCTACTTTTCAATAACAAACGGACCAGGACCCCACTGGGACGTCAAAGTCCACAAAATTCGCGTTTTTATTTTTATAGAATCATTCGTATTTCAAATACCCAGTATTTTTACAGTTTTGAATTATTCGCAATTTTTGGAGAATTTTGATATAAATTTTATATTTTATTTCTTCTAAATGTATTCCCCGTAATTATTATTTTTGGGCCTAATTATTTTAATTAGGGGATAAAAACACCCTTAATTTATTTTAGAGTATTGATTTTCTGTTAAAATATAAATAGTTGTTCATATTTATTTTTATTCATTTTTTAGAAAAAATTCAGAAAAATAGAAAATTCAAGAACAAATTTTGGGGGTATGATTTTGTTCTTCACATAGATTTGATGATTTTGGGAGTTCTAGGAATCCAAATTGGGTGTCTACATATCAAATTGATCATCTTGAAGAGCCCGTTCTATTGGTACCAATTTCATACATCGAGGTGCAGTATTCTGTAAAGACGAATTTATGTTCTTGAGGCTTGAAATCGAACTATGATTTTGAGTAATTATTGGTTTGTTTTGATGTTAGATATAGCTTTAGAATGATCAGGGGAGTTGATTTGATTATTTATTTGTATCGTTTGATTGCTAGTTGGGTATAACCGAGTTCTTGTATGTTTGGTTTTTAATTTCGAATTTTCTAGATTTTTGATAGGTTTGTGGTTAATTTTGGTTATGTTGTTAGATTCTACGAATTTAGGGCTTTAATTTGAGTTATTAATGGTCGAGTTTGGCTCAGGATTGGATGATTTCTGGTTTTTGCCGGAATTTGTGAGTTCTTGAGTGGGTTGTGATCGGAATCGGTGCTAAACCGATTGTTGGTGTTCGTTGATGAGAGAAACAAGTTTCTGGTAGCATTTAGAATTATTTTGAGCTAAAAACGAGGAAAAACCGTGTTGTTTCGGCTGTTAACGGAGGTTGCCGAAAAACGGCCAAGCTCGCCGGTTTCTGGGATGAACCCAGATTCCGGTTGAGGTCCGGCGAAAATCCGGCCACCTCCTGCAGGTAACCCCGCCCTTTGATCCAGGGGAGAAGGAGACAGAAATGCAGAACTTGTTTCTATGTTTTTGTTTTATTTTTTAAAAAAAATCAAAATTCTATTTTAAAATTCCTAAAATTCTTTTTAAGTTCAAAAATTTAATTTGGTTAATTATTTTAAATGATTAACTGAATTATTTTGAATTCAAAAAAAAATATTTTCTTTTATTATTTTCAAAAATTCAAATTTGATTTAATTATTTATAGTTTATTTTAGTTAATTATTTATGGATTTAATTAATTGATTAAATTATTTAATCAATTAATTAAATTTATAAATAGTTAAATAAAATATAATTATTTATAATTAAGCCAAATAGTTCCTAAAAATTATTTTGAGCTTTTGAAATTTATATTTTGGTATTTAAAAATCAATTAATATTATTATTAATTGATTTAATTCTATTTAATTCTTATTTTATTCATAATAATTAAACCGTTCGTCCGTTTAATACGAAATGAACGTCTCTAGACTCAGAAAAATATTCTGCTTTCAATAAAAATACTTTTGAGACCCAAATCCTTTTGTTTCGAAAGTTCGCTTGTTTTACGAATCATTCTGAGTCAATTTTGGATGGATAAATTATATTTTTGATCCGATTTTAGTTTTAAATATACCGTGTCAAATGTTTTGACAAACCGAGTCATGTGTTATATGAATTACGTGTTATGTGAATTATGCGTTTACGTGTTATGTGTATTACGTGCGTACGTGGGTCAAGTGTCTTGTGCTTGATTGTCTTCTTTATGTGCGGGTTATCATATGGGTAGACAATAGGGTTTTGACGCGCAAATCGTCGAGTAATTATCGATTAGGCGGTTAAAGTTCTATATTTTCTAATTATAGATGCGGATCTCTCGAGTTGATCGGGACAAGATGTTGGATAAAGAATAAGACGGAATGGCATGAGATATCTGGCTTCTAGCAATCGCAGGAGCAGTATATCGGCGAAGTGTTGAAAAGAAGGACAGTGATGCTTTGAAACCGAATGTCAGAATAGACGCGTCTTTGCGAGTGTGACTAACTGCTAAAAACCCAAAGGAAAGTATCCATATCATCACTTATTGTTCAAGTGATATTTAATTTAAATCTTCTTATGCAAGTATTACTTTTTCTATTCTCAGTTAGAATCGATAAATGTTTTACATATCGTTGAATTAAATAATTTTGTTTATGAAAGTATTCTTCTGCTATTCTATGTTCAGAATAGTCAAGTGATTTTACTTATCCAATTATCGAATTTATAAATGTTTTGGATTTTGAGAAAAGTGATTTGATTGCGAATATTCCTACCCAAGAATTGGGGAAAATAAAATTATTTCGGGTGTCGATTACTATGACCCCATTTCAATAAAAGGTTTTAAGATTGGATCATAATTGCGTAAGTAACCGGGACGGATGCCCCGACGGAGGGCTATTTCTAAGTGCCATATGGAATATTATGACACAAATTTTGCCACAGGAAGGTATATTGCCTTTTATTTTAGTACTCGTGTTTTTGGGGTCACGTTTCTATGAATCATGACATTGTGCTATCACACGGGCTGATCAGCATGTGATAGTACGTCCGTCGGAGGATGATCCCAATCTAAATTATCATATCGTTTTTGATATTCATAGAATAAATGATTTATCAACTGTTTCTGGTTTGGAATAATGGTAAAAATGCGGTTTTGATTATGATTTATGCTGATACTTATGTTGTTGTTAAATATCAAAGGTGGTATTAGTATAAATGATTGATGTTGACTTCAGTATGGGTGTTGTGAGCATCAAAGTTCATATTGATATCTAATTTGATATGACAGCAAAATAAGTATTAATTTCAAGAGTTCGGTTTTGAGTAAAGTTTATGATCCACTCTATAATCATTGTTTCATGTTATTGTTGTTTACGATATTTCTGTAAACACTGTTTTACTCATTTTATTCTCGTCAAGATTCAAAGTATTGCTGAAGCCTTTCGCTTGAAAATATAAAAAGGGTTTTTGAATACAATTAAGAAATCAATTATGGGGTTCCTCAACTAAAATTTTATGATTAAGCAATTATGATTTTAAATGTTCTGCGCTATTGCAGATGTCGGTTTTATATCAACATGACCCTATATATGTTATAATTAACTTGCTGAGCATTTCTTCCGTTCATACTTGTTTGTTTTCAAATTTAACCTCCAGTGAGGATTAGCTTGCGCTGTTTAGCTGCGTAGTTCAAGGAAGCAAAGAAGAAGCTTTTGGAAGGTGG